>NW_027185655.1:79059012-79104356 GCF_028583685.1 Petaurus breviceps papuanus
CTATCTATCTATCTATCTACCACCAATAAGATCACTTGCAGTGGGAAGAGAGTCAAATTAGGAATCAGATCACCTGGGTTCAAAACCTGGTCCTCTTTATTATTTTCTAGTGTCTTATGACCTATTTCTTCATCTGCAAAATGATGAATTTGGGCTACATAATTATCCTTGGATATTAAGAAGAAATTTTTGAATTATAACAGTGAGATAAGAGTTAACAAGCTCATTAGTTATTGGAAAGTGAAAAAAATAAGATACTCTTTCAATGTTTATTAAGATAAACCACACAAGAAATTAAAAATCTAATATTCAATTTAGTAACAAACCAAAGCAATGGCCTTTTCTTGCACCTGGAGATACAAGTCCTGGTATAGAATAGTCACTTCATTTTTCCTATCCATGTGAATGATATTTTTCAATAGGAACAGTTCAGACTATTTCTATTCAGTTCAGAGAGAAAGTGACCTACACTATTGTCCAGAGCTGGAATTGGACTTCTCTGTTCAATTGTTACGCTTATTTCTTTCTCAGAGTGCAATATCCATTTTTGCTGTCTTCACTCTTCCAAGTGTCAGAATAAAAAATGCCAGGGAATTATTAAAGAAATGGATGGCTTAGTACACAAGAGGCTGCGGGCATCTCTGAATTACAGCCTGATCTCACAAAACTTTTCAGTCTGATCTCTAGATTCATGGGGTTTATTTGCATTGCCATAGACTCCTGGTGGTTATCAGGATCTAATTCTACTCTCTGAAACCTGGCACTTCTTGTCAGTCTTTGGAATATTCCGTATCACTCTCTGAAGTTCTCATTATAATGCCTATTATATATACAGTGTTTTATGCTTTTAAAAGCTTATATACCTCATTTTATTTGCTCTTCACAAAAAGTTTGTAAGGTAGATCTTGCAGATATTGTATCCTTTTTGTAGATGACATAACCTGAGGCTCAGAAAGGCAAACCAATTTTGGTCATATTGATAGAGAATGTCAGAGGTGAGTTTTGAACCCAGTTTTTGCCTATGTCTACATTCTGCATGCTATTTAGTGTATCCCACTTTTCCTCCCTGAATTAGTTTCCATAGTTACATAGTCTGATATTAGACTTCAACCTTCTTGTGTTTCCTTTCATGATATTATTTTACTCATTTAAAAAAATATTCACATAATTAGTGAATGGCATTCTGTTCCAAAGACCAATCTCTGGACTTTACTGACATGACCCAGAAATCACTTCATGCCCATCAATTGGGGAATGGCTAAACAAGTTGTGGTATATGAATGTAATGGAATACTATTATTCTATAAGAAACAAGGAGCAGATGGACTTCATTTTTACCTGGAGAGGCTTATACGAACTGATACTGAGTTAGAAGAGTAGAACCAGGAGAAATTTGTACACAATTACAGACACAACATATGCGTGATGACCAGCTTTGATGGATTGGACTTTTCTCAGCAATGCAGGGTTATAAGTCAACCCCAAAAGACTCAGAATGTAGAGAGATGTCTACATCCAGAGAAAGAACTAGAAAGAACTGAGTTTGAATCCAGATTGAAGCAAACTACCTGCTCATTTTCTTTTTCTTGTTTGGTTTTATTTCCTCTTTCCCATTGTTCATTCCATCTGATACAATCCTTCTGTATAACCTGACTAATGTTTAATGTGAAAGTATTTGCAGATCCTATACTTGATTGTATGCTGTCATGGTGGGGGGAGTGGTGAGGGGAGGGAGGGAGAGAAAATTAGAAACTCAAGGAATTGTGGAACTGAATCTTGTAAACTAAAAGTAAACAAACAAATTAACGAAGACCAAAAAAAAAAAAACACAGATGACATAGTGGATAGTGACTTCACCCTGGGGTCAGGAGGACCTGAGTCCACATATGACCTCAAATACTAGCTGTGTGATCTTAAGCAGATCACTTAACCCCATTTGCTTTAGTGTCCTCATCTGTATAACAAACTGGGGAAGGAAATGGCAACTCACCCAGTATCTTTGCCAAGAAAACCCAAATGGGGGCATGGAAAGTTGGACATGACTTAAATGACTCAACAGCAACAAAATATAATATTGGCTCACTTAACAATTTTCTTTCCATCTCAAGAGTTGCCTTCAGAAAACTCTGAGGCACAACTTTGGTTTTTATTATCAATACTCATAAAGTTATTCCTTTAATGAGAATAATTTTTTAGCCTTTTGGAGGGCAATTGGGGTTAAGTAACTTGTCCAAGGTTACACGGCTAATTGTGTGTGTGTGTGTGTGTGTATGTGTGTGTTAAGTGTCTGAGGCTGGATCTGAACCCAAGTCCTCCTGACTCTGGGGCCAGCGCTTTACTCACTGCACCACCTAGCTGCTCCTGAGAATAATCTTTTCTTAAACAAGAAGAAACCTGGGTAGGGGGGTGCATCCTTTAGAAGATGTCCTAAAAACAGCTTCCTTTCCTATCTTCTATACTTTGGTAGTTTGTTTATAGCCTCTTGGTTGTATTTCCAACAATTAACATGTTCTAGATATCAAAAGACAATTAATTGTCTATTAAGAAAAATGTTTAGTGGAAGAGGTATTCTGCTGAAAATCAGAGAGTGAGAGAGAAGGACTGGAAAAGCACCATACTGTCAGAAATGGAACTAAGTCTTGAATCAAGTTTCCTATGACTGGTGTACAATTACTTGGAAGGACTGATTCCTGGTCTTCCTCAAATGGACAAGGTCCTCAAATGCTTTAGTGAGGTTACAACCCTTGGATGGTGGTTTTCAGCTTATTTCAGAGTGCCATTGTCATGAAGAAGGGGAACAGAACATCTTTTTGTGACCATATGGCCTCTCTCTGACCATGTGGCTTATACTCAATGTATATATATATTGCTATTCCAGTTATATTTTTCCACCTAAATACAGGAAAAAGGTCTGCAAACTAATTTCCCATTTGATTTCTAAAAGGAATACATTTTTTTTGTTCAGTGGTCAAAGCTCTTGACCACTCATTAACATACATACTCATTAACTGGTAGTTCCATCTCATAGGCAGGGAAATGTATATTAGAGATAGGACCTCATCACTTTGAACTACTGGCTCTGGTAAACTTTTGGAGGCACAGTTAGGAGTCAGGGGCTTCAAAGGTAAATGGCACAAAAATGACATATTGTTTGATTTCTGATGTGGCACCCCAATCTGCAAACACCAGGGGCCTGTGACTTCTCTCATAGGACAATTACAGTTTTTGAGCACATTTTTAATGGTTCAGATAGTTAAGAATGGTAGTATTCATGAAATATCTAATAGAATGGCAACATGTTTCTGCCTTGCCTTAGTACTATCTCTCTGCATAGAGTAGGAATTATTCCTTTGAAGTCAAATCTTAGGATATTTCTAAGGCTCTTTCCCCTGAAACTCAGGGACCTAGTTGAAGGGATGATATAGAGGAACTGAGATAAAAAGTTTTGCAGCCCTTTGTTTAGACTAGTTAACAGCAGCAGCAACCCGATTGTCTTTCTGAAACTAGAATTAAAATAGCCTGCTTAACAAGTCACATCTACACCATTCCATAGCATTTGCCCCATTGCTGTTTCCTGTCATGCTTTCAAATGAATTCAGCTAGCATTTAGAATGCATCATGGGCTAGAAAAAAAATTAATAACCCTGTTCGTTATTCAGAAATTCAGCATTAAGATGTAACAGGCTGATTAAAGGGAAAGTGGACGTGAATAAAAGCTGCAGAACACACATTAAACTTTAATTACTACAGAATCATTTACAACATGGAACTGACATGTAGAACTGGAATTACATTAGGGTCAGAGAGGTTGGAGTGTTCTTCCAGTGGCTGAATTTTTCTGGGGCTCTGGGTAGGGCTGGGCCCTTGACATGGTATTACATGAGGTACAACAAAGTTATTATACTGTCCTTTGTGGCTATTCAGCTTTTTCTTTAAGCATCACAGAAAACTGGATGTTATTATGCTGATGTATTTGGTATGCTGTTGTGAAGATTTTGTGAAAACATATTTGGAACCTCATATAATTTAACTGGATAAAAAAGAATGTCTGTGATAACTTCTGGGGGAAAAATGCATATAATTGTCCCTGTCAGTCACAAAGTAGTCATTGAGGTTAGTAAGATATGTTTATTTAAGTATGTGTGGGTATATAATATACATATATATTTATCTTATAATTTAATTTCTTCCCTCTCCTTGCAGACCCTATCCCTGTATATATTTAGATATGTGCATACACCTTATAATTTAATTGCTTCCCTTAGAGGAATTGATATCCTGTCAAGATGAGTCATTGTACTGCTTTATTTTCATGAGTGCAGGACTGGCTGATGTAGTACAGTCTAAGTAGGGCTTACTCCAAAATATTTTCCCCCAAAGGCCAAGCAGCATCATGTGAGAGTGGAAAGGGTATAGAACCCTGACTAGGGAGATTCAGATTCTATTCCAGATTCTACCATAAACTACCTCTGTGACCTTGGGCAAATTCTCTCATATCTTTAGGCCTCAGTATAAAATGAGGAGGTTGGAATAGATAATTTCTGATTTCGTTTTCAGCTCTATCAATCCATCAGTCAATAAGCATTTATTAACTGCTTGCTATGTGCCAAGCTCTGTGCTAAATGCTGGCGATACAAAGAAATGCATCTTTACCTTCAAGGCGCTAACATTCAGATGGGGGAGAGAACATAAAAGTTGGCAGGTATGTAAAAGATAAGCACAAATGGAGATGTATGACAATCTGAGTGTGGAAGTCACTAGTGTGTGTACTTGGGGCAGCCCTCTCAGAAAGGACTCTTGTGGAAGGAAAGATTTAGGCTGAGTCTTGAAGGAAGCCAGAGAAGCCAAGAGGTAGACTTGAAGGAGAAGCACAATCCTGGCATGGAGACCAGTCAGTGCAAGGTCATGGAGCTGGAAGATAGAGAGTATTGTGTTTGAATAGGAGTAGGCCAGCATAACTGCAGAGGAAGTGGAAGAAGACAAGAAATACAGGATGTTACCAGGTTATTAAGAAGCTTAAATGCCAAAGAGTCAAGTCAACAAGTCTTTATGAAGCACCTACTATGTTCCAGTTACTGGGGATACAAAGAAAGCAGAAAAAAACCCCACCTGCCCTCAAGGAGCTCACAGTCTAATGAAAGACTTGATACATCCTAGACATAGCTTGTGTTTTACTGAAGTGTCACAGTGTCAGAAATTCACAGGGTTATATGATTAAAAAAAAAGAATTAGAATCGGACAGGGCGTCAGAGGTCATCTAGTTCAAGTCCCTCATTTTGAAGACGAATGTGAAACAGTGATTTGTCTAAGGTCACAATTATAAGTGGCAGAGACCGTCAGTAAACATTTATTAAATGCTTACTATGTGCCTGGCACTGTGGTGATTCCAGGGAATATAAATACAAAAAAAAGAAAGACAATCCCTGCCTCAAGAAGCTTACAATGTAATGAGGTTTCAGAAAATATACATTAACAAGCTAAAAAAGAGGGGATAGTGGGAAAGTGCCCTTTGTGGGGTCATGATAGAGAAGTCCGGAGGAGTGTAGCCAGGTGAGAAACGAAGAGGTAAGATTAGAATCCAGGTCCTTTAAATTCAGTAATCTTTCTAGCTGCTATTAGTTATTTTTTGGTGTTAAGGAAATACATATCTCTGGAAAGTTATGTTAAAATGCAAATGTATTAGTTAGAAGGAATAATTATTATCATTATTAGGATAACATTAATTAGTTTATTAACGTGAATGTTAACATAGTTGAGGCAATGGGATTTTAAGGGTTTGAGAGAGAAAAATGAGCCCCAAAGCTACCATGTACAAATATATCATAGGAGGATATTTCCCTCTGTTCCATACCCAGATTATGGCTGATAACTCAAGTTTCTCAAGGCTAAGCATAAAATGGTCAGTGCTTAAGGCATTCCTCTCCAGTCAACTGTCCTCTCAGTATTGAATTATTCCCAGTATATGTTATTACACTTTTACCAACCATACATAGGATTAAAATAATAATAACTAGCATTTATACGGTGCCTACTATTTGCCAGGTGCTTTATAAATATTATTTTATTTTATCCTCACAATGATCCTGGGAGAGGTAAACAGGGATTGATGACTTGCCCAGTGTCCCACAGCTACTAAGTATCTAAGGCTGAATTTGAACTCAGGCCTTCCTGACTCCAAGCCCAGTACTCTATGCACTGTGCCACCTTCCTGCCTCATAGTAGAGAAACAGGGAAATAGAAGCACTGGGAAGAGCAAGAGGCTTGTCAGGGTCAGCTAGAAAGAAAGACCTTGCTTCTCTAGATTTTAGGTGTCCTGGGCCATCCAGGTCTATGGTAGTGATAGAAAAACCCTGGGGATCTAGGCCAACAATTCTGATAACGTCCCCCTACACTTTTAGTGTTCTAGACAATTACTTACTCCAGTTCAGGCATAGGTAATGGAAGGCTAAGAGTCATTCAAATATCAGAAACACTTACTATGTATTAAGCACTTACTATACAAAGCAGCCTGGGGCAGTGGCAAGAATATCAACCTCAAAGTCAGAAAGAACTGTTATGAGTCCTTCCTTATCCATTCACTGACTCTGTGACCCTGGAAAAAATCACCTATGTTGTGCTCTAGGCATTCTAAGCCTTAGGAAACTTTCTAAGACTATAGGTCTTCATGATCTATTCTTTATTGCTAGTTAAAGCTTGCTCCCTGAGATTTCCCTCTACTAATGAAATCATAAAACTGCCCCCTGACCCCTAAATAATTAGGAATTGGAATTCCATTATTGCTCAGAGCGCCATTGCAGTTTTCCATCTTCCCCAAGCTAAAGTTTTTTTTGGTTGCTATTTTTTTTATTCTCTGTTGTACTGCTATGGGTATGTGGAAGTTCATTGGGTGTGTAGACTGGCCATTATCTGTATATAGAACATTAATGTAGTAGAGAGAGTGGTTTGATGAATTTTGGGTGAGCTAGTGCAGGAAAAAGCTGGGCAAAGGCTGAGAAGTGTCCCATTTAGTCCTGGTCTCCTCCTATTTGGTCATTGGGGCATATAGGGATGTTCATGAAAGCTATGTCAATCTGGTTTGTTCCTTATCATGCTGCTGAATCCACATACAGTGTGTACCAGCAAAGGAAAGAAGAAAAAAATTAATGAATAAAAAAATGACTAAGCCCTCATTGTGTGCCAAGTACTATTCCATGTGCTAGAACTACAAATACAAGGTATTCCAAAGGTCTTAGTGTAATTTTAAACTTCAATAGCTTAAAACTTCAATAACTTAAAACTTCACTAGCTCAAAAAAACTTCAACAGCAGTAAGACCTTTGGAAGACCCTGTAAAATCAAGCAAGACAATTCATAACCTTAAGGGGCTTGTGTTCTAGTTGGGAAGACTACATGCATACATGCATAATTTATCCAGCACAGGCATGGTTAGGAAGGGCCTGAAATTGACAAGAAAAGATGAATGATAACCATGTAGAGCCCAGAATCTCAGAGATGGGAGATGATGAAGCTGTTGTATTTCATCCAGCTATTTATCTGAAAGGTACCAAATAAGCTTGTTCCTAGGTCCTTTATCTTAAAATGAGTAACAGTAGTGACTCTATATATGGAACAGAGTATCTGAAGAGGACATGGGTCTGGTATGTATCTAAAAAATGTCCAAGATGAGGGTTTAATAAAGAGAGGAAAGCAAAGGGGAAAAGACATACTTTGTGTATTTCACAATTTTGCTCTGAAATATGTAGGCAGTGGACCAGGACCTGGAGTCAGGAAGACCTGAGTTCAAATGGGATCTCAGATACTTATTGTATGACACTGGGCAAGTCATTTAATCTTGTTTGCCTCAGTTTCCTCATCTGTAAAATGAGCTAGAGAAGGAAATGGCAAACCATGTCAGTATCTTTGCCAAGAAAACTCCACATGGAGTCATGGAGAATTGGACAGGACTAAAACATGAACAACAACAACGAAAAGGTATGAGTATGGGGCAGTAGTGAATAGAATGTCAGGAAAAAGTAAAATCAAATCCCTGATTTTGATACTGATGTTGCCATAGGCAAGTCATTTCAGCTCCGACTAACAGTAAGATAGGAAGAGTAACACCAGGAGTGCCTGCCTTACAGGGTTGTTGCCAAGTTCAAGTGAAATAATATTCTTATGTTTTTTTTAAATTTTAAGGCAACATATAAATGTCAGTTGTTGATATTATTATTAATCTTATTCTCATTTTTTTCCCTGTAGACTTAGGTTAGAAATGGTCCTCAAACAAGTCACTATCATGCTGTCATTCTTTTCTACTTAATGTTCTGTGGACTGTTCTCAAGTGGATAAAATAATGACTTTTTGTAATTGAATATAACTATTGGGCTGTAAACTCAGTTATTATCATTAATAATATAGTGCCATTACTATTTTATTTAGCCACTTTTGAGATGTCCTTCACTCCTCCCTCAGGGGACCAGAATTTAAAGTGAAGCAACTAATATGTAGTCAGTTTGTAAGGAGCTTGCTGACAGGAAGCTTTGTTAAACACAGGAAGGAGGTCCCAAGGCACCTTTTGGCTCCTTCCCTGGAAATCTTGAAGGGTAGAGATTTATTTTAAGCAAGGAAAGAAATATGGGGGACTGGTCACTCAGCTTTTCTTCCAGACATATGAAGATTCTATTTCTTCCCAGCATACTGTATTTTGAATATAGCTTTAGGAACTACATGATATTACCTATTATGCTAATTTATTTCCTTTCTCCTTTTATTTGCTATAGCAACATTATTTAAAGCTGTAAAACTCAGGAAAACAACAAACACTGGCACACAAACCTTAATGCCCTTTCCTCAAAAGAATTCACAGTACTGCTAAGCAGGTTGTAATTTCTCATCAAAGGACTCCCCTTCCTAATTTGCAGTTCATTTGAAGCTCATTCAGAAAGACTGTATTAATATACTATCTCAAGGTAGCAGATAAATGCTATATTTTTTCTGACAACTCAGCAGTCCATCCACCTAGTTTGCAATTACATTCAGCATTGTCCTTAGTTCCTCAGGCTGGGGCTGAGTGATGGTTATTGGAAGCTGAATAGTTGTATGTGCTAGAAAAGTAACAGTGGCTTCTGCAGCTTTTCTGCAAGTAAAGGGCATAATGGATACTGTTGAAACAGAAAGTAAATAAAGGGAGCTTCAGTCCTATATGAAGAGAACTAGAAGAAAGGGAGAAAAATGGGGTTGTGGTGACAGGTGTGGAATAAATCATGTTAATTCCTTGCCGGTGGACTCAGAGTGTATACTAACCTAAAAAGATATGGCTGAGTTGACAGAACGGTCTACTACCTCTCAACACATGGGGTCTGACATTAACTTGACTCACCTATTTCAATATGTCTGATAAAAAACATGAGGCTTCCTCTCCTGCTGTGGTCCTCCAGACAATTAATGAGACCTCCTTTGTGGCAATGGCCATGTGTGATAATAAGATGTCATAGGAATAAGCTTTCTGATGGAAGCTGGAGTAAATGAACTAACATTGGAGAATCTTCAGAAGAGCCATGGAAAACTCCCCATGTAATATTAAAATAGATATAACAGACATACTTGTCAGGCCTTAAGGCTTTGATGCCAATGTATTGAATTGAAATGGGTTTGTGGCTGCTGCGAAAAAGTAAAATGAAACTGATTCTACTAAATTCAGGTACCTACTAAGTGACAGCCTTTGTTGATTTTAATTGTAAACTTCATATTTGCATAACAAATCTTTGCCTTTTGCATCAACTTATTTGCATATATTTGCAACATATTTGCATCAACATTTTAAATCAAGTTAAAGATTGGTGGATTGGGAAGAAAAAAAATGAAGAAAACCAGCAGCACTTGATAAAAATGTGCCTTTGAAGATGTGAAGTTTTCAGGGCATACTTTCAAACTAAATTTTGATAAGCACTATTTATTTTGTTAAGAGTACTTTGGCTATATAAGGCAATGTTCATTCATTGATCTTAGTCTTAATATTAATTCACTAGCTCCCACAACATACCTAGATAATCTTGTCCTTCCTTACCCAGCCTCTTTTCTCCACTAACATGGCTAGCCACCCAAGTTCAAGCTCTCATCGCCTCTTTCTTGAACTATTTCAATGACGTCCTAATTGATCTCTGTCTCCAGTCTGTCAGTCTGTCCTCTTCAATCCTTCTTCCATAAAGATGCCAATTTGATATTATAAAAACTCAGGTTTGATCATGTCATTTTCATATTTATAAAGCACCAAGTGGGTCCTTAATACTCGCTAATACAAAATACAAATTATTTTATTTGTCATTTAAATTCCTCTACAAGTTGACTTTAACCTACTTCTCTGCTCATTTGTTATTCATTTATTTTCAGGCATATCTGACTCTTTGTGACCCTGTTTGAGGTTTTCTTGGCAGAGATACTGCAGTGGTTTGCCACTTTCTTCTCCAACTCATTTTACAGATGATGAAATTGAGGGTAAGTGACTTGCCCAGGGTCACACAACTAGTAAGTATCGGAGGCCAGATTTGAACTCAGAAAGATGAGCCTTCCTGACTCCATGCTTGATACTTTCTCCACTGTGCCACACAGCCGTCCTAACCCATTTTTCTAGGCTTATTTAGTATCCCTACCCTTTCAGTGTTCTATCCCCTGGGCTAGTTAAACTGACTAATGCATAATTTTTTAAAATGTCATTTTTATGAGAGTCTCTCTTTTGTTTCCATATCTTTGCATAAACTTATCCTCCTCAGAATGCACTGCACTCTTTCCTATTTACCTTTTAGAATCCCTACTTTCCTTCTCTATTCATCTCAAGTACCTCCTCTTAATTGCACCAACACCCTGGTTGTAAGGGTTCCCCTCCAATATTACTTTGTATTTACATTCTGTATTTCCCCTCCATCCCTCTTTTCCTCCCTACATATGTGTATGTGTATAGAATAACACACCTGTGTGTATGTATTTTTTCCCAATGTACACATAGTTTCTCACCAATAGAATGGCAGCCCCCTTAAGGTGAATGACTGTACTGCTTTTGTTCCCCTGGTAATTAGCACAATGTCTGTTGTATAGTCTAGACTGAGATTTGTCTCTTAGTCAGACTTACCTGTGCGGATAGTTCACACATTAATTAGTTAATTCATGTGTGAAAGGTGAATGATTTTGCTTAGGAGACTGAAATATTCTGAGCCTTGGTGCAATCAATGCAATGTTATGTGCAAACAGGAGCATTTGGTGAATTTGGCCATTAATGAGGAATCACTCCTCCATTTGAACTCTTGAAAATTCTTTGTGGCCATAGCAAAAAACTTTGGCAAACATACCTCTGTTGATTATATGCATTGCTCAATGTTAATAATTGGGAAGGTTATCAAAATTACAGCTTTAAAGGCATCTTGCATGTGCTTGGGACACACTGGGCTGGATGGAGGAAGACTTTCAGGTGACATCTTGCTTTGCTAAACCAAAAGCTCTTTTATAGTCCACAAGCACAGTGAAATGCTAGACTATTTTCTGTATCTTTCAGTTTTATGACTTTAACAAAGATGTGGTCTGGGGTGATGTGATGGTAATGGTAATTTGAAGACCTTCCCTGCTTTGAAAATAAACTCTGCCTCCTAATAGGCTGAATGTAGTCATATGGAGCCTGTGGTGGGAAGTTTGCTGAAGGGTGGAGCAGAGCCTGCAGGAAGCTGGGAGTCAGAGCTAGCTAGACAGAGGGAGGAGAGGATGTTCAAGTAAGGAGTCAGTCAGGCTGTTGAGTAAAAGTTAGTTTTTGCCACCTGCTGTGATAGCTAGGCTTATGTTGGTTTGTGGGAAGGCTAAAGGATGCTATGGCTCTCTGTGCTATTGTGGCTTATTAACTTCTTTGCTACTATGATGGATTACTGGTTTTGTGATTTGGTTTTCTAGTGTCTGAATAAATGTTTTGCTTCTGTCTTTTCTATGGAGAATTTGTTATATTTTGTGATCAAGCACCATGTGGGAATATTTATAGTCATGGTCAGTGATGTAAATATTGCATTGGTACCACAGGTGAATATGTCAGTGTGAAAGGTCTTAGAGAAGCTCAGTTTTCTCACAAAAATTCCTACAAATACCTGAAAAGGGCACAGTGGGACCAATGGTGAAGAAATTCCTAGTGAAGCTTGAGACAATTCCTTCATTCAATACTGAAGTGCACATAAAAGTTGACCCAGAAGTCTTTGGTACTCGTTGAGGCATCTCTCCAAAGAAACCAATGGGAGAACAGGTTAATAAGGAGACAATAGTGGCAGGGAGAGAAGTTGAGCTGAGGAGACCGATATGAAAATGGAATTCCACTGGTCAGAAGCCAGCAGAGGAATGAGAGTGGAAAGAAACTAGTTCAAATCCCCATAAAAGTTCCTGTAAGCAATTGGCATGTTGAGTAGGGTCATTGCAAGTGTTAGTTCCAATGATTGGGCACCTGAGGCCAGAACCCAGTCCTAATCCAGTCACAACACAAGCAGGGGACAGAACAAGCCCTTATAGGCGACTGCACAGAAATTAGGGCCCAGCTATGTACTTCTCAGAGAGCTATGAAGGACAAAGGTAGCACCAGCACTTGAGTGCTCTCTCTTGATGTCCTGAAACCAATGTAATTTCAAACATCTCAACTGGGGTTTTTAGAGTCACAGTAGGTGATGTAACCACTACCAAATTGAGTTTTATTCAAAGAAGAGGAGAAAGAGACCAACACAATGCATCACCAGATGAACACAGAAGCTAGGGCCCGAGGTAAAGATTGGGGTCTGATACCAGACACCCCATCCAGATTGTAGAGGGGATAGGACTAAATAAAGTATTCCCTACCTTTCATGTATGAAAGATATGTACTAAGCATAATATCCCAGACTAAGAATTTAGAGGTGGAAAATATGAGAAAACTAAAGAAAATACAGGTCACAATTAAGAAATATCATGGGTTACAAGAAGCTCAAGACATAAACACAGCAGAGAGTTATCAAAAGCTAAAAATTGAAGGAAAAAATCATTTGTCCACAAGAACTATCAGAATGACAGGAAGAAATAAAGAAAGAGATAACAAATGAAGTGATACATTAAATGAGAGTTCTGGAAGGGAAGGGAAGTGAATAAACATTTACATAGTGTCTATTATAGATACTATGATAAGTGCTTTTATAAATGTTATCTCATTTGATCCTCACAGTAATCCTCTAAGGTAGATTTTATTATCTCCATTTTATAGTTGAAGAAACTTAGACAAACAGAGATTAAGTTACTTGCCCATGGTCCCATAGCTAGTGTCTGAAGCTAGATTTGAACTTGGATCTTGTTGACTCCAGACCCAGCCCTTTATCCACTGTGCCATCTGCTGCCTCTAGGCAAGAGGAGGGGAAAAACAAAGGACAAATAGTTCATAATTGAAGGTGGAAAAATTTGCCTAAACAATAAAACAGATGAAACAATCCAATAACTACATGAGATAATAAGAATTGTATTTCTTGGATCAGAAACCATGCTCTGAAGATCTTAATCCTTTCTTCTCTAACATCTGCCTTAAGTCCCCATTGTACTGAGTGGTGACTTTCAGGTCAGTGCTAACAAGGCTTCACTTCACTACCTACTGCTAGCAGATTGTCCCCTCTATCACCTCCACTCTCTCACTAACCTTCAGTTTCTCCATGTCTATTGGAAACTTTCCTGATGCCTACAAACACACTCATATTTACCCATTCTCAAAAGCAATTGTCAATTGATAAGTCAATTGATCTGACTCTACCCTCTAACAGTCATCCTATAACTCTTTTCCACTTCTTAGCTAAACTCCTTTAAGAAGGAATCTTCAGTATCCTTCCAATTCCTCTGCTTTTAAACTTTTTGAAATCCTTTTTAGTCTGACTTTTTAAAATTAAGTTGCTCTGTCCAAAGTACCAATGACCTCCAATTGCCAAAGGTTCTTCAGTTCTCAGTCTTCTTCTTTTTTGGCTTTTTTTGAAGGTTCTACCACTGTGAATGATCTTTTTTCTTCATACTTGCTTCTCTCTAAGTTTGTGTGATACTCTTCTGGTTTTCCTCTTACACAAAATCTGCATAATAATGATGTATTTTGTTATTCCTTCAGAGACTTTTCTACTGGATCTTAATCCTAATCAGGTTTGCTGAGTGTCCCCCAAGACTCTGCCCTAGCCACCTTTTCTCTCCTTCTATAAATGTGATAGACCATATTAATAACCAAAACAAAAATTACATGACTATATCAACAGATTGAGAACAAAGACTCTTGACAAAATGAATTAACTTTTTAAGTTAAAACATTACAAATCATAAGAAACAACCCATTGTAAAGTATCTAAAACAAAGAAAAAGTTTAATCTGTAATGAAAAAAGAAAAAAAATACCTTTCCAATAGAATCAGTGGTAAATCAAGGAAGTTCATTGTTATTACTATTGTAAGATATGGTTTTTTACCATAGCTACCTATAGCAATATCAGAAGAAAAAGAACTTGAAGGAAAAAGTATAGGCAAAGAAGAAACAAAGTTGTCACTTTTTGCAGATTATATGATGCTATAAATGAACTCCAGAGATTCAGAAGAGAATATTACAATCTCCCTCTTTGGGAGAGAACCTCAGAGACTGAACTAAAATTAATAGAAACAATAACTTTAGGAAAACAGCATGATATCTATTAAATTCACAATACCATTAGCTTTTCTGTACATTTCTACCAAAACTCAGCAAAGGGAGAGGGAGAGAGCAGAGAGAGAGAAGAGTGTGGGAAGAAAGAGAGAGAGAAAGAGAGGGAGGAAGAGAGACAGAGAGAGAGAGACAGAGAGAGAGACAGAGAGACACAGAGAGAGACAGAGAGAGACAGAGACAGAGATTTTCCATTAAAAAAGCCTTACATAAAATATGTGGGAATATCTTTTCCAAGAAACACTGGAATTATATAAGCAAAACTCCAAAATGTTCTTTATAGATATAAAAGAATAATTGGAGAAATATTATCTACTTCTGATTGGGACATGCTGATGCAATAAAAATGATAATACTCTCTAAATTAACTTACAAAATCTATGACATACCAATCAAACTGCCAAAGGACTACTATATGGAAGTAGATAAATTTATAATACAATCCATCTGGAGGAACAAAAGGTAAATAATTTTGAAAGAAATAATGAAAAAAGTGGTAATGAAGGGAGCTGACTAGTATAAAATCTCAAAGAACTAATTATCCAGGCTGGTATTGCTTTAAAAAAGAAAAGAGAAAAAAAGTTTATCACTGAAATAGATCATACACCCAAGAATTGAAAGCAATTGAAGTATAAGAATGTTTAATAAACCAAGGACACAAACTAACTGGGTAAGAACTCAGTATTTGACAAAAAGCTGGGAATATTAGACTATAATAACAGTCTGGGAGAAATTATGCTTAGTTTAAACATCTGAAATATACCACAGTAACCTTCAAAATAATATGTGACCTAGATATAAAAGGTTATATCATAAACAAATTGAAGAAATAATGCAGATGCTTTCCTTTTAAAATTTTTTTAAAATTTTCTTTTTATTAATTTATTTACTTTTAGTTTACAAGATTCAATTCCACAATTCCTTGAGTTTCACATTCTGTCCCCCTTCCTCCACTCCCCCCCCCCCATAGCAGCATACAGTCAAGTATAGGATCTGTAAATACTTTCACATTAGACATTAGTCAGGTTGTAAAGACAGATTGTATCAGATGGAATGAAAAATGGTGAAGAGGAAATAAAACCAAACAAGAAAAGGAAAAAGATCAGGTAGTTTGCTTCAATTTGTATACAAACTCACTTCTTTCTAGTTCTTTATCTGGATATAGACATCTCTCTCCATCATGAGTCTTTTGGGATTGACTTATATCACTGTATTGATGGGAAGAGTCCAGTCCATCAAAGTTGGTCATCACACATACTCTGTGTCTATAATTATGTACAAATTTCTCCTGGTTCTACTCTTCTCACTAAGCATTAGTTTGGAAATATGAAGTCCATCTGCTCCTGGTTTCTTATAACACAATAGTATTCCATAACATGCATATACCACGACTTGTTCAGCCATTCCCCAATTGATGGACACCCACTTAATTTCCAATTCTTTGCTACCACAAAAAGAGCTGCTATAAATATTTTTGTACATATGGGTCTATCTCCCACTTCTGTGATCTCTTTGGGATATAACCTTAGAAGTGGTATTGCTGGGTCAAAGGGTAGGAAATTATTTATAGCCCTTTGGGCATAATTCCAGATTGCTCTCCAGAAAGTTTGGATCAGTTCACAACTCCACCAGCAATGCATTAGTGTTCCAATTTGCCCACATCCTCTCCAGCATTTGTCATTTAGATGTTTTGTCATCTTACTCAATCTGACTGGTAAGATGTGGTACCTCAGAGTTGTTTTGATTTGCATTTCTCTAATCAATAGTGATTTAGAGCATTTCTTCATGTGCTTATAGATATTTTAATTTCTTTCTCTGAAAACTTACCTTTTCATATCCTTTGACCATTTATCAATTGGGGAATGACTTGTATTCTTATACATTTGACTCAATTCTCCGTATATTGTAGAAATGAGGCCTTTATCAGAGACATAGGTTGTAAAAATTCTTTCCCAATTTCCCACCTCCCTCTTAATCTTGGTTACATTGGCTTTGTTTGTATAGAAGCTTTTCAATTTAATGTAATCAAAAGTATCCATTTTGCATTTTATAATGCTATCTAATTCTTGTTTAGTCATAAAGTTTTTCCCTCTCCACAAACCTGACAGGTAAACTATTCCTTGTTTTCTGAGATTTCTTAAAGTATCAACCCTTATACCTAGATCATGCACCCATTTATACTTGATTTTGGTATATGGTGTTAGATAATGGTCTATGCCAAGTTTCTGCCATACTATATATATATATATTCCAGTTTTCCCAGAAGTTTTTGTCAAATAGTGAGTTCTCATCCCCAAAACTGGAGTCTTTGGGTTTATCAAACAATAGATTACTCTAGTCATTGACTGCTGAATCTCGTGTGCCTAATCTATTCCATTGATCCACTACTCTATTCCTCAGCCAGTACCAAGTAGTTTTGATGACTGCTTCTTTATAATACAGATTGAAATCTGGTATAGCTAGTCAACCTTCCCTAGCATTTCTTTTCATTAATTCCCTTTATATTTTCGACTGTTTATTCTTCCAAATGAATTTTGTTACTATTTTTTTTAGCTCTATAAAGTAGTTTTTTGGTAAGTTGATTGTTATGGCATTTAATATATAATTTAATTTAGGTAAAATTGTCATTTTTATTATATTAGCTCAACACAGCCACAAGCAATTGATATTTTTCCAATTAGTTAGATCTGACTTTATTTGTGTGAAAAGTGTTTTGTAGCTGTGATCATATAGGTCCTAGGTTTATTTTGGCAGGTAGATTTCCCAAATATGGAGATGCTTTTCATAATTATGTATACAGGAAAATTCCTTGACCTAATGGGAGAATCACAGAAGATAAAATGGATAACTTTGATTACATAAAATTGAAAGCATTCAACGTAATAAAAACCAGTATGGTTAGAATGAGAAAGGAAACCGATATGAGAACTATAATCCAAAATGATTCATGAAAGAGGGAAAGGATGTACAGGTACAAAAATATTTATAGGAGCTCTGTTGTAGAAAAGAACTGGAAACAACCTGGGTGTCTGACATTTGGGGGTTATAGTGTAGAGATATAATGTAATATAGTTATCTCTTCCACATTGTGTCTTTCCCCATTTTGGTTTTGATACATAGCAGATCAGCATAAGAAATTAAATGGGAATTTTGGGGGTATTTTGTGGAAGCCACAGATGACACTAAAAGGACAATAGACAATACAGACAAAAGTTTAGAAACTCAGAAATGGGCAAAATATATCTATAGTATTGTATAATATCTCTCCTGGATCTATTTTTCAGTGAGGTTATTTCACATTGCCTTCTATCTTTTCATTAGTTTGGATCTGTTTTGTAGTATCTTGATCTCTCATAAAGTCATTAGCTTCCATTTGCTCCAATCTAATTTTGAAGGAATAATTCTCTTCAGTGAGTTTTTGAAATTCCTTTTCCATCAGACCAATTCTGCGTTGTAAGGCATCCTTCTTCTCCTTGACTTTTTAGGCCTCTATTGCCATTTGAGTTCATCTATTTTTTTAAGATGTTATTTTCTTCAGTAAGGTTGTTGACTCATTTTTCATGATTTTCTTGCATCATTCTCTTTTCTCTTCCCAATTTTTCCTCTACTTCTCTTACTTGATTTTCAAAATTCTTCTTGAGCTCCTCCATAGCCTGTGACCAATTCATATTTTTCTTGGAGGGTTTTGATGCAGGAGTTTTGACTTTGTTGTCTTCTTCTGGTTCTATGTTTTGATCTTCTTTGTTCCCCCAAAAAGGATTCTATAGTCTGATTGCACTTCCTCTGTTTGCTCATACTGCCATTAAATTACTTGACTTTTGAGCTCTTTGCCACAGCAGAACTCTGATTCCAGAGTAGAGAGTGCTGTGTCCCAAATTGCTGGGGTTTTGTGCAATTGCTGTCAGAGTTTTTTCCAGGCACCTCCCTCCGAACTGTGAGGAGGACTTTCTTTCAGTAGCCTTAACAAGCTCTGCCACACCAGTGCTCCTCACTCCAGGACTACCACCCAAGACTGTGACCCAGATCCAAGCAGGGAAAATTAAGAGGATCCTCCTTCAGTGCCAGCAGAGTGATTCCTACAAATGCCCTCTGGATAGACACTTGGTCCCCCTGTGATCTGTAGGCCTGGATCTGGAAGTAGAAGTTGCACCCCTGCCACTTCTACCACCCTAGGGGCAGGGGCCAGATCATGCTTTTCTCTCACTCATCAACAGGGTTCCCCCACTGACTTTTTAGTTTCTCTTTGGCGTTTATGGGTTGAGAAGTCTGGAAACCTCCACAACTGTCAGTGATTCACTCTCCTGAAGTCTGCTCTGGCTTGTCTGTGCTGCTTGTCTGTGCCCACATGGCTCACACGAGAAGGTACGTGGCTCCCAGCCCAGTGTGATAGACCTTTCCTGTTGGCTTTCCAGGCTGCCTTCTGAGAGAGATTTGTTTTTCTCTGTCACTTTCTGGGTTCTGTAGATCTAAAATATGTTTAGAGTCATGTTTTACAGGTATTAGAGGTAGTAGGAGTAGGAGCTCAAGCAAGTTCCTGCTTTTACTCTGCCATCTTGGTTCCTCCCAGTATTATATACTTTATATAAAGCATATATAAAATATATATACTTTAAAGCAACATACTTTATCTTTTAATACCATAATAATTCAGACTTCTTCTCTGGTATGAAGGGAGGGCCAAAAAATTTTATTCATATTTTCCATATCATGGAGGTGCCACACCCTTGATGTGGAAGGGATAACTGTATTATTATGTTATGACAAATAATGAAAAGGAAAGTTTTAGAGTAACCTGGGGAGACCTTTAGAACTACTACTGAAGGAAGAGAATAGGACCAGAAATATTTATATAATGATCACAACATTATGAAGGAAAACACATTTTAAAGACTTAAGATTTCTGGGGAGGATTCTGGGAAGATGGCGGGGTAGATCAGAAAGTTCCAAGCTCTCAAGATTTTCCCCTAAAAAGAGATAATATAGCACCTTAGGGCAAACAAAGTGCAGGTAAAAATAATAAGAATATGGGCATAACACGGGTTTTCCTGGGACATTTGAGAAAATCAGAAGAAAAGTCCCAGGACCAGGTTTGGTCCCTGTGAAGAATAACACTTCCAGGCTAGGATCCACATTAAAAATAAGTGGCAAGTCCTTGGGTTAGTTGGTTTGAGAGTCTGTCTGGGGCCCAGTCACAGGAACTTTTACCCCTAGGAGTGGAGTTGGGTGCCTTAGGTGGGAAGTTCAATGGAATTACCAAAGGACACCAGACCCAGCTGTGCTCTGAAGAACATGTGGTGGGGGGTGAGGGGTGAGAATGAAAGTGCACATGACCAGTGAGTACAGAAGCAGTGGAGCAGAATGCCCCTGGCTGTGGGCACTTATAGGAGTTTGGAGGTTTGGCTTTGGTTCCAGGCTAGAGGGGAGGACTGAAGATCTGGGGCAAGAAGCACCATTCCAGTGGGGTGGAGCCAAGATGGCGGAATAGAAGCAGTAACTTTTCTAAGCTCCACCATGAATCTCATCCCTAAACTTTAAAAAGTGAATCTGAACAGATTTTGGAGTGTCAGAATCCACTGGGAGATAGAGCGTGGCAGAATCCAGCCCAGGAAAGTGCCCACATGGGTCCGGGCAGGGGGGAGTGCAGAGCATATGGGGGCTGCAGCAGTTCAGACTAGAGAGCAGACTACAGCAGAGATAGAAGGAACTCCAGCCACCGGACTCACCCACCCCAAGGGAGATACACAGCCATCTCACCAGCATCTCACCACAGGATGGGAGGATCCATTGGAGCCAGGTAAGAGAGGGCTCAGGGCCCCCAGCAGAGACAGCAGCTTCTCTTGGGGCTATTAGCCCCCAGTCTGGAAGTTTAGAAATCACCTGCCTGACTTTCCAGAGCCTAGGATGACAAAGTAAACTCTGGCTGCTCTTATTCCCCCTCCTCAACCTAGAAAATCCAGAGATAAGTGTCCCATCCAGAGAGAAATCCTGAGACAGTGGAAATAGCCTCATGCTATTCATTGAGAAGGGTTGTAACTGAGGCAGCAAGAAGTCTGAAGAGAAGAGGGGGAGGGGTCCCAACAAGCCCTACCTCACCTGACCAGCAAAAGCCTGTGGGAGCAGTAGCCCAGGGGCATAGAGGCAGAAATCTGGAGTGGCCAGACCACCCTGCCTCCACAGAGTACTCTGTGAGCATCAGCATATCTTAAAGGAAACAGAGAGCCCTTGCCTTGGCCTCAATCTAGACACCCAGAGGCTACAGCACGCACAGCCAAAAACCAGGCACCTAGCTCCCAGCATAAGAAATTAGGAAATAGGAAGTTACAATGGGGAGGAAGGAAGCTGAGAAGGAGAAGAGGAAGGCAAATAAATTGATTAGAGCTTATTACAGAGAGCAAGAACAACCAAACACAGAGGACAACATGGACTCTATACTCACACCTGAGACCACAAAAGGAAATATGAACTGGTATCAAGCCCAAAAAGCACTCCTGGAGGAGCTCAAGAAAGATTTTAAAGGCCAAATTAGGGAGGCAGAAGACAAATTTAAATCTACAGTGACCAAATTGGAAAAAAGTTTCACTGAAGAAAACAAATCCTTAAAAAGTAAAATTAGTGAAGTAATTGGAGAAAATAGCTCCCTAAAAAAGGACTTTTAAAAACTAAATGAAGAGAATAATTCACTAAAACATAGAACTTGATCATGGTCCAAGAGTCAATCAAACAAAGCATGAAGATTGAAAAATTGGAAGAAAGTGTAAGATATCTCACTGGAAAAACAACTCACCTAGAGAACATATCCAGGAGAGATAACTTAAGTATTATTCATCTACCAGAAAGCCATGATGAAAAAAGCAGCCTGGATATCATCGTCCAAGAGATTGTAAAAAAAAAAAAAAACTGTCCTGAAGTCCTGGAATCAGGAGATAAAACAGTTATCGAAAGCATTCACTGGACTCCCCCTGAAAGAGATCCAAAATTGAAAATTCCAAGAAATACAGTAGCCAAATTCTAGAATTACAAGATTAAGGAGAAAATACTGCAAGCAGCCAAAAAGAAACAATTCAAATATTGTGGAACTACAGTAAGGATCAAACAGGACCTAGCAGCTTCTACATTAAAACATCGGAGGGATTGGAATTTGATATTTCATAGGGCAAAAAAGTTAGAACTGCAACCAAGGATTAACTACCCAGAAAAATTGAGCATAATCTTTCAGGCAAGGAGATGGTCATTTAATGAAAAAAGGGACTTCCAGACTTTCCTGATGAAAAATCCAGAACTCAATGGAAAATTTGATCTCCAATTACAAGACTCAAGAAAGACATAAAAAAGGGGCGGCCAGGTGGCTCAGCGAGTAAGAGTACTGGCTCCAGTGTCGGGATGACCTGGATCAAATCCGAGCTCAGATACTCAGCACCACACCCAGAAATAACTGGCTGTGTAACCTTGATCAAGTTACTTAACCCCAATTGCTTAAAAAAAAAACCATAAAAATATAAACAAGGAAAACACACACTCACACATGCACACACGCACACATGCACAAAACTTGTGATGTAATAAGAGCAAAATATTCACATCCCTATATGAGAAGCTGATAACTGTCAATATCAAAATTTATATGATTATTATGACCCCCAAAATGGTTATACGTAGATAGAGGATGTGGGTATAAATGAACTAGCCTGATAATAATAATAAAAAAAAACCCTTATAAAGGGGGTCAAATGGATTGCAATGGGATAAAAGGAAAGGATGAGACAGAAAAAGGCAAATTATGCCATATGAAGAGGCATAAAAATGCACTATATTAGAGGGGAAGGAAAGAGGGAGAGGAAAATCATTTGAACGTTATTCTCACTGGTTCAGGTTCAAAGAGGGATGAACATAATCTGTTAAGTTTAAGATTCTAACGTGAAAAGATGCAAAAACTCATTAAGTAGAGGGAAAGGAGGGAGGGAGAGGAGTACTTTATGAAATTTACTCTCATTGGTTTGGGGTAAAAGGGGGAATGACATATTCTGATAAGTATAAAAATCTATTGTATCCTACAGGCAGTAGCAGGGTAAGGAAGGGATAAAAAGGAGGGAATTGGAGGGGAGGGAAATAGTAGTAAGGGGATAGGGTAGGTAAAGAAGGGGGGATTACAGGGAGGGAACACTGAGGGAGGTGCTGGCAAAAAGGAAAACCCTCAAGGAGGGGGAGGGAGAAGGAAAAAACAAAAACTTAAGCAGGGGAGGGAATAGGAGGTAGGGGAAGGGACAGATAGTCATCATTACTGTGAATGTGAATGGGATGAAATCTCCCATAAAACAGAGGCAGATAGCAGAATGGATTAAAAACCATAATCCTACAATATGCTTTCTACAAGAAACACATTTGAAACAAAGGGATACTCACAGGGGAAAGATAAAAGGCTGGAGTAGAATATATTATGTTTCAGCTAAAGTAAAAAAAAAAGCAGGGGTAGCAATCCTTGTCTCAGATAAAGCAAAAGCAAAAATAGACCTAATTAAAAGAGGTAAGGAAGGAAACTATATCCTGATAAAAGGCACCATCAAGAATGAAGCAATATCATTACTAAACATATATGCACCAACTGGTTAAGCATCCACATTCCTAGAGGAGAAATTAAGGGAATTAAAGGAAGAAATAGATAGCAAAACTATACTAGCAGAGGACCTTAATCTTCCGCTCCCAGAACTTGATAAATCTAACCTCAAAATAAACAAGAAAGAAGTTAAGGAGGCAAATAGAATTTTAGAGAAGCTAGATATGATAGATCTCTGGAGAAAACTGAATGGGTCTAAAAAGGAATATACTTTCTATTCAGCAGTTCATGGCACATACTCAAAAATCGACCATGTTCTAGGGCATGAAAACCTCACAATTCCATGCAGAAAGGAATAAATTTTAAATGCATCCTTCTCAGATCATGATGCAATAAAAATTATATGCAATAAAGGGCCATGGAAAGACAGACTAAAAACTAATTGGAAATTAAACAATTTAATCCTAAAGAATGAGTGGGTCAAGCAAGAAATTATAGAAACAATCAGTAATTTCATTCAAGAGAATGATAATAATGAGACAACATACCAAAATTTGTAGGATGCATTAAAGAAATTCTTAGGGAAAGTTTTATATCCCTGAGTGCATACATGATTAAATTAGAGAAAAAGGAGGTCATTGAATTGGGCATGCAATTAAGAAACCTAGAAAAAGAACAAATTGAAAATCTCCAATTAAATACTAAATGAGAAACATTGAAAACCAAAGGAGAGATTAATAAAATTGAAATTAAGAAAACTATTGAATTAATAAATAAAACTAAGAGCTGGTTTTATGAAAAAAAAATAAAACTGATAGACCCTTAGTCAATATGATAAAAAAAAAGAAAGAAGAAAGCCAAATTATGAGTATCAAAAATGAAAAGGGTCAATCTACCTCCAATGAAAAGGAAATCAAAACAATAATTAGGAATTATTTTTCCCAATTGTATGCACAAAAATTTGACAATCTTAGGGAAATGGATGAATATTTACAAAAATACAAGGTGCCCAGATTAACTGAAGAGGAAGTAAATTACTTAAATAACCCCATCTCAGAAAAAAGAGATTAAACAAGCCATCATTAACTCCCTAGAAAAAAATCTCCATGGCCAGATGGAATTACTAGTGAATTCTATCAAACATTTAAAAAACAATTGATTCCAATACTCTAAAAACTATTTGGGAAAATTAGTGAAGAAAGAGTCCTACCAAATTCTTTTTATGACTCAAATATGGTACTGATACCTACATCAGGAAGAGATAAAACAGAGAAAGAAAATTATAGACCAATCTCCCTCATGAAAATAGATGCAAATAAAACTTTAAATAATATATTAGCAAAAAGACTACTGTAACTTATCTCAAGAATAATACACTTTGTTCAGGTAGGATTTATTCCAGGAATGCAAGGATGGTTTAATATTAGGAAAGCCATCAGTATAATTGATCATATCAACAATAAAACTAGCAGAAACCACATGATTATTTCAATAGATGCAGAAAAGGCTTTTGACAAAATACAACATCCATTCCTATTAAGAACACTGGAAAGTATAGGAATAAATGGAGCATTCCTTAAAATAATAGGTAGCCGCTATTTAAAACCATCAGCAAGTATTATATGTAATGGGGAGAAGCCAGAAGCATTTCCCATAAGATCAGGGGTGAAACAAGGGTGTCCACTGTCCCCCCTATTATTCAGTCTGGTTCTAGAAATGTTAGCAGTAGCAATTAGAGAAGAAAAAGAAATCAAAGGAATCAAACTAGGCAAAGAAGAGACTAAGCTATCACTCTTTACAGATGATATGATGATATACTTAGAGAATCTTAGAGAATCAAGGAAAAACTACTTGAGACAATAAATAAATTTGGGAAAGTTGCATGATATAAAATAAACCGACATAAATCCTTGGCATTCCTATATATTTCTAATGGAATTCAACAGCAAGAAATAGAAAGAGAAATCCCATTTAAAGTTACCGTAGACATTATAAAATATTTGGGAATCTACCTGCCACAACAAACCCAGGATCACAACTACAAAACACTTTTCACACAAATAAATCAGATCTAACTAATTGGGAAAATATCAAATGCTCGTGACTGGGTCAAGCTAATATAATAAAACTGACAATTTTACCTAAATTAAATTATACATTTAGTGTCATACCAATCAGTTTACCAAAAAACTACTTTATAGAGCTAGAAAAAATAGTAAAACAATTCATTTGAAAGAACAAATGGTCCAAAATATCAAGGGAATTAATGAAAAAAAGTGCTAGGAAGTAGACTAGCTATACCGGATTTCAATCTGTATTATAAAGAAGCAGTCATCAAAACTACTTGGTAATTGCTGAGGAATAGAGTAGTGGATCAGTGGAACAGACTAGGCACATGAGATTCAGCAGTCAGTGACTATAGTAATCTATTCTTTGATAAACCCAAAGACCCGAGTTTTTGGGATACAACTCACTATTTGACAAAATCTTCTTGGAAACTGGGCATAGACCATTATCTAACACCATATACCAAAATCAACTCTAAATGGGTGTATGATCTAGTTATAAATGTTGATACAGTAAGCAATCTTAGAAAACAAGGAATAGTTTACCTGTCAGATTTGTGGAGAGGGAAAGACTTTTTGATTAAACAAGAATTAGAGAGCATTATAAAATGCAAAATGGATACTTTTGATTACATTAAATTGAAAAGCTTTTGTACAAAGCCAATGTAACCAAGATTAAGAGGGAGGTGGGAAATTGGGAAAGAATTTTTACAACATATGTCTCTGATAAAGGCCTCATTTCTTAAATATACAGTGAATTGAGTCAAATCTATAAGAATACAAGTCATTCCCCAATTGATAAATGGTCAAAGGATTTGAACAGGCACTTTTCAGAGGAAGAAATTAAAGATATGTGTAAGCATATGAAGAAATGCTCTAAATCACTATTGATTAGAGAAATGCAAATCAAAACAACTCTGAGTTACCACATCTCAGCAGTCAGATTGGGTAAGATGACAAAACATCTAAATGACAAATGCTGGAGAGGATGTGGGCAAATTGGAACACTAATGCATTGCTGGTAGAGTTGTAAACTGATCCAAACTTTCTGGGGAGCAATCTGGAGTTATGCCCAAAGGGTTATAAATAATTTCATACCCTATGACCCAGAAATACCTCTTCTAAGTTTATATCCCAAAGAGATAATAGAAGTGGGAGGAAGATCCATATGTAAAAAAATATTTATAGCAGCTCTTTTTGTGGTAGCAAAGGTTTGGAAATTAAAGGGATGCCCATCAATTGAGGAATGGCTGAACAAGTTGTGGTATATGCATGTAATAGATTAGTATTGTGCTATAAGAAATGAGATGCAGATGGACTTCATATTTACCTGGAGAGGCTTATACAAACTGATGCTGAGTGAGAAGAGTAGAACCAGGAGAAATTTGTACACAATTACAGACACAACATATGTGTGATGGCCAACTCTGATAGACTGGGTTCTTCTCATCAATGCAGTGATAAAAGTCAATCCCAAAAGACTCATGATGGAGAGAGATGTCTACATCCAGAGAAAGAACTAGAAAGAACTGAGTTTGTATTCAGATTGAAGCAAAATAGTGGATGTTTTTCTTTTTCTTTTTCTTGTTTGGTTTTATTTCCTCTTTACCATTTTTCATTCCATCTGATACAATCTTCTTTTAACAGCATCTTGATTTCTCATAAAGTCATTAGCTTCCATTTGCTCCAATCTAATTCTGAAGCAATGATTCTCCTCAGTGAGCTTTTGAGATTCTTTTTCCATCTCCCAAATTCGGCTTTTTAAGGCATTCTTCTCCTCATTGCCTTTTTGAGCCTCCTTTGCCATTTGAGTCAGTCTGTTTTTTAAGGTATTATTTTCTTCAGTCAGGCTGTTGACTCTCATTTCATAATTTTCTTGCATTTTTCTCATTTCTCTTCCCAATTTTTCCTCCACTTCTCTTATCTGCTTCTTAAGGTCCTCTATGGCCTGTAACCAGCTTGTATTTTCCTCTGAAGCTTTTGGTGCAGGAGTTCTGACTTCACTGTTTTCCTCCTGTTCCATGCTTTGCTCCTTGTTGTCCCCAAAATAGGAGTGTAATGTTGGAATCTCCTGTCTGCTTTGTTTCCGTTGCCTGCTCATTTTGCCACTCAATTATTTGACTTTTGGGCTTTTTGCCACAGTAGGACTCTGCCACCAGACAGGGGAGTTTTCGTCCCAAACGCTGGGGTTCTCTCAGCTGCCGGAGGTATTAGACGGATGCCCTCTCTGAGGTCTCCACACACTCTGGCAAGCTGGACACACACCCCAGGACCTCCACCCTAGACAGCAATCCAGATCCAAGCAAGTTAAAGCAAGAGCGATTACCCCTCAGACTGGTGCTTGGTCCCCCTACACTCTGCAGGCCAGGAGCTGAAGCCGCTTGGCGCTGGCAGGCTGTGCTGGTGCAGTTTCTCGCCCCAGGGGTAAAAGCCACGCACTCCCACTTACTGGGTTCCAAAGTCCAGACTGCACTGGCCTCTCACCTTGTCCTTCACATCTATGTATTGATAAATCTGGAAATGGCCACAGCTTCTGCCGATCTGGAGTCCCTCTGACTGGCGGCTGGTCAGGCCCGCCCTGGGGCTAAAGCCTCGGCATGGTGCTGGGCTCGGCTCCCAGAGCGCTGTTCTGGCCGATTCCTGCTGGCCTTCTGGGCTGTCCTCAGCGGGAGGGTAGCTTCTCTGTGTCATTTTGTGGGTTCTGCAGCTCCAAAGTTTGTTTAGAGTCCCCTTTTTACATGGATTGGGGAAAGTGGAAGCCGGAGCCACGGGAAGGTCGCGCTTCTACTCCACCATCTTGGCTCCGCCCTCTACAATCTTCTTTTTAACCTGTGAAAGTATTTACAGATCCTATACTTGATTGTATGCCACTATGAGGGGTTGGGCAAGGGGAGGGAGGGGGACAGGATGTGAAACTCAAGGAATTGTGGAATTGAATCTTGTAAACTAAAAGTAAACAAATTAATAAAAAAAGAAGCAATATTCCACATCCCCCAGGGCTAGAGCTGATTACAAAAATTAAGCTATTACCACAAAAAATACACAGGCAAAGGAGAAGTAATCCAACTATAGAAAGTTATTATGGGAATAGAGATCTTCAGAGGAGGACATTGCAATAAAGAAATCTGTTCTACCCCAAAGAGTAACGTTAAATGGTCATCTGCCCCAAAAGAATTCATAGAAGACCTTAAAAAAGACTTTAAGAATCAAATGACAGATATGGAAGAAAAAAACAAAAAAGAAAATAAGATTAATAGAAGAAAAACAAGATTCTGAAAGGAAAGTCAGTCAATTAGAAAAGGAGATCCAGAATCTTAAGGAAGAAAATGACACCTTGAAAATTTGAAATGGGAAATGTGAAGCCAGCAAAATTATAAGAGATCTAGAAATAATTAAAGAAAATATGAATAATGAAAAAACAGAAAAGAAAGTGAAACATCTTATAATAAAAACAACACGTCTGGAGAATAGATCAAGAAGAGAAAACATACTTTTTTTTTCCCCTAGCGCTGCGAGGCCTGCAGGTCTGTGCCGAGGGCACGGGTCTCGTTCAGCATAATGGGGTTTGTTGAAGTTGTAAAGAATAAGGCCTACTTCAAGCAGTTCCAATTGAAGTTCCGGAGAAGGCGAGGGGGCAAAACGGATTATTATGCATGGAAACGCCTAATGATCTGGGATAAGAACAAGTATAACACCCTGAAATACCGCATGATCGTCCGGGTCACCAACAGAGACATCATCTGCCAGATTGCTTAGGCCCGTATAGAAGGGGATATGATTGTCTGTGCAGCTTATGCCCATGAATTACCAAAGTATGGTGTGAAGGTTGGCCTGACAAATTACGCTGCCACTTACTGCACAGGCCTGATGCTGGCCCGCAGGCTTCTTAACAGATTTGTCATGGACAAGATCTATAAAGGTCAGGTGGAAGTGACTGGTGATGAGTACAATGTGGAAAGCATCGATGGTCAGCCCGGTGCTTTTATATGCTACCTGGATGCAGATCTTGCCAGAACAACCACAGGAAACAAAGTCTTTGGGGCCCTTAAGGGAGCTATGGATGGTGGTCTGTCTATTCCTCACAATACCAAACGCTTCCCTGGGTATGATTCAGAAAGCAAGGAATTCAATGCTGAAGTACATCGTAAACACATCATGGGCCAAAATGTTACAGATTATATGCATTATCTCATGGAAGAAGATGAAGATGCATATAAAAAGCAATTGTCACAGTACATAAAGAACAACATTACTCCTGACATGATGGAGGAAATGTACAAGAAAGCTCATGCTGGTATATGGGAAGATCCAGTGTATGAAAAGAAACCCAAGAGAGAAGTTAAAAAGAAAAGATGGAACTGCCCCAAAATGTCCCTTACCCAGAAGAAAGATCGGGTTGCTTAGAAGAAGGCGATTTCCTCAGAGCCCAGGAGCAGGCAGCTGATAGTTAAAATATAAAAATCTGTAATTTTCTGTGAAGATTTTCAGATTAAGACAATAAACTTATTGAACATCACCCCCCCCCAAAAGAAGAGAAAACATAAACATATTTGGACTAACAGAAAGTTATGATCAAAAAATAATCTTGATATAATAATACAATAAATAATTAAAGAAAATTGTCCTGAAGCATTAGAACCAAGGGGGAAAGCAGAAATTGAAAAAATCCATCCATCACCACTTAAAAGAGATACTATTATGAAAACTCAGAAATACTATGGTCAAATTTTGAAACCTGCAGCTCAAGGACTAAATATTAAAAGCAACAAGAATAAAACAATTTAAATATGATATTGTCACAAGTAGAATCACACAAGACCTAGAAGCAGAGACATTACAGAACCCCAGGTCTTGGAACACTATATATCGAAGAGCAAAAGAACTGGGGATCTGGCCAAAAGTTTCATACCCAGCAACATTAAGTATAATCCTGAATGAAAGGGAAAATGGACATTTGATCAACTCTCAGACTTCCAAGACTTTGTTAAAGTGCCTGAACTTAATAGAAGATTTGCCATACAAGAGTCAAGGGAAACACAAGGTACATACCAAAACTGAATACAAGGGATACAATAAAGACAGACTGCTTATTCTTTATATGTGTAAAATGCAAAATGTATGTCTAAGATTCTTCTTAATAACTGGGTAGCTCATAAGAAATATTGGGGTAAATTTGAGTGTGATATGAATTTAAAAAGTAAAACCATTTAGAGACAGCTAAAAAGAGTAATTATAATTACTTTGAGATTTCTGATTAATGCAATGACCAATCATGGTTCCAAGAGACCGATGCCTCATTCTTCTTGGTAGAGAGATATAGATTTTAGGTGCAAGATGAGAAACACATTTACAGATACAACAATTAAAACAGAAATTTGTTTTACTTGATTATGTTTTCATTACAAGGAAGGCTTCTTTCGTTTTAGTGTTGAGGAAATATTAGAGGGAAGTGATACTAATAAAATATAAGAAAGAAACAGGCATCAATGTAATAGTTAAAAATATACAGAGAAGAAAGTTCTGAAGGAGACACAAACAAGTAGGGCAATGCTGGTACAAGTACTATCTTAAATTTATTACGTGCTAAAGACAAAGACCAAGCAGTACATAGCAGAATCACAGTTTTGCCTATAACCCCCATTTTCTGGTTTTCTTTGAATGTTGAAATAGTTATGTTTCTTGATCTTTCTTTCATAATTAAAAAAGAAAGATGTGATCTATTTTATAGTCAGGCAAAACCTGGATTTCTGGTCATACATAAGACATTTTACATAAGACTCTCCTAAATGGTGGACAGAATGCTGATGATTGAGGGGAGGTGTTGGTGTGAAAGCTTTGAGTGGGGGAGAGACACTTCTTTTCTAAGAAAGACACTCATGGTTCCAAACTTTCTTTGTAACTGATTCCAGAAACATGGAGAGAGACAGCTTTAGAAGCTGGATACATGGAAGGGAAGGTGCCTCTTTAATCTGTCCTTGATTTCTATCTTGCCTTCGAGATATTTTAGGGAATTTCTCTTGTGTGAGTTGACATGTCATCTTTCTACATATATAAAGGTCATTTGCTTAGTGTATTTTCTGGTATATTGTAATTTGTATAATTTCTCATTTCTTTTTGCTATTTACTTGGATAAATGGCATTACTCACTATTCATTATTTATGTTGCACTTTTGTGATGCGGAGATAAACTGGTGAGAACAATTTAAAGGTTACCTTCCCTTTTAAGAGAAATTTGAGAAGTGGCTTTTCTATTGAACCTACTATACATAGATAAGTGATGTTTTGGGGGAACAAATAGATATGAGAAGAGTAGAGAGTGCCTAGCCTAGTAGTGTCCCAGGAACTTGACAGTTGATCTCCCCTAACCATGGTCTTGGCTCTCCTCTCATTAGAGGTGGTCCAGACCTCATGTCATATCTATTAATGTCTCCTGTGAGCCATATTTATATAAGTTAAGAGGATGTGAATATTATGCATAGGCAACACATACCTTATATAGGGTATAATAATCAATATTTCCACGACACTTCAAAAACTTCAGAGTCTTGTGAATACACTCATTCATTTGAGTTCCACTACAATTCTAGGAGCAGAGGCTACAAGTATTATATTTTCCTTTTATAGATTAGTAAACTGAAATTCAGAAATAGTAATTTCTCACTGTTGACCATCTAGTGAATGTTAGAAGCGAGATTCTGGAATCCAAGTCTAACATCCTTTACTGTAGGTAAATTGTATCTATGAAACATAGAAATTTGTCTTAGGTGTTAATTTTTTAAAACTACACTCACATATAGCCAATTTTTCTACATTGTAGAAACGAGAATACATACTTTCTACTACCTTAAATCTAGTAGACCCTAGTATACAGAATGAGAAAAAGAAGGATCCAGGTTAGGATTGTGAGGGATAACTTGTAGTGAAGTTTCCCCATTCTGAACATCCTATATGCATTCTTATTACTTTCTTATATTTTGTAACTAAGTTCAGTATCATTTCCCCATATATATGTAGGTCATTGTGTATTTAAGGTAATGTAAAAGCTATTGAGTATTAATACAATTGATTGGATTAACTAATGAGACCAAATTAGAGGTGTTTCCAGTTTGGGGAAAGGAATAGTAGTGTGAGAGGTTAGCAAAGGGTTAAGTTTCTATAGAACTGCAAGAATTGCTGAAACAAGACTACTGATAAAAAGTACCAGACAGTAGCCTTGGGAAGAGTTGAGGCAGCAGCTTTGGGAAGAAGTTGAGTTCCCAGTTCCCAGAGAACTACTAGATAATACTAAAAATGAAACAATGTAGAGTAAAAGGAGCTGGCAGTAGCAGTTGGATTTGACCAATCAGAAAGCAGACAGCGGATTTGGGACACTCAGGCCCAGATAAGGACACATCTAGGTTGGACTGAAAGGGGTTCAGTATTCTGAGGTTTTTACTGTGCTTGTGTAGTGGACCTCATGTATTATGTATGTTATCTAACAAAAATTAGAGCCTCATTAGTAATAATTAGTTTAATGAATGGAGAGAGCTTTGCGCCGATTGGTTGGCATTAATAAGAAGACTGTGATCTTGCCTTACCAACCAATGGTAATGTGGGACAGTGGAGACAGTGTGGAATTTCCACCTTAGGGCTTATTCTTGCTTTTGCCTTCTGTAGTGCTTCCCTCCCTTCTGACTTTCTTGTTGGATTTGGGGAATGCCCTTTCTTGAGAAAGATAGTAATAAAGTTTTTGCTTCTACTTTGAGAAGTCTCTGAGTTATTCTGGGTGAGTGGTCTTCTGATCCATTTGTGATGAAGGCAAGACTAGAAAACAAGTAAACAGCTTCTTCCATGTGGACTCAGAGGTTATAAAATCTGTGCTTAGGGCTTTCTCAACATACCCAATGTTTTTCAGAAAGATAGTTTACCTTATAGAAAGATTCTAAGAGTGGTTCATGCATCTCCATCTCCCTTCTCTATAGCACAGCACAGATGGAAAGTGGGGAGGAGGAAGAATCCAATGGAATGGTTGAAGAGATTCCTTCTTCCCTGTGCATACTGCTTGGTGCATAGGAAGTTTCAATGCTCTCTCTCCCTGAGGTCCATCACTTATAATGAGTGTTCATTTCAGTTTGAGGTAATGCTTTTAGATAGTGTTGCCTTTTATATTACTGCACACACACACACACACATATGTATATGGATATACAATCACACATATAAAATTAAATCCTCTTGGTCTCATCTCAGTTTTTGGAAAAAAAATAGAAGGAGGATTGATAAACTCCTCTGGGCTTTTCCCCTTCATTATGGGCTCCTTTCCTTTCTAGCACTTTTGCATGAATATAATGAAGTGCCTGGATTATATTTGAATCTATTTTGACATGTCTGGAACAGTGAATGTTCTCCTTGAATTATCAGATGTCAGCTGCCCTGTATTATCTGTATATAGCAGAAAAAGGAGACCATTGCTTATCATCTATTATTTTTGTACAATACTTGGATTTTTTCTTCAATATATTTGTACAAAAAATCTCACTTTGCCTGTAAAGTGATGTGTTGAGAAAATGTGATTATCTTAACATGATTTTGCTTTGATAATTTGGTTACATGACTTTATTAATGTAGGTACTTCTTCCACCTTAGCCTATCTCAACCCATTTATAATTTCTCATACCATATAAGTCTTTCATATCCTTCTATATACTCTCCATAAAGGTTCTTCCCAGTGGGATGAAATGATTTTTTGCAGTTATTTTTTTACTATTTCTTGGTTAAGAACAATGCAGTAGTTGGGCTATTCACCCATTATCTTTCTTATCTTTGATGGCAAAGAGCAAAACTCATAGGATTTAGGTTTGGAAAGAATTCTGCAGACCACCTAGTTCTTTTCTCTTATCTTACAGGGTAGGAAACTGAGACCAAAGGAGGTTAAGTGACTTGTCCAAGGTCACACCAGTAGTAATTGTTGCAAACAGATGTTGAATCCAGGTCTTCTGACTTTTGAGACATTTCTCTTTTGTATTGTACCATATATCCTTGAGGATGCTAAATGATGTTTATAAAATATTAGAGCTAGAAGGAATTGCAAAGATTATGTGTTCCAGGCTTCTAATTATACAGAAGAGAAAACTGAGGCCCAGAGAGGTTAATTTACTTGCTCAAGATTATGATCTTTCTACTATTTCTTGCATGCAGATTTTCTTTGATAACATATCATAAGCTATAGTATATTTTATTTTAAAGTACTATTTAAAAAAATCTTCACACAATGGTCTTGCAAAACTGAACTAAACTGATGGTAAATCTTTTTAGTACAAAAACTCACAGTTTTGGATGTAAGTAATAATAGAAGGAAATGGGATTGGGTTACCAAGTATGGTCTAAAGAAAAAAGAAATCCTTTAACATGTATAGAATAGAATTTTAAAAGAAAAGAACAAAATGATTTGGAGGTCAGCTAGGTGGTACAGTAGGTAGAGTGCAGGGCCTGAAGTCAGGAAGATGAGTCTTCCAGAGTTCAAATCTGGCCTCAGACACTAACTAGCTACATGACGCTAGGCAAGTCACTTAACTCTGTTTGCCTCAGTTCTTTGTCTATAAAATGAACAGAAGAAGAAAATAGCAATCCATTCTGGTATTTTTGTCAGAAAACACAAATGGGGTCATGGAGAGCAGGACAGGAATGAAAACGACTGAACAAAAACAACAACAACCAGAAGCACTACCACTACCACAACAAATAACAATAACAGCAATAACAACCAGAACCATAGCTCTCTCTGCCTGGACACACACACACAAACAACAACAACAAACAACTAAAAATCACATAGGTATGTTATAAGTAGAAATCATCTTTTGTTATTAATGCTTTTGGAATCTGATGCCAAATCAGTAGCTTGACAGTTGTTCCCTTACTTCTCCCATGTCCCCCAGTACGAGAAATTCTTTAAGGATAGGGCTTGTTTTATTGATACTTGTGTTGTCCTTACCTAGTACTTTGCACAGTGTCTTATACATAGCATCAAATAATTGTGGGTTGATTTGAATTGGATTGCTATCTCTGCCCTGTTTCTGAACTCTTTTTGCATTTATAAGGACTGCAGTTGGGTATTTGAGGTATCCTCTCTTTTTTTCATATGTATTGCCATAACTAGATTATAAGCTCTTAGAGAGCTGGGTCAATGTCTAATTTTTCTTTTCTACTCCTTACATCAGTCAGCATGGTAACACGTAGGTATTCAACAAATATTTGTTCAACTAGTCATGGAATTGACTTTAGAAAAAAATTAGTTGATTGAACTGATTATTTACTTTCTGGTAGTATATATATAGCATATTAACTAATGACAATATTTATGTTAAGCAATCAAGGACAAAACTTGGCTAAATAGTTCATAATGACAGTATATAAAATTTTCTTGTTTACTGAGTATCTCTGAAGTAATATAGTAAGTAATACTGTATGTTATATAAGTATAATTTAGTATACTAAGTAATGACAAAATGATGAAATGACGGATGGGTTCTGCATGCAAACTTTGTCAATTTATTTTTTCCAATTCTATTTCCAATCCTAATTTCCAATTAGGAAAACATCTCCCAGAGTCCTTTTCCTTGCTCACATCCAACCTTGTGAATTACCAAAAACTCTCTAACAAGCAAAGATCTCTGAAGAGGAATGTGTTGTTACAAATGTTGCTCAGTGAAGTGTCTCTTGTGATTTTTTTTTCTAGGAGGCCCTATTAAGATTTGTTTCCCTTAGTTGGACTGTTAAAAAGTGTTTGTCAACTTGGGCTGTCATCACAAAACAAAATTAAACTGACTGATCACCCAGAAACATTACTATAGAGAGATATAGCTGCTTACCAAATACCCTGGACTGTATTTGTATAGGATTTTAAAGTTTTGGCACCCTGTCAATTTTATTTTATGGTAAGCAGTCATAAACTCTTGCAGAAAGAAAGGTTTCATTTTCTTTTATATGGAAAGGCTAAATCTGAAGTACCAAGCTTCCAAATCCTGAGAGTTCTATCTTTCTCCATGCTTTTGAACATTTATATATTTGTGTCATGTAATACATTAAATGTTAAATATACTCAGAGGTTGAAAAGGTATGTTTGAGAAATATTAGTAAATGTGGAGATGAAAGTAGAAGTGAAACTTTTTTTCAAGTCAGTCTATTCAGTTCACTTTATTTTGAGCCCGCAGAATTGATTTCCAGACTCATGCCTGGGCCATAAGGATCATTCTTTTTAGGCGTACAAAAAGGAAAGAACTTTCTTACTTTCCTTTCTTTTTTTCTTTCAACACTGCTCATATTTCCTTAAAAGAAACAAACAAAAAACGCAGTTAACTATCATTCCTGTATTCCTTAGAAATAAGTTGTACCATCCCTTGTTTTTGCTGATATGTTTCAAATCCTTCCACTTAATATCCTGTGTGACAATGTTTGTCACAACTTTTCTGAACCTCAGTTTCTTCATCTGTAAAATGTGAATAATTATAATTGTAGTATTGAGTGGAACAAGTGAAAATATTCTCATAAATTAAAGGAGACAGTCACCAAACTTGAGCTGGGCTTTAGTCTTGATAGGCCCAAATTTTATTTTTCTATGGAATACACAGTCTTGAGAAAAACAAGAAAAGCAACAAATAATATGTCTGCTAGGTGTTTCTGTAAATTGCCTACTTTTTGGTAAACAAGAAAAAGTAACTTGTAATCTGCAATAGTTTACGTCTGATAAATAAAGAAAATAAGTGAAATATGCATTTGTATTGGGTGAAAGGATTGTAAGGACACACCTTCCCACCAATGGGAAAGAAGGTCCAGATACTGGGGATGGGATTTGGGGTTTTTGGGTTGTCCTACAATTTTTTGTACAAGGGTATGTAACTGCTTGCTTGATTTTTGTATTTTGCGTCATTACTCTGGTGCATGCTCTGGGTAGGAGATGCCCAACTCTTGCAAGACTTGCTTAGAAATAAATAGCTTATGTTTCTACCTGGAAAAACCTCTGAGTTTTATTTGAATAAGGGGTCTTTGGGGTCCTTATCCCACACAGTATCTACTTCACTGGGTGGTTATAAGGCCAAAATTATATAAATATAAAACTTAGAGCAATGCAGATGTGTCTGTTATTGGGCTTTCTCCATTAGGCATTTAATTTGCTTCCTGTATTTTCCATTTGTTATATTTGGATTTCCCAACTATTCCTTGCCTTGTGACTTTTAGTCAAATCAGTAAGTATTTATTAAGTACCTATTATATGCCTGGCACCTTGTTAAGCTCTGAGGATACAAAGAGGTTAAAACAGAAATGAAGAGGAAGGACAACAATAAATAGTCTTTGCTCTCATGGAGCTCACAGTCTAATTGGGGAGACAACATGAAAGCAGCTATATTGAAAACACCACACATACACACACACACACACACACACACACACACACCCACATATCTTTGGAGCTAGTACCAGGGAGACGGCACTAAGATTAAAGAACACTGGGAAAGGCTTCTTGTAGAAGACAGGTCAGCTAAGACTTGAGATCATCTGGGGAAACTAGGAAGCAGAGATGAAGAAGAAGCATTTGCCTTGGCACGGAGGACAGTCATTATGAAAATTCCTGGAGTTGGCAGATGGAATGTCTTATATGAGGTACAACAAGGACACTAGTGTCACTGGATCATAGAATATGTGGAGAAGAATAAGGTGTGAGAAGACTGGAAAGGTATGAAGGTTATATGAAAGGTTATGAAGAGCTTTAAAAACCTAGCAGAGGATTTTATATGTGATGCCAAAGGTGAAGAAGTGCCACTTGAGTTTATTGTATTTTTCTTTTTGAGAATAGAGTGGTCAAAGTATTATAATTGTGATCGAGTAATATATCTGCTTCTTTATTAACACATTAAGTATCAAAGTAATGCATTTAAGATACAGACCAGCCAGAGTATTTTTTTTAAAGATAAATCAGGGTGAAAGCTATGGTTATGTAGTTTGAATTAGAACATTAAGTTTCAGGGTGGTCTTTGACAAGGCAACACAAGGCATGTTATGTTGGATGTCCAATCAATTTTCAAATGGATTTTATTGAATAAAGGGGTTGATGGGGTGCTTGGGATCTATGTTTGTAACATCAGTTTGTAAAATCAATTTGTAAAACCAGTCTGTAAAATCACATTTCCACCCCGCCCCCCAGCCTCAGAGCATTAACTCTGCCCCTTCCCCCTGCCAGCACTCTGCCCAGCAACACTTCATGAACTGTTTATTTCTGCTTGGAACAATAACAAGCTATACCTATGAATCCTTCCCTAAACCATCTATAAACATTTTAGCTCAGGCAAATGTTATCTCCCCTTAGTATAATGGCCGGCTGCATCTGTGAATCCTTCAATGCACTATCCATAGGTTAACTCCTTAGCCAATTACACACATACTGAGTATCTATTAGCCTTGTTTCCCAACATCCATCTTGTCAAACATGACACTGATGGGTGGCAGATTAGGCACTTCTCAGTCAGCTTTGACCGATAGCTGACTTAGTGACATTTCAAGCCTAAAACCACACCTCCAGGTAGTCCTCCCTTGGCTATTTCCCAGTGAATTATGGGCAATACGCCTGCGCAGTTGACATTAAAAGTGCATGTTTTTAAGCAGTGACCACTCCTTAACTCCTCCCCAATCCCACCCTAATTCACCTAGTTAGCATAATTGACATCTGATTTACTGTCTTGACTCCTTAAAAACTATACCTATGTCTTCTTTAAGTTTTCAGGTTCCCTAAGAACTCTTGCCTGCTGTACAGCATAACAATAAACTTGCAGTTTCCCTAAGGACTCTTGCCTGCTGTAAAGTGTAACAATAAACTTTTACAATCCTGACTTCAAGTTTGCTTGGGCCTACTGAGTTCTTTCCAGACTGAATCACAGGGATTTTGGTCATTGATCTTGATCAGAGTTCCTGTATAACCTATTGCCATCACCCCATCAGGGTGACTGTGGTCAGATCTGCATTTTAGGAAGATCAGTTTGGCAGCTGAAATCAATCTAGCTGCTTACCCCGACATAGGATGTTAGTAACTGATTGAATTTGAGATAGCCAACCAGCACTTATTAAACTCTGACCATGTGCCAGGCACTGTGCCAACCACTTAAGGCATAAAGAAAGGCAACACCCTTGGGCTAAAAACCCCAAACCCAAAACAACAGCACAAACAAACCAGTCTCTGCACTCAAGGAGTCTATTCTCTATTGAAAACTGGTAATTTTTTAATAGCCATTTTAGAAGGTGAAGATATGGTGTGCTACTTTAGTATAGTGGGAAAAACACTGAAATAGGAAAAAAAAGAAACCTGAGGTATAGTCTCTGTTCTGTCACTTACTAACTCATTGAATTTGGGGAAACCATTTAACTTTTCTATTCCTCAATTTTCTCACCTGTCAACACAAATAATAATATCTAACTCCCTACCTAACTCCTGAAGTTGTTTTGAAAATTAGATGAGATAATTCATGTGAAAATTCTTTGAAAAAATAGAAAATGCTATCAAAATATAGAGAATTAATATCATCAGACATAGTATCAATTGTATGAGCCTTGCCTAAAAGGTTTTAAATTAATGTTAGAGAAACCTAGCAAGCCATTCTCATTTTTCTATCACTATTGTCATCACCTACCATCCATCACTGTTATCATCTATCACCAATAAATAATTATTTAACAGAGACTTACATGCACAGATACACAGGCAGCGATGAATATAGAGTCAGAGACTGGAAGCAGTTCGGCACAGGAATTGAGAGTCAGGCCTCAGCAGCACAAAGGAACAACAAATTGAGCCTAGAGATGAACAGGAGGAAGAAAGCAGTCTGAAATGCCTTTGGGAAACTTCAAAGCTTCTTTACACCCCTATGATTCCCCTGAAAGTAAAGGTCCATGTTGTCAATGCCAACACTGTGTTGCTTTAGCTGTAGTGAAATATTAAGGGACACAACTGCTTTGAAAAACTGAAAGTAAACATCACAACACAAAGGGCAATGGAGAGGGATGTGGTGTTTATTAGCAGGTTACAACTGAAGAGGAGATCAGAGCAGAAAGAAGACCTCATCAAAGAACAGTGGAATAAAAAAAGGACTTCTTTTATTGCAAGATTGATTGATGACAGACACCTAGAGCAATGATTTCAAACTCAGAGAGTAACAGGGGCCACAAAACCATACATAAAGATTCCTGTAAGCTACATAATAAACTTAGAAAACCATACATTTTTATGTATTTCTCTTTAAAAATTAATTCTCATTCAGCTTATTGTATACTTTCCCATGGAGAGCACAGCACATGGAAATAAAGACATGGTGAAGGGGTTGGGCGGAACCACTAGGTCAAACCAGACTTTTCAGAGCTATACTACTCTGTCACAGTACTAATGAGGCATTAATAATTTTATTTCTATGGGGAAACTTGTATAAACTACATAAGCAGAATGACCCAAGACTTTGGGGTGGTGTTCCCTAAAGTGGCAATATGCTATAATAGATGTTTGTTTATTGAGATGAACTAGACATAGTATATAGAGCACAAGACTTCAAGTCTGGAAGAACTGAATTCCAATACTGTCCTAGACACTTATTATGTGAATCTGGGGGATTCACTTAATATCTCAGTGTCTTTGTTTCTGTCACTATAAAATTAGAGAGTTGGAATTGATTGCCTTACTTTCAGTTCTTAATCTATGGTCCTGTGAATCTCATTTGTGACAGAGTAGTATAGCTCTGAAAAGTCTGGTTTGCCCTAGTGGTTCCGCCCAACCCCTTCACCATGTCTTTATTTCCATGTGCTGTGCTCTCCATGGGAAAGTATATAATAAGCTGAATGAGGATCTTGGACAAAGAATGCACCAAATAATTAGGCCATTATAACTGTGTCACAAGGTCGATAATTGCATCCTTGTGAACACCTTCCCTCTTTTCTTGGATTTGCTTGCAGTACTTATTTGGGTCCTTGGCACCTACCCTACATCAGCCTCTCCTCTTCTTTGCCCTAGTTGAAATCCTTGGTGATTTCACATTCTACACTGATGGCTTTTACAGCTTGACCTTCCCAACTTAGGGACTTTACATTTATTTATCTCTTACCTTACTTTAAGCAAATAACACTTCTTCTTGCCCTATTGAAAAAAAGAATGAAATCATACGGGGAAAATGCCTTTAACTTATTTCCCTATCTCAGAAGTTTTGGGTGATTTTATCTATTTTCTCTTTTTTTCTGAGGAAGAGTTAAATCTATTTCATTTCAAGACTTACATTTCCATTTTTATCCTTTATTCCATCACATCCCATCCCCTTCTACTTTCTCTAAGATCTTGATTCACATATAAATCTTGTTGTTTTTCCTTTGTAGCAGAAATCTTTGCCTCTTTAATTGTGAACATGCTTCAATCACCCCAATCTTTTCTTTTTAAAATTTATTTACTTTTAGTTTACAACATTCAGTTCCACAAGTTTTTGAATTTCAAATTTTCTTCCCCTCCCCCTCCACACTCTTCCCATGGTGGCATGCAGTTCGATATAAGTTCTTACACATATCTTCACATTGAGCCTTATTCAAGTTGTAAAGGAGAACTGTAACCAATGGAATGAACAATGAGGAAAATGAAACAAAATGAAAAAGAGAGGAAGTAGTTTGCTTCAATCTGCATTCAGACTCTGTAAATCTTTCTCAGGATGTGGATAGCCTTTTCCATCATGAGTCCTTTTGGAGTTGTCTTATAACCTTGTATTGCTGAGAAAATCCCCGTCTATCAGAGTTAGTCATCACAGATGCGGAATCTTTAATTGTGTACAATGTTCTCCTGATTCTGCTCCCCTCACTTAGCATCAGTTTATATAAGACTTCCCGTGTTATTATGAATGATATATATATACATACATATAGGTATATACATATATACATGTGTGTATACATATATATGTATACATACATGCACATATATTACCAACTCTTTGTTATATGTTCTGGGAGGTTAGTATTTTGCTTTGGAGGTTCACTCATGAGAAGGATCTTTTGACTTCTTTGTTGAGACTGAGCATCCATATGTTCAGAGTCCCTGACTGCTTTGATGTCTGTACTCCCTCAATCTAGTGATGTATGTAATGTATAGTAGATGCTTAATAAAAGCTTGTGGATTATTTGCTCAAGGACATACAGGTAGCAAGTGTTAGGGCTGGGATCGACATTTCGACTACAGATTTAGCTCTCTTACTATGTAAACTTAGTTGGATATGGATATAGCAAATATAAGTCAGTTTTTCTCCTCTCCTCCATTTCCCCCTTTTTTTTTTAAATCTGAAGTGGTATCTGATTGGATACACTGACCAAACTGACTTAGCTTGAAGAAAATAGATATGGTTTATTTGATTAATAATGGCATTTATAGGCAAATGCATCTTGGACAATCATGTACAATACCAGAGAGCAAAGCAATTTGTAGTTAACTCTTTGCATCCATAGCCTTTCATTTTCTCTGTTCCTTATTTGGGTTTTCTGGGTAATAAATATTTGCCTCTCCATTAAAAGTTGGCATGCAAAGGGAATTGCTCTAGAGGCTGTTTGGTTTCAAGTTCCAACAGCTTGAGAAAATAATTCACAAGAACTTTTAGCACACACAATCTGTGTTCATGTCTGAAAGATAAAGCATTCCATGGACCATAGTCATTTTCAACGAGCCAGCCTGTTTCATTTCCCAACTGAAAAGGATTTATGCCATCTATTGTCACAACTGCTTGAGCACCCTCATCATCTTTAGGTCAAAAATGCATTTTTAAAAAGAGCCAAAAGGCACATTTACAGGACATAATAGAAAGTAACAGCTGGGAAGATTCTGTTAATGTCTACTGGGTAAATAAAACAAGTTCTCAAGATAAGTACGAAAATGGAAATACATATTTACTTGAGAAATCATAGTGTTTCCCAAAAAGCTCTTCTGGGCTGTCAGGTAAATAGCAGAAGAAGTAGAGGTAGAGATGTAGTTCATGTCTGAGACATGTTACAAAAATTTTTATTTCTTTTTTCCATGTCTTATTTGTTCCCTTGTTGCATTCACTATGTTAGTTACACTTTGCTGCCACTGCCCATATCTTCCTCCCACGATACCCCATCTTTTCTAGACCATTTTTTCCAGAATATCAATATCCTTGTAAATGTAGGATTAAAACAAAATGAAACACCTAATACAGAACCAAAGGGATAGTGATGTGACGGGAGGAGTAGAACCCATTGATAAATGGATATGGAAAGATAAGCTATATAATTTTCGTACAGTGGAAGAATGAAATCTTTAGCATATTGCTATGAAGCCAGTTCAAATTTACCCATAGCATAGTTCAGAATATGTAAAAACAGCATGACTTCTTTTCTTTTTCCTTTGGTGCTGGTGTGGAGTACAAGTAAAATCTCTCTTTTTCCTTTATAAAGATTATAGAAATTAATTTTACAAATTGACACCATTGGATAGAAAAGAAATCAATAATATATTATTATTTTTATTGTTATTATGGAGATTTTACTAAGACTCTCATACTCCTCAAGAAGGGCAGGATTATGTTCCCTTTCTTGTTTCCTTTCCTACTGACCCTTTTCTGTCTCCTTTAATGATTCGTCTTATATCTATTTCTGAGCCCTCACCATGTATATTCTCAGATTTGGGGCCTTTGATTTCTCTGTGATTCTTTCACTTTGAAAATTGATTGTGATGAGCTTTCAGCTATCACCTTTTGCTCCTAATTTTTCGTTTGAACTCCAGTTTCATACCTGTAGTTGGATAGCCCAATAGAATTATTTCAAAGCCATCATATTTGAAACCAAATTAATCCCTTCTGCTCAAGACTGGCTTTAATTTTTCTATGTAACCAATGTTTTGGGTAGCTTAGGTTCTTTCTTCTACAAGTTTCCAGTTACCTAGATGTATTGGAGAGAAACAAAAATACAAAGGGCTGGGTGGGAATTGCTTGGGTCATTGATTATAAGGGAAGTTGCATAAAGGTTTCAATGTTATAATGAGGGATTGTTAAAACAAAGACTCATCTGTTTTATAGAACTGACAGTGGATGAGGAACAGAAGATGTGGAAAATTTTATCAAGGCACAAAATGAAAGTTGAGTTTTCAGTGTGAGTTTGTGGAGCCCCAGCCTTTCGTATAGGGACAAGGTTACATGATATTACAAAGGAGAGAGAGATTATGCAGTAACCACTGGGTTTGGAAAACTTCCACCAGGAAGCAGCTGATATCTGTGTTATGTCTAGATTTGGAGGACCACCCTTCATCATATGGTAAGATTTATATTTTCTTCCTTTGTGACAGATAATGAGAGGGAGAATGGAAATAAGCCTGATGATCCTTGGCAAATGGCCTCTGGACCTGTCTCTTTTCTTGGAAGAAATGAAGTTTAGAATTCAGATCTTAATGGCATAGGTTTTACTGGGCAGTAGAGATTTTAGACTTTTATAATAGGTTCTAAGAAGTGATAAGGAGTTTTTACTTTATATATATATATATAATTTTATCAAATGCTTTATTGACTTCTAGTTTACATCATTCATTTCTGCAAGATTTTGAGTTATAAATTTTCTCCCCATTTTTCCCCTGCTCACCATTCCAAAATAGTAATCCTATTGGATATCCCCTCCTCCAATCAGCTCTCTCCCATATCTTCCCCCATACCTCCTCCAACTTTCCAGTAGGGCACGGTGGATCTCTATGCCCCACTGCCTGTATATCTTATTTCCCAGTTACATGTAAAATTATATTAATAATATATATTAAACATTTTATTTTAAAACTTTGAATTCCAGATTCATTCCCTTGCTCTCTTATAAACCACTCTTACTGGGAAGATAAGAAATTCAACATAGGTTGTACATTTGTAGCTATGCAAAACATTTCCATAGTGCATATAATGTAAAAGGCTGATTATATTGCCCTCCCTCCTATCCCACCTCCCACTTGTTCTATTCTCTACTTTGATCCTATCCCTTTTCAAAAGTGGGTGCTTCCATATTCCCTCCCCCCCCC
>NW_027185655.1:79104456-79177040 GCF_028583685.1 Petaurus breviceps papuanus
AGCCTGTCCTCCCTTCCACCATCCTCCCTCTCATCCTCTTCCCCCCTACTCTCCAGTAGGGTGATACCCTATTTAGTGTGTATGTCATTCCCTACCTAAGCCAAATTCAATGAGAATAAGGTTGACCCATTCCCTTTTGCCTTGCTGTTCTTCCCCTCCATTGTAACAGTTTTCCCTTAAGTCTTCTATACTCTGTCTCTCCCTGTCTCCTCTCATTATATTCCTCTCTCACCTCTTAATTTAACCTTTTTAAGTATCATCTCTTCCATTAAATTGGTCCTGTGCCCTCTATGCATACCTGTATATATATATACACACATCACATACGTATTCATATGCCTATATGCCCTCCTATAGAGACATATATGTATGTATACATATATACATACATTTCTATTCCCTTCAACTATTCTCATACTGAGAAAAGTTTCATAAGTTACAATTATCATTTTTCCATGTAGGAATGTAAATAGTTTAACTTTGATAAGTTCCTTATGATTTCTTTTCCCTGTTTACCTTCTCATGCTTCTTGTATCTGAATGTCAAATTTTCTATTCAACTCTGGTTTTTTCATCAAGAATGCTTGAAAGTCATCTATTCCATGGAATGACCATATTTTCCCCAGAAACATAATACTCAGTTTCGATTGGGAAGGTGATTCTTGGTTTTAATCCCAGCTCCTTTGACCTCTGGAATATTATATTCCAAGTCCTTTGATCCCTGAGTGTAGAAGCTGCCAGATCCTGCATTATCCTGATTGTGTTTCCACAATATTCAAATTGTTTCTTCCTGGTTGCTTGTAATATTTTCTCCTTGATCTGGGAATTCCAGAACCTGGCTATAATATTCCTAGGAGTTTTCTTTTGGGGATCTTTTTCAGGAGGTGAATTCTTTCAACCTCTATTTTGCCCTGTGGTTCTAAAACATCAGGGCAATTTTCCTTGAGAATTTCTTGAAGGATGATTTCTAGGCTCTTTTTTTTATCATGGCTTTCAGGTAGTCCAATAATTTTTTAATTCTCTCTCCTGGATCTATTATCCAGGTCAGTGGTATTCCCAACGAGATATTTCACATCACCTATTTTTTTCATTTGTTTGGATCTATTTAACATTTTCTTGATTTTTCATAAAGTCACTAGCTTCCATCTGCTCCAATCTAATCAATTCTGAAGGATTGATTCTCTTCAGTGAGCTTCTGAGACTTTTTTTCCATCTGGCAAATTCGGTTTTTTAAAAGCATTCTTCTCTTTATTGGCTTTTTGAGCCTCTTTTGTCATTTGAGCTAATCTATTTTTTAAGGTGTTACTTTCTTCAGTCAGGTTGTTGACTCTCATTTCATAATTTTCTTTCTTCTTTCTCATTTCTCTTCCCAATTTTTCCTTCACTTCTCTTACTTGGTTTTCAAAATCCTTTTTAAGGTCCTCTATGGCTGGTAACCAGATCGTATTTTTCTTGGAAGCTTTTGGTGCAGGAGTTCTGACTTTGTTGTCTTTGTTCCATTCCATGTTTTGATCCTTTTTGTCCCCAAAATAGGAGTGTAAAGTTGGATTGCTCTGCTTGCTTTGCTTCCCTCATTTGCTCATGTTGCCACTCAATTACTTGACCTCTGAGCTCCTTACCACAGTAGAACTCTGCTGCCAGAGGGGGATGCTTTGTCCCAATAATTATTGGTTGGGTGTCCTCTCTGAGCCTCTTCATGCTCTGTCAAGCTGGTTTTGCATCCCAGAACCTCTACCCTGGACTACAATCCAGATCCAAGCAGGTTAAAGCAAGAGTGATTGCCCCTCAGACTGGTTGCTTTGTCCCCCTATACTCTGCAAGGCAGGAGCTGAAGCTGCTACGTGGTGGTGGCTGCACAGCCGTGGGTGCCTCAGCGTCTTTTCCATTCAGGGGGTAAAGGCCGGACCATACTCCCGATTTCACAGGTCACAAAGTCCACACTGCACTGACCTCTCACTTTGTCCTTAGCATCTATGTGTTGATAATTCTGGAAACTACCACAGCTGCTGGTGATCTGAAATCCCTCCAGTTGGCAACTGGTTGTGGCCACCCTGAGGCTAAAACCTCAAGCTCGTGCAGGGCTGGGCTCAGCTCCCAGAGTGCTGTGCTGGCCCCTTCCTGATGGCTTGCTGGACTGCCTAATGTGGGAGATTAATTTCTCTCTGTCATTTTGTGGGTTCTGTCGCTCCGAAGTTTGTCAAGAGTCATTTTTTACATGGATTGGAGGAGGTGGAAGCCGGAGCCTCGCGGAAGTCCTGTTTCTACTCCGCCATCTTCTACTTTATATTTTTTATTTTTATTTCCTTTCATTAAATGTATCTGTTACAGCACTATGTAGTCTCTGTGGTCATGAAGGTTGGGAAGGAGGATCATGATCATATAAGTAATGACAATATTTACAATTTATGTCTTAGACAAAATGAGATAAGATAGAAGATAAATGAAGTTAGAGTTAGAAACACAAGACAGCATCCTGCTGTGCATACAGGCATCTAAGCATATGTATGTGGACCTTTGTAGAGAGGATTGAGGAGGTAATAGAGCACCTTGATTGAACACAATAATCACAGTGCTGATGGCAACCATAAATATACCAGCATAATTCTAAATTGCAAAATATACCATACTCTCCATATAGAAGACAGAAGCAAATAATTTATTCAGACACCAGAAATTTAAATCCCAATACCAGGATGTCAAATTCATCATAGTAGCAAAGAAGTTAATAAACCATAGCACAGCATGAAGCTACACCATCCTTTAGCCTTCCCACAAACAAACATTTACAAGCCTGGCATATATCATATTATAATTACATTATATATTATATTATATATATTATATGCCTGGCATACAGTAAAGCACTATGTTGATGATTATGATGATGATGATGTTTTCCCTATAGAAAGCACTTTAAAAAATGTTCATTGAATCAAATAAATTCTAGGTTAGGCCCTCATCACATCAGTCCTTTATTACAGCCATTGATTTCTTTGCCTCTAGCCTTTCCTTTCTGACTCATTCTGTATCTTATCACCAGGAGAGCATGTCATTCCCTACACTAAGGATAAAATGTAAACTCATAATTTTGGCATTCAAAGCCTGTGACAATCTTGCCACATTGTCTAAATAATTTTATCTACTACAGTTCTTCAACACAAACCCTATAATCTAACCACATTGGCTTATGGATTATTCTCCTAAATGTTCATATTTATTCCATTCTCCACTCTTTTCATGCTTTCCTTTCTATTTCCTTCCTCTCTATCCAAATCCCATTCAATCTTTCTTCTTAGTTTGCACCTCCTGAACAATGCTTTCTCCAATCATTCCAACTCATACCAATCACTTTTTTTCTGAACTATTCATTATTTCAGTTATTCAACAGCAACATCAACAAATTAAGTGCCTTGACTATGCTATCTTGTATTATTGCTTTGATATTTTGGGAATCTTATCTTTCTACTTAAACTTGAAGCTTCTTGAGGACATGGACAATACTTTATATTTCTTTTGTTTTTAGTGTCTAGCTTTGCAAGTTTTTAAAAATATGATGAATGCTCAGTTTATACATGTTGAATGAATGTAAATGAAACTAAGTCTACAGGAAGCTGTATCTCCTGGTAAATTATCTTTGAGATTTAAGAGGAAACTAAGCTGGAGAAATGTATAATACATATGAGCTCTTTGTTTAATGCAGCTTCATAAACAAGAATCACGAAGTACTTTTCTTCTGCCTGAATATAATTCAGTTATATCAATATAATATTGCTTCAAACTCTAAAGTTTGTGCAGTTTCTGGTATATATCTCTGACACATCTTTGAGGAATCTATAGTTAAAGAAGAAATTGAAAAACATGTTCTACTTTTTTATTCATATTTTGTTTGATTAATTACAACCTTATAGTAAATAATTGATTGGGAAAAAATAACAATTTTTTTCTGTTGAGTAATAATATTGGAAAGTGAATTTCATTCTAATCTGCAAAGTAGGAACAAAAATCACTAGACAGTAGCAATATTGTTACAGAATTGCAGGGACTAAGCATCGATTCTCTCAATGGGGATTGGTTTGTCAACAAAACTGCCTGAATCTAAAGGACTGAAGTTTGGTTTCCAGTTTAGCTAGGGCTTCCCATAAGTGTAGGGGTTGGTGACATTTAATCAAGTCCTGAGTGATTGCTTTAAAAATACAACCTTCTAATCTCCTTCAACAAATTGTGATGTATATTATAGCTGCTACTGGTGGAATTATGAATATACAATAATACAGCAGTCATAGAAAGGGAAGAGTAGTACATGTTCAGATGTACAATAAAGCTACTTTGGCATCATGATAATTTCTGTTCCATACAAAGGACTCCCAGTCATCTCAAAGTAGATCATGAGAATTCAATGTAGAACACTGTAGAAGAGACAGTGTTTCCTTTAAAATGTATTAGATGGTTGTGAGTTGAAGGGAAGGTAGCTGTTGCAGTAGATAGGAAAATGAACTTGGAATCAGGAAGCCTCATGTTCATGAGTTCAAATCAAACTTTAGACACTTAGTTGTGTGATCCTCGGCAAATCACTTAAACCTGTTTGCTCAATTCCTCATCTGTAAAAAGAGATAGAGAAGGAAATAGCAAATCACTTCAGTCTCTCTGCCAAGAAAACGCCAAATGGGGTCACAAAGAGTCAGACACTACTGAAATGACTGATCAGTAAATAACAACAATGTGAGTTGAAGGAACTTAATACATTAACATGAGCAGGAAATTTAGAAAGAAAGGAATTGCTATTCAAGGTTTTGGGAAGGAACCTATGCTTGTTTGAAGTAAATATTAATATTTATGTATTTGCAAGCTTTCAGATTTATAATTTGATATTTTCCAAGTCAGTGAATGTTGTATTGTGACTATTACTATCCTTTTTTTATATAAGAAAAAACCAAGATGAGAAAGAAAGCTTAGAAAGAAAAGTTCAGTAATTCCTTCATGCTCATAAACAGTAAGAAAAAAAAAAAGCTTTTTAAAATCCTGGGTCTCTTCTTACCCCAAAGTCCACAATTGCATCATTAGTCCATGTTTTTTCACCATATACACTGTATTAATTAATGTAATATAGAAAGGATTCTATGAAATTATAGTATTTATAGAGCAGTGTGGTTCCCATTGATTTTTGTACCATGAGCTCCTTTCAACAACAACAAATATATTGTTAACTCTCTGGGTAGTTTAAATTACTGATAATATATTTTTAGCTTTATTCATTAAGTACTTAAAATAGCTATGATGATAACTTTTGCTGAAAAAGTAATCATGGTTTCAAAATGTTGCAAAACAAACTTGTATTGCTTCAAACATGAACAGGCATATACATTGTCAAAGACAAAAAATATAAAGAATTTTTGCATGAATTTTTGGACCATCATTGCAAATGCCGAAGGGAGCACTAACTAGGATCCATTGGTATAAAGGATAATGCATTGGAAGGGACAAAAGACAAATTCCTTTAAACTCTCTTAGAAGGGTTTTATTTAACACACTTTATGATCACAGGATTTCTAGGCACTTTATGAACCAATGTTTAATGACATATATTAGTTTACAACATAGCCAGATAATTTTGAAGAAATAGATTTTTTTGGGGGGATGAAGTTGAGAAAAGAGACTGAATTCACAAAGTAAAGTAATGCATACTCACATATTGATCCCATGTTGGGGTGAAGAGTCATTTATGTCATTAGATGTTTAAGCAGAGACAAGGGGATGTAGATGACAAAATTTGGAGTGAATTAGATTTGATGCTTGCTCAAAGTCTGTTGAATTTGAAGGTTGCTGAAAAGCAGCCGGTGAGCAGATGGAGAGTCTTGACTCCTGAGAATGAAGTAGTAAGTAGCCGATCAGAGGTCAAACCAGGAAGAGGAAAGTGTAGATGGGTTGGTACCTAATTAAAGTCTAATTTTGAGCTGTCTGTGTTGAGAGGGAAATCTAGTATGAATTTTCAGGCATTGTATACAGGGTATTACATATGTTGTATGCTCCAAGCCTGGACTGACTTAGAACAGCTTATATAGACAAAATACTGGAATACAACATGTTCTGGGGAGATAGAAGAATAGATTTGGAATCAGAGGAATAAGGTTCAAATTAACTTGTCACATTTTTCGACCATAAGCAAGTCACTTCCCCATTGTGAGCATAACTTTCCTTACCTATTAAATGAAGGGGGGGGGGTGTTGAACTTTAAAGTCCCTTCCATTTCTAAATCTCATGATTCTTTGGACATTGTTTTCTGCCCTCTCTGCCCTCATAGTTTTTTAACCATAATAACTCTCAAAGAGTTATCTGCCAAGATCCGGGAGGGTTATGGTCACTGTCAGTGGAGTGAGTATGCAGTCTAATCAAATGACAGATGCTTGAAGTATTAGAATATCTTTTGCATCATATTAGCATATTTTCTAGGGTTTAATAAAGGAAAAACAATGATGGGGGCTTGATTTGATGATGACTCACAAAGTATTTCAAACCTAGAGTAATTTTCTGGGGGACCTGGATGCTATGAATAATATTGAAGGAACAAATAAATATTGACAAATATTAACAACAACTGGCATTGGAATTCACAAATATATTTAGTGAAAAAGAATACTAAGTCTTAAATACAGTGTGGAGCAAAAGTTAATATATTTCATTTTTAATATATTGAATAAAACAAGCATTTCTATAACATAGTACAATAAAAAGATGATAGCATGTGAACTGCAAATCTACTATGAGCAACTTGCTATTCCTTTCAAATATACAACAAAATTATCATGTAAATTTCTAAAAATTAATAATGAATAAGTCCACAGTGAAAGTAAAACCCAATGTCTATGTCTTTGTGGCCTAAAAAGACAAATGTGTGAAGATTTTTAGACAATACCATAAAGAAACATGTTACTTAGTGAGTGGCTCTAATGTCTTTTCCATATACTGAGTTCATTTGTAATATTGTCAGGGGTTGTAGCTAGGCTTCTAAAATTTGTAAACATTTGTGAATCTTCACTGCTGTTCCTTGTTGTTGCATGGCTGCTTTGCTTTCAAGAAACCCACTGGCATTGCAACTGATAGATTCCTATATCTGTCCCATCTGCTAGTAACTGCTGTTGAGCAGTTGAGTTTTTGCAGTTGGCTTCAGCTTGCCCTTGGTGTTAGGTTTTTTGGTCTTTTCTGCATTAAGTCATTCCTAACATTTCTTGATGTCTTTCATTCTTGATACACATCCCACTGCCAGACAGTTCAACTGCAATGAGTTAACTTCGTGCTGGTGCACAGATTGTGTTGCAAATCCTTCTTGGCACTAAGTTTGTCTTCCCACTGCATCCTGGCCCTATGACCTTCATGTAGATTTACTTGTAAAGTAGCTCAGGAGGCCAGATGTGCCATCTCTGAGAAGCTGGTGACTCAACTTTGTATATAATTACCATGATATACTTAGTCATACTGGAGTGCTCTCTCACTGCCACACATTACTTACTGCCTTCCTGAAGGACATACTGTCCTTCTTGATGGATTCATTACATTGCCTATCAGTGTGTCATCAGGCAGATTTGTGCCTAAGTAGCAACTTACAGGGACTCCATATAATGCTACCTTGGCAGTAATTTTTCATTACAGAAAGAACCCTGACTTCATCTTTTTAAAAAGAGTACAAAGCAGGCATTTTGTGGTAAAACTTTAGTTAAGTAAAACTTTATCAAAAAATGGAAAAAAAAGAAATTTAGGAAGGAAAAAGTATATGTTTTTTTTCAATATATTTTTTAAAAATCCAGTTTGGTTTTAAAACATAGTGAGTTAGAAGGATTCTACAAAGAGGGACATATAACATAATTTCTCTTATTTGTTTTAGAACTGGAGCAATGATAATGTAATCTGCAATATCTATAAAGCCTTTTTTATGAGGCTGCTGTCATCAACCATTTTACAAAGTGTATTGAGGTGTTGATACTCAGTAACAAAAGATCCTTAAGAAGCTGAGTCAGCTGCAGAATAAAATCAATAAAATAATTTCTAAGAGGACTTTGTGCTAGAAACTGGTGCCTCTATTCCTCTAAGGGTTACTAACAAGGCAGGGGCCTGACCAATGTATGAGTGAGTGCCTGCTGCCTACCATCACATGTTTACCTTGACTTGTACTAGCTAGGGACATCATGATAAAGTATGACAGCTGAGATCAAGCACCTCATAAATCAACAGAGCTGGGGTGATGCTTAAGTATTTGTCTGATGCACTGGAACTATTTTCTGACCACTAGATGGAACTCTCAAACTTCCTGCAATATTAATGATCTTCGACAGACACTTGCTTTCTTTGAAAGTAAGATTATTCTCCTTCTTTCTAAAGAGTTCTTTTTGAGATTTTTCGGAAAGAAATTCTCTTCTAATGGGCAGGGATGTGTGGTAGTTTAATTTAATTTAACCAATATTTCTTAAACACTAGCTGTGTGCCAGGCACTGTGCTAGGAATACAAATGAAGAAACAAAATCAGTCTCTACTCCTCACCCCAAGGAGTTTATATTCTATCAGAGCAAGTGACTTGTACACAGATCAAAATCAAAGTAAATACAATGTAATTTGGGGAAGAGAACAGCAACATTTAGGGGATCAGGAAAGACCTAATGTAGAAGATGGTGCTTAAGCTATTATGAAAAAGGATAGAAATTTCTAGAGGTAGCATCCAATAGATATTTAGAGGTAGGCATCTAATAAATATTTATTGATTGATTGAAATGAAGTGTACCATTCCAGGCACAGGGGACAGCCTATGGAAGGGCATATTGTCAGGAGATGGAATGTCACCATGGCAAGAAACCCTCCAGTTAATTAAAACATTTTTTTACAATTGTGGCAAATGGCCTTTTATTAACATTCCTTTTTGTTGCTGTGCAGTTATGAAGTATTTGATGGAGCCCATTTTTTTGGATATTATCACAATTTACTTTCAGTGTTTGAGGATCTATTTTTAGTTTTAATTTATATCCCAGTAGAGGTCTGTGTACCAGATGAGCAGGCCATTTCCCTTTTCTAAAGAATTCATGACACATTCCTTCTAGTCCCTGTTGAAATTAACTTGTGACCTGCAGATTCATACTTCTCTTAAGGACTCAGCGGGCTTTTTTTCACTATTGTCTTCCCACCTATAGTGGTAACCATCAAGGCAAGTACATTCGCACTATTGTGCAACATAACATTTATTCTTTCTTTTAAGAAGCCTTCTTTCACCTTGATCCATAAGCATGCCTTTTTATATTGCTCTTCTAGAAGGGAATTTCACCAGTATAGGAGAAAACAACGTAAATCGCCAAATTGCCTCACTCAGCACCTAGCTCAATCTCTTATATACAAGAACATTCAACTGGAATTTATTAGATGGATGAATACAGGAGTTTAGGCTGCTATAGGCCTCTCTAGTAATTACTAATTTGTTTGCTTCCTTCTTAATGCCTGAATTTTTAGGCTGTTGCATTACTTTAAAATATAAAATAATTTAAGTGTTCCACACATCAAAATACATTTTTTTTTGGTTTTATACACTTATGGGGGGAAGGGGGGGCTCATTTGTTTAGAAAATTCAAAGTTTCAACCCCATGCATCAGTGTACTACCAAGGAATAAAAAATAAATATAAATAAAGAGGAGTACTAGGAACTTGAGGCATCCAAGCCAAAGATTGATTTGATTATCGTCTCCTTCAAAATTGAGGGCTGATGTGAGGAAAAGAGAGCACATGAAGTTAATTAACATAGTAAATATCCTTGAAATGGGGAACTGTTTAACAGATGTCTACAATCTCCCAGTTTCCTTTTGTTTATTTTGTATGCACATCTTCATATACACATTGTCTTCTTAAATCCATAAGCCACTTCAAGGCAGGGACTTTCATTTCTCTCTTTTTACCTCTAGTGCCCAGAACACAGAAGGCACTTAATGATGCTTCTTAAAAGTTAATTTATTTATTTTTAGTTTTCAGCATTCATTTCTACAGGATTTTGAGTGACAAATTTTTGTCCCTATCTCTCCCCTCACCCCCACCCCAAGGTGGCACGCATTCTGATTACAACTTTCCCCATTCTGCCTTCCCTTCTATCACCACCCCTCCCCTTATGCCCTTCCCCCTTACTTTCTTAAGTAGCGATTTTTCCAATGAGATATTTCACATTGTCTTCTATTTTTTCATTCTTTTGGCTCTGTTTTATAATTTCTTGATTTCTCATAAAGTCATTAGCTTCCATTTGCTCCTTTCTAATTTTCAAGGAATTTTTTCTTCAGTGAGCTTTTGGACTGCCTTTTCTATTTGATCAGTTCTACTTTTTAAAGGCATTCTTCTCCTCATTGGCTTTTTGGACCTCTTTTGTCATTTGGATTAGTCTATTTTTTAAGGTGTTATTTTCTTTAGTATTTTTTGAGTATCCATTAGCAAGATGTTGACTCGTTTTTCAAGATTTTCTTGCATCACTCTTATTCTGCTTCCAGTGGGTATAGGGGTGGGTGTACTATCCCAAGCTTCAGGGGTTTTGTGCAGCTATTTTTAGAGATACTTCTAGAGACTTGTAAAAATTTTTTTTTCAACTTTTCTAAGATGATATGATCAAAGGAGAGGTTTTTACTCCTTTCCTGGCCTGGGCTCTGGTCTGTGAGTGACCACAAGCAATCTTTTCTGCCTTGGAACTGTGAGGAAGATTCTCTCTCCACCACAGCCACAAACTCTGACACATTAGTGCCCCTCCTCAATCCAGAACCATGACCCAGATCCAAGCAGGGCAAAGCAAGAAAATCCTGTTTCAGTGCTAGTGAAGTGATCTCTACAATCCCCTTCTAATCAGCCCCTTAATCCTCCCCCCATCTGTAATCCCAGAGCTCTGGAAGCAGCCTCTGCTGTTGCTGCTACCACCACTGCCTCCACCTCTGCCTCTCCAGGGCTGGGGCTGGATGTGATCCTCTCTCACCCAGGTGTAGCAGCAAGCACCCCAAGCGTCCTCAGGGTTTGCTGTCAACACAGGTTCTTAGATCTGCTTTGTTAAAGGAAAGCAACTCAAAATGGGTTAACAAGCTTACTTTAATCAGTCAAATATGTATCATTTACCTAGTTCAGGGGAAAGAGGTCAGCACCCCTAACTTCAGAATATATAGACAGAATTATCAAGACAGAGAAACAGATCGAATAGACAGTTTCCAAACTGTCCAACCATTACATCCATACCAAATAACATCTGGGTTTCAAAGCCGGGGGGCTCTGGACAACGGCTTTCCAGAGTTTCATCTGATCAAATCACAAAACACTTCTTAAAGTGAGCCCCCAAACAAAGCCTCACATCAGGGCTTATATAGCCTTCTCCTGGCTCAGAGAATGTAACAACCTTATTGACCCACTGGCCAATCAAGAAGTATCTACTGAAAAAGAAGCCTCCCACCCCAGGCTCCAGGTGCACTTTAGCCTAGGGGCAGGGAAGATCTTTAAAATTTACATTCCCATTACACCAGATTAGACAGAGTTTTCCCATTGACCTTCTACATTGTCTTTGGCATTTGTGGGTTAAGTCACAGCTGCCAGTGATTCAGTCCCATGAGGCCAGCTCTAGTCCTGTCTATGCTGTTGTGACCCATGCTGGACAGAACTCCTCTCCCAACGTGATGTGATAGACCTTTCTTGTCGACCTTCTAGGCTGTCTTAGACTAGAAATTTGTTTCACTCTGTCATTTTGTGGGTTCTGTAGGTCTAGAATTTGTTTAGAGTTATTTTTACAGGTATTTGGAAGGGTTTGGGGGAGATCTCAAGCAAGTCCCTGCTTTTTTACTCTGCCATCTTGGCTCCACCCTGGTTGCCTTTTGATTAAATGAAATTGCTCATGTTATCTCAGTGCAGAAGAAGGAGCAGTTGTTTTGGAGTAAGAAGACCTTGTTTCAAGTCCCAGCCCCAAAACATGCTAGTTACGTGACCTTTGTACTTAAACTCTGTGAGCTCCAATTTTCCTTATTTTTAAAGTGGAGCTAAAAAGTCTTTCTACTGTTTACCTCACAGGGCAGACACTACTTTATAAATCTTATGCACTTTAGAAATGCAAGTTATCCTCAAGCATTTGTTGGGTTGAATATTGGATAGGCAAGACATTAGCTGATAAGTGCATTGGAGATTTACAAAACAATATATTATTTGGGGTCTAAGTTGGATGATCACTATTCCAGATGATTCACGGCCACCTTCATGGAGTGGGTGGTATTAAAAAGAACAGTAAAGATAAACAGTAATTCATGGAAAAAGGAAAGGCATTGAAGAAATGGGAAATTCCTGGGGACATGAAACTACAAGTGCATTTAGGGGGCAAAGTCTGTCTAGTTTGGCTGACCTATAGAGTATATTGTTGGGAGTAATAAGAAATGAGGCTAGGAAGATAGTGGAGTGCTGAGAGAAATGAGATAACTGAAAGCTTTAAATGTAGACAACAGTTTGAATTTTATTAAACAGGCAAGAATAATTACTAAAGATTGTTGAATGGTGAGGGTATGGGAAGGATAGGCTACATAATATTTATGGTTCTTTTCAGGTCTAAAATTTCTATGATGCTTGTTTTGTAACTGAGAGAGACAGAATATGGAATGGTATTATGAAAGTGGGGTGCTGCATGTATAGAAGGTAGTAGGGAGATTAAAATAATAGCTAGCATTTATATAGCACTCTAAGTTTGGAAACCAATTTAATTATCTCATTTGATCTTCTCAGCTCTATAAGGTAGTAACATGTCTCTTTTTACAGATTGGGAAATTGAGTCTGAGATTTTCCCAGAGTTAAATAGCTGAGTTTCTGGGACATGATTGGGTCTCAGGTTTTTTTTTACTTCAAATATAGCAAACACTCTGTATAAACACCTATATATGCCTATAGGAGCAGTTAAAGAAAAAAAATAGATTAATTTCATAACCATTTTCACTGGCTCCTGTCTTTTTAGTTTGAATCCAGAGAGCTACTATCATTCAATTTGTTTTTTGGTAGGGAAAGAATTTTTGTGAGGTGAAGAAATGAATGTTGGGAAGGAGGAGATTTCATGAGCCTGGGATACATGGTGAGGAACTGCCAAGGTTCTTGGTTTGGGGTTACTTCACCTTGGGTCATCATTATACTGCTGTTTAGTAGGATTTACATTTGGTGCAGGACCCTGGTTCTTGCTTTTCCAAATTAGCTTGCTTGTGTTATCCACATATGACACTGCATCTACCATCTTATATCTTGGTATAGACTTGCCTCCAAGGCCCTTGTATCTGGAATGTACTTTCTTTTATTTTTACCTCTCAGAATCCTCTCAGTTATTAGGGTCCCATCTTCAAAATTACTCGATATTTTATGATTACTTACTATATATTTTGTATTTTGAAGTTCTTATGATTTGATTAGATTTAGAACCCCATCATAGGTTAACAAACCCCAAAAGAAAAGGATGACTTGGAGTGAACTCTGTACCTCATCAGCCCTCTGGTAGGACAGAGAAGTAGAACTGCAGAAAGAAGATTTATAATATTTTAGACAGGACATGCCCATTATGAGCACCTATGAGTTCCTTTTTTTCTTCTTAAAGTAATTTTTTTTCAACTAACAAGCATTTGTTTTCCCTGTTCTCCTTTCTTCTTGCCCTAATTGAAAAAAAAATATATATAAATATAATATTTCTATCAAATATATATTGTCATGCAAAATAAAATTGCATGTTGGCCATGTCTAGAAATGGCCATCTCAGTCTACATTCTGAATCTGTCACCTCTGTTTCCCAAGATGGGAAGCATTCAATGTCATTAGTAGGTACTGCGTAATCATGATTGATGATTTAGTTGATTAGACTTCTCAATTCTTTCAAAGTTCTATATTTTTACAAAGGTGTTTTTATTGTATAAATTATTCTTCTAGTTCTGCTCACTTCACTGAGGCCTTGTTTCTAGTCAAATTCAAATCAGTCCAGTTCAACAAACATCAATTAGATGGCTCTAAGTTGCAGAGAATATGTTGATCTGCCTTGGTTGAAGCAGTTTTCTTGCCTGGGTGCTCCCAGTAACAATAAAATTATAGCCAGTCCGCATTTCTATCATAAAGCCTTGTGTTAGATTATGGGGATATACAGACAGAAATGACAGTCCCTATACTCAAGGAACTTAGATTCACCAAGTTTCCAACAAGTTTTCTACATCAGGAGGTACTCATTCAAGTGCTAGTCAGTTTTCCTTTATCTAAGGGCAGACATGTAGACTCCCCTAGAAGGAGTAAGGACAGAAGAGATCTTAAGATATTAGAGTGCTGTCAGAAGGGAAGGAAGACAGAGAGAGAGTACAGGCTCTTACTTTTTGAAGTTGGGATCTGTGAAAATCTTTTGTTGCTACAAAAACTGATAGCTCCTCTGGCTTTTTTTGTTGGGGGTACTTGAGTTTACTACTTGAGTAGTAAGAAGTAAGAGTAAGAAATAGGCATTTATGGTGGAAGGGTGGTTTGGTGGTTGCATGGTTTATCTGTCATTTAGTGCTAGAGAATACATGTTGCCTAGAGAGAATGAGTTGGTCGATAAATAGTTTCACGTGCCATTTAGAGACTACTGAGCTAAGTGTGTTGTAACATAATGTTAGCAACCACAGAATGTTGCTTATTCTTAGGTGTCTTCTTGGATCATCACTGTGGTGTATGGACATACTTGGATTTCTTTGTTGGTCTGGACTTATGCTGCTTGAAGTTTCCCATAATATATGTCTAAATGGGCATCTTAATACAAATTGAGTAAGATTTAGGATCCCAAGGTACAGTACAAGGAAGCCCGGAGCATAAGAAAATACACCAAGAAGACAAAAACTAAAGACAGTTTCATTGAGGAAAAATATCTGCAAGAAAGGGCAATCAGGGATGATGGAGAGAGGCACCTTTGGCTTTCCAGGTGGATTAGAATGAGCTAAAAGATGGCAAAATTTGGAGGGTTTTTAATGGGTTTCCTATCAGGATCAATCATAACTTGGCATTGGTGGGAAGCAGCAAGGAAGAGACTGAACTTGGAGGCTGATGCTGATACTGATGTTCAGGGAAGGAACACCTGGAGAATTGGTGAGTTGATATTCAAACTCTGCATCAGAGGGAAAAAGGGGATTTGTCTGTCATTACTGCAGGCCTTACATTGACAGGACTACTCAAAAGAATTTGAGCTTCTCTCTGGACTTCTTTGCTTAGCAAGGAACGGAGACTGCTGAAGTCCTTAAAATGAGGAAGCAAGTTGTGATGTCTGCTTCTGCTGACCTGAGGTGTACCAGCTAAGCTTTCTCTTGGTTCCCATTTTTAGGGAAGGGAGCTTGGGGGAAATCAGATCAATGATGGCCAGGTATTATACTGAGGAGCTGTGTGGAGAAGCCCAAAGGATCTAGAGAAAAGTGTCAGGGATATGTGACATTTAAGCAAACTTCCTGGGGAGTCAAGGCCCATAAAATGGGGCAGGGCTAATCAGCCTTCCATAAGGACATATCCCTAAGAGTCTTTGTGCTCTGTCCTCATTCAAGTTAACTTTGGATGTGATTATATCTACCAGTAATGATCACAATAACTGAAATTTATTTGTACCTTCAGCTTTATTGAGCACTTTCTTCACAATAACTTGGTGGGGTAGGCAGTGCAAATATTATTATCCCCATTTTACAGATGAGGGAGCTAGGGCTCAGGGAGATAAAAATTATTTGTTCCTGGTCACACAATTAGTTAGTGTCTGAACAGAGACTAGAAACCATATTTTCTGACTTTCAAGTCCATCACTCTTTTCACTGCTGTCCCCTGGCTCTCCAATAAATCTGTTTCAGTCCTTAGCACATGAAACATTGATTACCTCCCAGAATGAAGATAACTTCCAAAAAATCAAGTGACTGATTCAGGCTGTCAGAAAGGAAATGCTGCTTTGATAAACAAAAACTTTTGTGATGCCTTTTACTTTAAAAGCCACGGTCATCTTTTGGTATATTCCCCCCTTCCCTTACATACTCTACATATATACATACCCTCTTTTGTAATGAAGAAAAAAGAATAAGTAAAACAGCTGATAAAACTTGTCTGGTTGCATATGAAAAATCTTGAACTTGTAGTATCCCTCTCTTTACTTCTGAAATAAGGGAAATGTGTTTCTTTTCTTTTTCTGGTTTCAAGATTAATCATTGAAGTCAATTTGAATTTTAATACTTAAATTAAATTTTAATATTTGAATTAAACAAAATAATCAAATTATATAAAATAGATTATAAATAAAGCGATTCAATAATAAATGAAAAATAAAAATTAAATTTAAAATTAAAAAAATTAAATTTAAATTAAAAAAATTAAAATTATATTTACATCACAATAGTTGCACAGCTTGTCCTGGTCCTGATTTCTTTTTTGCACCACTTCATACAAGTCTTCCCAAGTTTCTCTGACTTCCTCATATTTGTCAATTTTTTTTTACATTTTGGAGGGCAATTGGGGTTAAGTGACTTGCCCAAAGTCACACAGCTAGTAATTGTGTCAAGAGTCTGAGGCTGGATTTGAACTCAGGTCCTCTTGACTCTAAGGCTGGTGCTCTATTCACTGCACCATCTAGCTGCCCCTATACTTGTTATTTCTTGCTTGATAATTTTTATGACATTCATATGTCATATTTTGTGCATTCATTCAACCAATTGATAGGCAACCTGTGTTTCCAGATTTTTGCTTTCACAAAGTTGCTTCTATTAAGAATTTGTTAAGAATTCTATTAAGAATTCTATTTTATTCTATATTTATTATTCTATTAATTTATATTTATTATTTATTTTATTTATTTATTATTCTATATTTATTATATTATATTAAGAATTATTAAGAATTCTATTAAGAATTAGAACTTTCTGTCCTTAACCTTCTTTGGGTACATGCCTTACAGAGGGTCACTAGGTCAAAAAATATGAATTATTCATTGACTTTTTTCACATAATTTCAAAGTCATTTCCCAAAGGAGTTGGTATATTAGTATATTAGTGCACCTGACCTTCCCATAACTCCTCTGACATTGGCTATTTCCATCACTGAGCATCTCTTTTGATTAGTGTGGGTTAAATCTTCTGAGCTCTCTTTACTTTGCATTTCTCTTACTATTAATGATGTGCAACCTTTTTTCCAATTCTTTGTTAAAAAATTCAGGAAATACATTCTAACAGATAATTTAATGTTTCTTTTCCACTCTCCATTTTCCTTTTTAATTGGAAAATTAAGGATGCTCAATGCACTTTAAAATACAACAGTCCAACTGGAATGAAGAAGCATTTTCCACTTTCAGAAAAGTATAAAGACCATAGCAACAACAGCAGAGGAAGACAATGGCTCCCTTTAGTGAGGTCTCATACCTTGACTACTGCCTTGGGTTCAGGTAAGCAACACATGATTTCTTCTGTTCTTTGCAGTGGAGTCTTTCTTTTGGAGGTTTTTCCTTGTGAAAGATATGAAGAGAATAGAAAATGTATGAGAGAAAGACAACAAAATTGATCAAAGAGTTAAGTGATTTTTGATTGATACAGTGAATCAGTTTTAGAGCTAGAAGATAGATCGTCTAATTCTTTCATTTTAAAAGGAAACTGAGGCCCAAAGACCTGAAATGACTTTCTTGAGGTCACATGGAGATGATGTGGCAGAGGAAGGATTCAAACCTAGGTCTTCTGATTGAAAATCCAGCAATCTTTATACTCTACCATACCTTGATACATCAAAAGGTCTATGATTCCATCTGTATTAGTATTCCCAATGTAGATTAAAATCAAATAAACCATAAGCCTTAGTAGATGCCTTTGTGAATTATATGGCAAAGAAAATTCAACACAATGAAATTGGATGGACTTTATTTGAGATAAAAAAAAAAGGGCATGCTGCTTTGTATTGCTGGTGTCAATGTTATATAACTTTTTTTTTTACATATTATATACAGACTGAAAATATAAGGAAATTTCATAAGAATTTTAATAAATACATGCATAATATGAATATTATCCATGTGAATAATGGTTAGAGAGGCATCATGGAATGGTGGATAGATAGAGACAGCTTCAGAGTCTGGAAGGTCTGATTTCCGGGTCAGCTTCCAAATTACACCAAGTCCTATATTTAGAATGTGAAAGAAAAAGAAAAGACAGGTATAGTGGACACTTAATTGGCCTTAGAATCAAGGAGATCTAGGTTTAAGTCTCATCTTGGACCCTAGGCTATATGACTCTAGACATATCTTTTAGCTTTTCAATGTTCCAGGTAATTGCTTAAATCTATATGTTGCCAAGCGGGTACAGATCTGCATTGGTAGGAGTTTATTCGTTGGGGGATCTCTATACCAGAGAAATCACTGGCCTGATTGAGGTCAAAAAGACTATTAAGGAAAAATTAGAAAGCTTGTGTCTGAGTCAGTATGGTCTTTGCTATGTTCTTATTAATCACAGCTAAAGAAGATGTTGTCGAAGATAATGAGCTTGTGTTTTGAATTCTTTCTTTTACTTCCATGTATTTTAGCTAAAGACTATGACAATATTGCCAAGTTACATTAACCAAAATTATTATATTTAGGGAAAAAAATCCTCAGTGGATTTTGTAAATTGCCCACAAAGAACTTAATGTTTTCTATGCCTTTTAGGATTTCTCAGGAAAAAGTAGATTAAATAATGATGTCCCCGAGAAATCTCTGATTTATTATCAATATTGATGTACAAATACAGACACTGATCCCTGCTGAATGAAGACTTTAGACTAATTTCCTTTATTGGATAATACATTTCTTCAGATTGACCATTTAGAGCAGAGATTCTTGACCTTTTTGAGTCATAGATCCTTTTGGCAATCCGATGCCAACCTTCTATAGATTCCTTCTCAGAATTTCTAAATAATTGAAGAAAATGACAAATTTTAGTCAGAGGTTAGTGAAAACAAATATACAACCTTTTAAAACCTTATAATCAATTAATCAATTAATAAATATATGTTAAATGCCTAGTATATGTCAGACACAATATAAAAGAGGCAAAAGAAAGCCCTCACCCTCAAGAAACTCACAAACCAAGTTCATAGACCTCCTGAAATTTATCAGTGGATCCTTTTGGAGCCTGTGTATCCCATTAGAAGATAATATTTGTAAGCTCAGCTATTTTTTTTAAGTTTGCTCAGCAAGGTTATCCTTGAGAGGCAGTAGAACAACATCGGTTGAGATACCCAGAATCAAGAAAATCTCTGTTCAAATTCTGTGTCTGACACATACTGGATATATGATTCTTAGTAGTCATTTAACTTCTTGATGATCTAGGCAACTTTCTTATGCCCTTAAGTTTAAGAATAGTTGCTCATTTGCTTTAGTGGGGGGAGGATTTATGGATAATATTCATGTTATGCATCTATTTATTCAAATTCTTATTAAATATAGGATAATATAAATAAGGGGGGGATTTCCACTGGGAATTTCCTAAATCAAAGGAATCATATTTCAGACCGAACCCCTCCAAAATCATCATTAAAAATAGGATTATAACTAACATGATTTTTGCAATATTTGTCAAAATTAAGCACCTGAATTATGAGAATGTTTCCATTTTGGATAAATATATCAGTAGAAAGAAGTTCTTTGTTTACCTTCTTTCTGTGTGGGCTTGATCTTAATACTAGGGAGATGTCATTTAAAGAAAGATCATCCCAAAGAGAAGGTATCTTGTCTTGAGTATATAATAAAGCTAAATGTCATGTAAGAATGATAGGTGAGTTCCCAGAGCACCTCTCTGAAGTCAGGATTGTTCCATTTGTGTTTTGATCTTGCTATCCAGGGATGCAGATTGAATTTAACTACTTTATTCTTAATTCATTCGGATGTGATAAATGTTGTTTAAATGATTCTAAAGCATGACTGTTAACTACCATGATAGGCTAGATTTTTATGTTTTAGCCACTCTGGAATATGAAACCCTTTGAAAAGAGCATCAGTGGTATGTAGGAAATATTTTATTTAATAGATTGATTTCCAGGTAATAAAACTGGAGCAAAACCAAAATCATATGCTCCTTACTCCCCACCTCAAGTAGCAAGGGAGAACATGATATTATTTTTTCAATCTCTGCCACATGTATCCTCTATGATACAGCTCAAATGCTACCATCACCCTCCCCCACTCTCCCCTGTCCCTCCTGGTCCCTATAATTTTTAGTCTTCTCCCAACTTTTTCTATATTTAGAGGAAAGAGTTAGATCAGAAACCTCAGAGGTAATATAGTTAAACTTCTTTATTTATACCTGAAGAAAATGGACTATCAGAGAGATTAAATGAACTGCCAAAGGTGACCCAGACATCTATGTGGCATAATGGATAGACAGATGGACTTGGGAGTCAGAAAGATCTGAGTTCAAATGTGATGTAATGCACTAACTAACCCAGGCAAATCACTTCACTTCTACTTTCTCACAAATCTCCACTCTCTCCCTATCTTCTACTGTTGTATGTATTTGTAGGCATGTCTCCCCCATGTTTCCCATGTGCTCAAAAATACTCATTTTCTCTACTCTCGTTCCTTTCTTAACTCTGCAGTCTGGCTTTCAACATCATCTTTTAATTGCCACATTGGATAGCCTTTTATCAATCCTCATTCCTCTTTTTAAAAATACCTCTCTCCAGCTTCTGACACTCTTGAAAACCTTCTCTTCCTTCATAGTATCTCTTCCATAGGTTCCCAGCACACTTCTCTCCTGGTTCTCTTCCTACCTATTGGACCACTCTTCAGCCTTGTTTGTTGGATCTTCATGCCCACTAACTGTGAATTCCCCTGTAGGCTCAGTCTCAGGTCTTTTTTTCTTCTCCCTCCATACTATTTTACCAGGTTATCTCATTGGTTCTCATGGATTCTATGCACATTATTTTCAGGTCTATTCATCCATCCATAACAACTCCAGAACTCCATTCTCATTTCCAATTTCCTATTACACATCTTGAACTAGATTTCCCAAAGAAATTTTAAACCCAATATGTTCAAAACTGAACTAATTCTCTTTCCTGCAAGCCTTCCCCTCTTTCTTACTTTCCTGTAACTTTGGAGGGCACCACAATCCTGGTCACCTAGGCTCACAACCTCAGTGACCTCCTCAGCTCCTAACTCTCACCTCTTATTTCTAAATTTCCTTTTCTTTGTATTTGAAGGTCTTTTTCCTGGTCTCTTGCAGAATTTATTGTTTCTGAATTAAAATTAAAATTTAATCACAATGTGTCTTGGAGTTTGCAGCTTTGTTTTTTTTTATTTGAATTTGAATCTCTAAAGCTGGGAGAAGGATGGGGAGGGTAGTCAGGGTAGGGGTATGAGCTCTGTTCTAAGCTCAGACACATGTACTGCCCCTTTCCCTCTGTTCCTTTACAGAGAACACTACACAGTACTGTCTCTTGAGGATTCAACAAATTTCTATAGTTTGGGGCCTGGTTCTCCATACCACTGGAAAGAGCATGGTCACCTGGGGTTTGAGGTCGCATTTTGTATATAGCTTGTATGTACATATTTGTTTACTCATTGTCTCTCCAATCAGATTTTGAGTTTCTTTAAGGCAGTGACTGTCTTTTCCATTTTTTTGTGTATCTCCAGTACTTTACACAGTGCCTGAGACATAAAAGGTGATTCATAAGGTGCTTACTGACCATGCATTTTCACTCATGGCTTCTTTGGCTTCCTTTATGTCCCAGCTAAAGTCCATCTTCTTCAAAAAGTCTTTCCCAATTCTCTTGCTTATGCCTCTGTGATTATATCAAGTTTATCCCGTAAATATTTTGTTTACGCAGTTGTTTACATCAATGGTGTCAAACTCAGATAAAAATGGGGCCACATATATAAGAATCTTAGATGGTCATATATTGATTTAGTTTTAAAATGTAATTGCTATCTATATTTTATTGTATTTTTTATTATTTTCCAATGATGCTTCATTTGTTTGATAACTGGTTTGCATGTTATCTTCCCCCTGTAAACTGTCACTTCTTTTTCTTTTGCCTTTCATTGCATCTTCAACATTTAACATTATTTGGCGTGTAGCAAATATTTAATAAATTCTAGTTGACTAACTAAAATAAGGATAACAATGTCACCTACCTCAAAGGGTTGTTCAGGATCAAATGAGACAACATGTGAAGCACTTTGCAAGTCTTAAAATGTTATATAAATTCCAGTCAATTGAAACATTTATTAAATGCCTACAATGTGCCAGGCTTTCTAAAGATAGCAAAAAAGGGCCCTGGACAATGACTTGGGGGTAGAGCATGGCAAGGCCCTGACGAAGAGGCACCTGGAGGTCCTGACGACATGGCAGCAAGTTGATCTGCCAACTGGGAGAGCCATTCCCAGGTCTATCACTGCAGGGCTGGAATCAGCTGGAGTTGATGTAGGGACAAATGCAGGCCCTGTGGCAGATGCAGCAGCTACTCCTGGGACTACCAGCCCACAGTCTGGAAATTTAAAAAGCACTTATCTGAATTTCCAGAGACCAGGATGGCAGAATGAACCCTGGCTGCTCCATTCCCCACTCCCCGACCCTGAAAACACAGTAATTATTGCCCTAGAGCAAAATTTGAAACAGTAAAGGCTTGGGAACAATAGAGGAAGGATGTGACTAAGGCCCTGCCTCAAAATAGGTAGAAAGCAGACTGCAAAGACAAAGACTCTGGAGTCCTACTATGTGAGAGGGAGAAACAAAATTCAGAGGGATACAGGGTTGACTCCACACCCACAGCTGAAGCCTCAACAGGGAATATGAACTGGTCTCAAGCACAGAAAGCATTCTTAGATGAGCTCAAAAAGAACTTTGAAAACCAAATTAGGGAGGTAGACGATAAAAAGAATAATTATTTTAAAATCAAAATCGCAAAATTAGAAAAACATTACAATGAAGAAAACAGTTCTTAAAAAGAAAAATATGTGAACTAAAAAGTGAAATATGAACATATGGAAAAAGAGCTTCAAAAACTATCAGAGGAAAATAATTTGCTAAAAATTACAATCAATCAAATTGAAATTAATGACTCTATGAGGCACCAAGAATCAGTCAAACAAAACATTAATAATGAAAAATTAGAAAAAGAGGTAAAATATCTCAAGGGAAAAATAAGTGACCTAGAAAACAGATACAGGAGAGATAATCTGAGAATTATTGGTCTACCAGAAAATTATGATGAAAACATGATTCTGGCCAACATCTTCCAAGAGCTCATCAAGGAAAACTGTCCTGAGATCCTAGAAACAGAGGGTAAAAGAGAAATTAAGAGAATCCACCAGACACTTCCTGAAAGAGATCCCAAATTGAAAAGTCCATGAAATGTTGTAGCGAAGTTCCAGAAGTATCAGGCAAAGGAGAAAATACTGCAAGCAGCCAGAAAGAAACAATTCAAATATTGCAGAACTACAGATAGGATCGCACAGGATCTGGTAGCTTCCACATTGATCAGCTATCTAGCAAAACTGAGCATAATCTTCCAGGCAAGGAGATGGTCATTAAATGATTCAAACCTTTCTGATGAGAAAGCCAGAGCTCAATGGAAAATTCAGCCTCCAATTACAAGACTCAAGAGATACATAGAAAGGTAAATAGGGAAAACACACACACACACACAACTTGTTATCTAATAAGAACAAACTGTTTACATCCCTATATGAGAAACTGATACTTGTTAATACTGAGAATTCTATACTTATGGTGACATCTAAAAGGAATATAGTTAAATAGAGGGTAAGGGTATAAATTACACAGAATGATGATTAAAAACCTTATTAAGGGCTGCAATGGAAGAAGAGGAAACAATGAAGCAGAAAAGGGTAAATTATGCCACACAGAGAGGCATAAAAACATTATAGTAGATGGAAATAAGGGAGGGAGATGAATATGAGATTCGACCTCATTGGTTCTGGTGTAAGGAGGGAATAACATAATCAGTTAAGTATAGGACCTATCGAGAAGAGACATAAAACCTATCATAACAGAGGGAAAGAGGGGGGAAGAGGAGCATTGCACGAGAACTATTCTTGTCAATCTTGGTTTGAGGAAGAAATAACATACTACATTAAGTATAAAAATTTTTCTTACCCTACAGGCAGTAGGAGGGGGGGAAGGGCTAAGAAAAGAGGAGGGTGGTTAGAAGGGAGTGAACAAGTAGTAAGGGGGAAGGGCAGGAAAAGGGAGGGGGGATGATAAGGAGGGAAAACTGAGAGAGGCAGCAGTCAAAAGGAAAACTCTTAAGGAAGAAAAGGGAGAAGGAGAAAAATAAAAGCATAAACAGGGGAGGGAATAAGATGGAGGGAAAGATACAGATAATATTCATAACTATGAATGTTAATGGGATGAACTGTCCCACAAAACAGAGGCAGATAGCAGAATGGATTAAAAACCATAATTCTACAGTATGCTGTTTATAAGAAACACATTTGAAACAGGGGGATACACATAGGGTAAAGATAAAAGGCTAGAATAAAATATATCATGCCTCAGCTAAAGGAAAAAAAAAAGCAAGGGTAGAAATCCTTATCTAAGACAAAGCAAAAGCAAAAGTAGATCTAATTAAAAGAGATAAGGAAGGAAACTATATCCTGCTAAAAGGCACCATTGAAAATGAAGCAATATCATTACTAAACATTTATGTACCAAGAGGTACAACATTCAAATACCTAAAGGAGAACTTAAGGGAGTTAGAGGAAGAAATAGATGGCAAAACTATACTAATGGAGGACTTCAGTCTTCCCCTTTCTGAACTTGATGAATCTAACCTCAAAACAAACAAGAAAGAAGTTAAGGAGGCAAATAGAATTTTAGAGAAGATAGATATGGTAGACTTCTGGAGAAAACTGAATGGGGATAAAAAGGAATATACCTTCTTCTCAGCAGTATATGGCACATACACAAAAATTGACCGTGTACTAGGGCATAAAAACCTTACAATTCAGTGCAGAAAGGCAGAAATAATAAATGCATCCTTCTCACATCATGATGCAATAGAAATTATATGTAATAAAGGGCCATGGAAGAATAGACTAAAAATTAATTGGAAACTAAATAACTTAATCCTAAAAAATGAGTGGGTCAAACAAGAAATTATAGAAACAATAAGTAACTTCATTCAAGAGAATGACAATAATGAGACAATATACCAAATCTTATGAGATACAGCAAAAGCAGTTCTTTTTTTCAAATGCTTTATTAACTTCTGATTTACATCATTCATTTCTGCCAGATTTTGAGTTACAATTTTTTCCCCGTTTTTCCCCTACCCATTGCTCCAAAACAGCAGTCCCACAGGATATCCCCCCAATCTGCTCTCTCCCATATTTTCTCCCATACCCCTTTCTATTTTCTAGTGGATCTCTATCCTATTTTCAATGATCAAATCCTATGATCCTATCCCTTTTCAAAAGTGGGTGCTTCCAACTTCCCTCCCCACCAGCCTGCCCTCCCTTCCATTATCCCCCTGCCCCCGCTACTCTCCTGGAGGGGGAGATACCCTATTTAGTATTTCATTCCCTCCTCAGGCCAAATTCAAAGGGAAGGAGGTTGACCCATTCCATTTTGCTTTCCTATTCTTCCTCTCCATTGTAACCATTTTTCCTTGCCTCTTCTATATGAGATAGTTTACCCCATTCTGTCTCTCCCCATCTCCTCTCATTATATTCCTCTCTCACCTCTTAATTTCACCTTTTAAGTATCATCCCTTCCTGTTAAATTGGTCCTGTGCCCTCTATCTATGAATACCTGTAAACATATATAGACACACTCACATATGAATTTATATGCCCAGATACCCTCATATATATATTTCTATTCCTTTCGACTACTGAGAAAAGTTTCATAAATTACAATTATTGTTTTTCCATGTAGGAATGTTAATAGTTCAACTTTGATAAGTTCCTTATGATTTCTTTTCCCTGTTTACCTTCTCATGTTTCTCTTGCTTCTTATATCTGAATGTCAAATTTTCTATTCAACTCTGGTTTTTTCATCAAGAATGCTTGAAAGTCCTCTATTCCACAGAATGACCATATTTTCCCCCGAAACATGATACTCAGTTTTGCTGGGTAGGTGACTCTTGTTTTTAATCCCAGCTCCTTTGACCTCCAGAATATCATATTCCAAGCCCTTCGATCCCTCAGTGTAGAAGCTGCCAGATCCTGGGTTATCCTGATTGTGTTTCCACAATATTCAAATTGTTTCTTCCTGGCTGCATGTAATATTCTCTCCTTAATCTTGGAATTCTGGCACCTGTCTATAATATTTTTAGGAGTTTTCTTTTTGGGATCTTTTTCAGGAGGTTTCGACCTCTATTTTGCCCTCTGGTTCTAAAACATCAGGGCAGTTTTCTTTGAGAACTTCCTGGAGGATGTTTTCTAGGTTCTTACTTTGATCATGGCTTTCAGGTAGTTCAATAATTTTTAAGGTATCTCTCCCTGGATCTATTTTCCAGGTCAGTGGTTTTTCTCATGAGATATTTCACATTGCCTTGTATTCTTTCATTGGTTTGGATCTTTTAACAGCATCTTGATTTCTCGTAAAGTCATTAGCTTCCATTTGCTCCAATCTAATGCTGAAGCAATGATTCTCCTCAATGAGCTTTTGAGATTCTTTTTCCATCTGGCAAATTCGGCTTTTTAAGGCATTCTTCTCCTCATTGCCTTTTTGAGCCTCTTTTACCATTTGAGTTAGTCTGTTTTTTAAGGTGTTATTTTCCTCAGTCAGGCTGTTGACACTCATTTCATAATTTTCTTTCATTGTTCTCATTTCCCTTCCCAATTTTTCTCCACTTCTCTTATCTGCTTCTTAAGGTCCTCTATATCCTGTAAGCAGCTCATATTTTCCTTTGAAGATTTTGTTGCAGGAGTTCTGACTTTACTGTCTTCCTCCTGTTCCATGCTTTGCTCCTTTTCTCCCCCAAATAGGAGTGTAATGTTGGAATCTTCTGTCTTCTTTGTTTCCTTTGCTGGTCATGTTGCACCTCAGTTACTTGACTTTTGGGCTTTTTGCCATGGTAGTACTCTGCCACCAGACAGGGGAGCTTTCATCCCAAACGCTGGGGTTTTCTCAGCTGCCCAAGGTATTAGATGGTTGCCCTCTCTGAAGTCTCCACACACTGTGGCAAGCTGGACACACATTCCAAGACCTCCACCCTAGACTTCAATCCAGATCCAAGAAGGTTAAAGCAAGAGCAATTACCCCTCAGACTGGTGCTTGGTCCCCCTACACTCTGCAGGCCAGGAGCTGAAGCTGCCACGTGGCACTGGCTGGCTGTGCTGGTGTCTCAGAGGCTTCTCGTCCTGGGGCAAAAGCCACGCACTCCTACTTGCTGGGTCCCAAAGGCCAGACTGCACTGACCTCTCACTTTGTCCTCCACATCTATGTATTGATAAATCTGGAAATGACCACAGCTGCTGATCTGCAGTCCCCCCAACCTGTGTCTGGTCAGGCCCGCCCCAGGGTTAAAGCCTTGGCATGGGGCTGGTCTCAGCTCCTAGAGCGCTGTGCTGGCTGATTCCTGCTGGCCTGCCATGCTGTCCTCAGTAGGAGGTTAGCTTCTCTGTGTCATTTTGTGGGTTCTGCAGCTCCAAAGTTTGTTTAGAGTCCCCTTTTTATATGGATTGGGAAGGTGGAAGCCAGAGCAAGGGGGAGGTCTTGCTTCTACTCTGCCATCTTGACTCTGCCCCCCAGCAAAAGCAGTTCTTAAGGGAAGTTTTATATCCCTGAATGCATACATGAATAAGATAGGGAAAATGGAGGTCAACAAATTGGACATGAAAGTGAAAAACCTAGAAAAAAGAACAAATTGAAAGTCCCCAATTAAATACTAAATTAGAAATAATGAAAACCAATGGAGAGATTAATAAAATTGAATTTAAGTAAACTATTGCATTAACAAATAAACCTAAGAGCTGGTTTTATGAAAAAACCAATAAAATGATAGACCTTTCTTCAATATGATAAAAAAAAAGAAAACCAAATTATGAGTTATCAAAAATGAAAAGGGTGAATCTACCTCCAATGAAGAGGAAATTAAAATAATAATTAGGAATTGTTTCGCACAATTGTATGCACATAAATTTTATAATCCTAGTCAAATGGATGAATATCTACAAAAATATAAATTCCCCAGATTAGCCGAAGAGGAAGTAAACTACTTAAATAACCCCATCTCACAAAAAGAAATTGACAAGCCATCAATGAATACTCTAGGAAAATAATCTCCAGGGCCAGATGGATTGTCTAGAAAATTCTACCAAACATTCAAAGAAGAATTGACTCAAATACTTTACAAACTATTTGGGAAAATTAGTGAAGAAGGAGTTCTACCAAATTCTTTTTATGACAAAAATATGGCACTGATACCTAAATTGGGAAGAGGCAAAACAGAGAAAGAAAATTACAGACCAATTTCCATTATGAATACAGATGCAGCAATTCTAAATGAAATATTAGCAAAAATATTACAGCAGGAGGCAGGCCTAGACTCCAATCGTGCAGGGTGCAGAGGCAGGCCCAGATGCCAATGCTGCAGGATGCAGAGGCAGGCCTGGACACCAATGCCACAGCATCCAGAGGCAGGCCTGGACAAGGCTTGATGAACTGGGTGGCATGTTGACCCAACTAACACAAGGGACATTGCCAGGCCTATCAACTAAGGGCTGGGACTGGGTGGAGCAGGGTAAGAATCAAATGCAGAGCCCCTGGCAGGGGCAGCAACTACTCCTGGGACTACCAATCCATAGCGCAAAAATTTAAAAAAGCCGTATCTGGACCTCCTGGGACCAGGATAGCAGAATGAACCCCGGCTGCTCAAATCCTCCTCCCTGACCCTGAAAACATTGTAATTATTGGCCGAGGGCAAAAGTTTAAACAGGAAAGGGTTGGGAACCCTAGAGAAAGGGTATGGCTAGGGATCTGCCTCAAAATGGGTAGAAAGCAAACTACAAAGACAAAGATTCTGGAGTCTTAACTATGTGAGAGGGAGGAACCAAATTCAGAGGGAGACAGTGTTGACTCTACACCCATAGCTGAGCCTCAAAAGGGAACTGATCTCAAGCAGAGAAAACATTCTTAGATGAGCTCAAAAACCAAATGAGAGAGATAGAAGATAAAATGAATAATTCTTTTAAAATAAAAATTGAAGCAGAGTCAGTATGGCAGAGTAGAAACAGGACCTCCGTACAGCTCCGGCTCCCAACACCTCCAATTCATATAAAAGGGGACTCTAAACAAACTTTGGAGCTACAGAAACCACAAAATGACACAGAACGGTAACTATCCACTGAGGACAGCCCAGCAGGCCAGAAGTCTTTAGCCAGTGTAGTGCTCTGGGAGCCAAGTCCAGCACCATGTTGAGGTTTTAGCCCCAGGGCAGGCCTGACCAACCACCAGCTGGAGGAACTCCAGATCACCAGCAGCTGTGGCAGTCCAGAATTATCAACACAAAGATGCTAAGGACAAAGTGAGAGGTCAGTGCAGTATGGACTTTGGGACCCAGTAGTTGGTAGTGCATTGGCTTTTGCCCCCGGGGCGAGAAGCCACTGAGGGCTGTGTTGCAGCTGCCGCCATGTGACAGCTTCAGCTCCTAGCCTGCAGAGTGTAGGGGGACCAAGCAACCAGTCTGAAGGGTAATCACTCTTTCTTTAACCTGCTTGGAACTGAATTGTGGTCTAGGGTAGAGGTCCTGGGGTGTGTGACCAGCTTGCCAGAGCCTGTGGAGGCTTCAGAGAGGGCACCCAACTAATACTTCTGGCAGATAAAAAACCCCAGAATTTGGAACAAAGCTCCCCTGTCTGGTGACAGAGTACTACTGTGACAAAAAGCCTGAAAGTCAAGTAATTGAGTGGCTAAATGAGCAGACAAAGGAAGCAAACCAAGCAAAGCAATCCAACATTAGATTCCTATTTTGGGGACAAAAAAGATCAAAGTATGGAACAGAAGGAAGACAACAAAGTCAGAATGCCTGCACCAAAACCTTCCAAGAAAAATACGAGCTGGTTACAAGCCATAGAAGACCTTAAGAAGCAGATAAGAAAAGTGGAGGAAAAATTGGAAAGAGAAATGAGAACAATGCAAAAAATTATGAAATGAGAGTCAACAGTCTGACTGAGGAAAATAACACCTTAAAAAACAGACTAACTCAAATGGCAAAAGAGACTCAAAAAGTCAATGAGGAGAAGAATGCCTTAAAAAGCTGAATTTGCCAGATGGAAAAAGAATCTCAAAAGCTCACTGAGGAGAATCATTGCTTCAGAATTAGATTGGTGCAAATGGAAGCTAATGACTTTATGAGAAATCAAGATGCTGTTAAACAGATCCAAACAAATGAAAGAATAGAAGGCAAGGTGAAATATCTCATGGGAAAAACCACTGACTTGAAAATAGATCCAGGAGGGGCGGCTAGGTAGCACAGCAAGTAAGAGGACTGGCTCCAGTGCTGGGATGACCTGGAGATCGAATCCTGGACTCAGACACTTAGCACCGACCCAGAAACCCCTGCCCGTGTAACCTTGAGCAAGTTACTTAACCCTAATTGCTTAGGGGTGGCCAGGTGGCACAGCGAGTAAGAGCACCGGCTCCAGTGTCGGGATGACCTGGATCAAATCTGGGCTCAGATACTCAGCACCACACCCAGAAACAACTGGCCATGTAACCTTGAGCAAGTTACTTAACCCCGATTTCATAAAAAAAAAAAAAAAAACAAAGAAGAAAATAGATCCAGGAGAGAGATTTTAAAAATTATTGGACTACCTGAAAGCCATGATCAAAGAAAGAACCTAGAAATCATCCTCCAAGAATTTCTCAAGGAAAAATGCCCTGATGTTTTAGAACCAGAGGGCAAAATGAAGGGTGAAAGAATCCACTGATCACCTCCTGAAAAAGTTCCCCAAAAGAAACCTGCTAAGAATATTGTAGCCAGGTTCTGAAATTCGAGATCAAGGAGAGAATATTACAAGCAGCCAGGAAGAAACAATTTAAATATTGTGGAAACACAATCAGGATAATTAAGGATCTGGCAGCTTCTACACTGAGTGATCAAATGGCTTGGAATATGATATTCCAGAGGGCAAAGGAGCTGGGATTAAAACTTAGAGTCACCTACCGAGCAAAACTGAGTATCATGTTTCAGGGTAAAATATGCTCATTCAGTGGAATAGAGGACTTTCAAGCATTCTTGATGAAAAATACAGATTTTAATAGAAAATTTGACATTCAGATATAAGAAGCAAGAGAAGCATGAGAAGGTAAACAGGGAAAAGAAATCATAAGGAACTTATCAAAGTGGAACTATTAACATTCCTACATAGAAAAATGATCATTGTAACTGATGAAACTTTTTTCAGTATGAAAACAGTTGAAGGGAATATATGTCTGTGTGTGTGTATGTATATATATGTCTATATAGGAGGGTATATGGGCATATGAATAAATATATGAATGCATGTATATATGTGTACAGGTATACCTAGATAGAGGCCACAGGACCAATTTAATAGGAAGGGATGATACTTAAAGGTGAAATTAAGAGGTGAGAGAGGAATATAATGAGAGGAGAAAAGGAGAGACAGAATGGGATAAACTATCTCATATAGAAGAGGCAAGGGAAAATGGTTACGACAGAGGGAAAGAACAGGAAGGCAAAAGGGAATGGGTCAACCTTATTCTCATTGAATCTGGCTCAAGGAGGGAATGACATATACACTAAATAGGGTATCCCACCCTACAGGAGAGTAGGGGGGAAGGGGATGAGAGGCAGGATGATGAAAGGGAAGGCAGGCTGGGGGAGGGAAGTTGGAAGCACTCACTTTTGAAAAGGGATAGGATCAAAGTAGAGAACAGAACAAGTGGGAGGTGGGATAGGAGGGGGGGAAATACAGTCAGTCTTTTACAATGTATCTACTATGGTAATGTTTTACATAGCTACACACGTACAACCTATACTGAATTGCTGATCTTCCCAGTAAGGGTGGGTGACAAGGGAGGAAGGGAATGAATCTGGAATTCGAAGTCTTAAAATCAAATGTTTAAACATATATATATATATATATATATATATACTATTATTAATAATATTTTACACTTAATTGGGCAATAAGATATACAGGCAGTGGGGCTTAGAGATCCACCATGCCCTACTAGAAAAGGTGAAGGGGATATGGGAGAAGTTATGGGAGAGAGCAGATTGGAGGAGGGGGTATTCTGTGGGACCGCTATTGTCAGGCGGTGGGTAGGGGAAAACAGGGAGAAAATTTGTAACTCAAAATCTGGTGGAAATGTATGATGTAAACCAGAAGTTAATAAAGCATTTGAAAAAAGAAATTACTTGGTACTGGCTGAGGAATAGAGTAGTGGATCAATGGAATAGATTGGGTGTATGAGACTCAGTAGCCTATGACTATAGTAATTACTCTTCGATAAACCCAAAAACCCCAATTTTGGGGATAAGAACACACTATCTGACAAAATCTGCTGGGAAAACTGGAACATAGTATGGCAGAAATTGGGTATAGAACAATATTTAACACTGTACACCAAATTAAAATCTAAATGGGTGCATGATCTTGGTATAAAGGCTCATATTGTAAGCAAGCTAGGAGAGCAAGGTATAGTTTACCTATCAGAATTATGGAGAGGGCAAGACTTCATTATGAAACAAGAATTAGAGAGCACTATAAAATGCAAAATGAATAATTTTGATTACTTTAAATTGAAAAGCTTCCGTACAAATATAACCAATGTTACCAAGATTAAGAGGGAAGTGGAAAATTGGAAAATGATTTTTACAACCAGTGTCTGTGATAAAGGCTTCACTTCTAAAATATACAAAGAATTGAGTAGAATCTATAAGAATACAAGCCACTCCCGAATTGATAAATGGGCTATAAATAAGTGCATAACCTTTGAACCAGCAATACCCCTTCTAGGGTTATATCCCAAAGAGATCAGAGAAGCGGCAGTAGGACCATATGTACCAAAATATTTATAGCAGCTCTTTTTGTGGTGGAAAACAATTGGAAATCAAGGGGAAGTTCATATATTGGGGAATGGCTGATCAAGTTGTGGTATATGAATGTAATGGAATAGTACTATGCTATAAGAAATGAGGAGCAGACAGACTTCATAACAGCCTGGAGAGACTTATATAAACTGATGTTGAGTGAGAAGAGCAGAACCAAGAGAAATCTGTACACAATCACAGACACAATGTATGTGTGATGACTAACTTCAATCGACTGGGCTCCTCTCAGCAATGAAATGTTATAAGATAACTCCAAAAGACTCAGGATGGAAAGAGATATCCACATCCAGAGAAACAGCTGAGGAGTCTGAATGCAAATTGAAAGAAACTGCTTGCTCTGTTTGTTTTTCTTGTTTTGTTTCCCCTTTCCCACTGATCATTCCATCAGTTATAATCCTTCTTTACAACATGACTAGTGATTAATGTGAAGATATTTGTACATCCTATATTTGAGTGCATCCCTCCATGTGGGTCGGGGGAGGGAGAAGGGGAAGAAAATTTGAAACCCCAGGGACTGTGGAAGGGAATGTTGCAAACTAAACTTAAATCAGTTTTAAAAAAAAAAGATATGAAAAAGGGCAAAAAATAGCCCTTACCCTCAAGAAGCTTAGAATTTAATGGAGTCTGTCAGTCAATAAGCATTTATTTAATGTTATTTTGTGACAAGATTTGTCCTAAACTCTGGTAATACTAGGAAAAGACACTGACACTCCCTTCCCCCCCAAAGAATCGAAACTTGTCTTCGAGCACTTTCTAATGTTCCCTCACATTCTAATGGGAGAGATAACAAGAAAACAACTTTGTACACTGCATGTGTGTGTGTGTGTAACAAAAAACACTAGCCTTATTAAGTAGTAGCTGTCTAATTTAGGCAGCTAGGTGGCATAACAGATAGAGGACTGAGTTTAGAGTTAGGAAGATAAATTCAAATACCATTTCAGACAGTGACTAGCTAGCTATGTGAACCTGGGAAAATCACTTAATCTAAGTTCCCTCATCTGTAAAAATGAAGATAAGTAGAGGACCTACCTTCCAGGGTTATTGTAATAATTGAGGAGATAACATATGTTTTGCAAATTCTATAGTGTAATATAATTTGTTATTTTTTTGAAAAAGGCTTTCTTATTTTAAAATTATATACCAAGTATACTTTATTGCAATCTTAGGCATCCATTGTATTTCTTGGGCTTCTTGAGGCTGCGTTGTTTTCCTGAAACAATTCTATGTTGATGTGACCCTATATATTGATCTAAGAACAACGGTCCTTTTTGTCCTTTGAGCAATAGTGAAAATAGAAATAGAATGGGTTGCCTTAGGAACAGTGGATCTTCCATCACTGGAGGTCATGAAACAAAGTCTGAAAATAATTTTTTCAGAATATTTTAGTGGCAATTCTTCTAATATAAGCTAAACTAGATGACTCGTGTTATTCCTTCTTAATCTGAAATTTTATAATTTTTGTGAATAATGATAATTTCTTGTTACTCTGAAAAAAAGGTTATTGAACTCAACAAGTCTTCACTCCTGGTCAATTAACAAACATTTATAAAATCTCCACTATATGCAGATTAAAAAGAAAGAAGAAGTCATCTTTCTCTTTAGGAGCTTGTGTGCATGGGTTCCCAGCTCCCCTGCCTTTTTTGCAACCAGAGTTGTAGTTTCATTGCTCAGAAATGATAGGCAAGCATTTTTGCCTAGAGCACTGAGTGTTATGGATGGTATGTTGGATTTGAGATTAGCCTCTAACCTGGGTGTTTCTGACTCCAATGACAACTCCCTATCAACCATACCATGTAACCTTTTTCTGTCTTGTTCGCTTTCTCTTGCTCTCTCCTTCTTGCTTTCAATGAAAAACTATACAAGATTCAAGGAGCTGCTTGCAAAATTGGCTACACATGCTCAAACCTGCTCCTTATCTTTCCAAAGATATGTTTAGTTCATAAAGCAAAGGGATATGCACTGAATTTATTTTTAATAATGATATAATTGATAATATATGATATATTAACATTACTTGTGTAATATAATAATATACTACAATTATATAATTAGTTATATAATAGTTATAATATTAATATATAAATAGTAATATATTAAGAATAATGTTTTATATCACAACCAAGAATATCACAAGAAAGCCTCAGTCTGTAGTATGTTATGTGGATGGTAAACTTATTTAATTTGAAGATGACAAGGAGCTGGAAGAGATAATTAAAAAATGAAATGATAGAAACAAGATCCAAGTTCTTGACAATTTAGAACAAGGGGCCAAAGTTAATAAATTGAAATAAAGTAGGGCTAAAAATAAAGGTCCACTAAAAGAAAACAAACAAACCATTAATTGGAAAGTATGGATTAGAGTAGGTAGGGGCAAGCATGGTTTGGCAATAGCATAAGTGAAAAGTACATCCTATAAAATGAAATATTATATTTCATTAGAATATAAGCTCCTAGAGGGACAGTGTGGTTTTTGTATTTTATTTTTTCCCCTACACTAAGCATCATATTTGTTACATAGTAAGCCCTAAACAGATTTATGTTTGTTATTGATTTATGACTCTAAATCTGATTATCAAAATATAAATTCTAGATATTTAAAAGGCTAAGAAATGGAAGAATGATTAGATACATTCTGCTTTATTACATAGAATAGGAAATAAAAGGAATGGAGAAAAGATTTTGATTTGGTAAAGAGAAAAAATAGCACTTCCTAAGGTTTATTAGTGTCCAAATGTGGAATAGGGTCTCTGGGGAAGTAGTGATTTCCTCCATAGTACAGATTGTCAGGTAGAATCTGGGTGTTCCTCTTTAGAAATGGACATGGAAAAATTTTTGCTCAGATAAGCATTGGACTAGAACTAGATGAACACCAAAGTCCCTTCCAAATTGAAAGAATTGATATGTGACCTGAAGAGAAAAACAAAAGTCATACCATTAAAAAATAAAAATAAAATTAAAAAAACAAAAACACTACAAAATTACTAGAGAATGCAAGGTAATACCTTTTACAGCAATAGTTTAGGGGAGAATTCTTAGGAGATAGTTGATATATAATTATATATTATGTATAATATTTAATTAATATATAAGCATGATATAAGTCAAAAAAATTTTGATCACGTAAGTCAATACATAATTTCAGCTAAATAAAATTAAAAGAACTTTTGTTTGAACAAAATAAATGAAAATAGAATGAGAAGAGAAATGTTTGAGGGGGGAACTCTATGTTATATGTAGAGAGGCCTTCTTAAGATACCATCTGATAGACAGTAAAAGGAAGCTTTGCAGAAAGCTGCAGAAACCATTACAGAAGCTCAGGAGGAGATGCCAATCCTCTAACATACACCCAAATGATAACATCATCCTCCTCTTCTTCTTCCTCTGTGTCAGCCTTCTTTTTAGCTAGGTTCTTGTTAGAGTTGCCAATCTGTTTTGGTTGAGACCAAGTCTTTAATCACACTTTTTTCATTGATCCATTTTCAAAAGCCTGACCTTGTCTTCTAAGTCTTAGGTGGAGACTTGCAAGATTGAAGTTCAAACAGTATATTGTTCCTTCCTCAGGTTCCTGAGGCACATGCTGCCATTTAAGACTCAACCTATGCCTTCATCTTCCTGAGAAGACTGGAGTTTTAAGTGTTGGATGGTCAGCATACCTTTACACACCCACTGTGTGCCAGACACTGTGCCAATGTTGGGGATATGTCCCTCAAAAAGGGTGCAAAAAAGCAAAAGCAAAACAATAACAAACTAGCATAGTTCAGTAAATTATGACTACTTGGGGGGGGGGAAGCTCCATTCAATAAACCATCTCCTAGTTCTTTATTACAGTTAAATGCTTCCTTATAACCCAAACTCTTACTACCCTAAAATATTCCTAATGAGTTCCCTTTGTATTTTTCCTCCTATTAAAATCCAAGTGTGCTTTTTTGGGAACTTGCCACCTTTTTATTAATAATTCAAAACCTGTAGTTCTGCTGCTGAATACTGTGCCTCTGTAGGTTCACTTAAATGATGATAATAAATGTTATCTGTCTGGTAGAACAGTTAAGCAACATATATTAATTTCTGATCTACATGGAATTTTCAGACTTAATGATGAGATGTTGGGATTTTTTCTTCATTAGAGACTTTGAGGTGTCTGTAATTCTGAGGATCATTTAAAATCTAGTATAAACCTGAAAAGGAAGAGATTTCAAAAAGGTCTTGTCCCCATTATTGAGGCAGATAGAATGGGAGAAAGCTAAATCTCAAAAGTGATGAGTGAATGTAAGGAAAATGAAAAAAAAAAGATAGAAAAGGAAGAAAGCTAATGAGAAAAGAATTCAGTCATCAATAGCAAATATGTATGAATTGTACATTCTGGGTATGAGTAGTCTAAGAAAGACTGGGGAAGAAAAGAGGAGATATTTATAGATAGCTAAAAGGAAAGGGGGGATACCCATAGATACAAGGATGATTTCTATCTGTAAGTTTTCCACTAGAAATTATATTATATTAATTATATTAAATTTGAGAAACTGTTGTAAAGATTGTAATTTCAACTAAATGATAATATCAACAAGACATTTGAAAGTGTGGTAGCTTCATGTTAATTTGACTTTTTAATAGAACTTGAAATTTTTAGGCTATTGAAGAATGTAGTCATGAGAGCAATAAGTAAAAAAAAAACCCATACATTGTCAATATATTTTTAAAAACACTGAAATAAATTGATATTTTAAGCAGAAAGAAAGTACTGAGACATAAAGCACTTAACTATACCAGGGAATCAATTTATCATAGTTATTTGACAGAGATAAATAGGAATCCACTGGAAAGTACCTTATTTTCTTGTCTCTAAACCCTATTTTTTACCTTGTTACATTATTTACTCCTTGGAGTTAAAGCATGAGATTTTTATGTAGCTTCTTTTCTATGGATCCTCACCTTTTAATAATATATTTCTTTTTGGGAGGACAATGTTAATTCAAAGTCGATAGTTAACAACCAATGAGGATGATCATTATGATATAAAATCATGCAGCTGATTTGCATGCTTTTATTTTAAAAATGCTTTATAATTACTGTTTAAGTTGGTTAAAGGTACTGTTGTGTTGTATAGAAAAGGGCAATGGCTTTGTAGTCAGAGAGATATGAATTCAAGTCTGGTCTTTGACACACAATAGCTAAAGGACCCTGGGAAAGTCACTTAGCACTTAAATAAATGCTTGTTGACTGTTGATTGACAAACTTTCATATCCCAAGTAGCTTTGTAAAACTAAATTACAGAGAACATTTTGATCCACATTGATGGAAAGAGGTTTCATCACCAGGAATTTCCTACATTAATGAAATCACAGATCTGGATCAAAAACATAAGGGCACATCCTAGATATTTTTTTGTTTTTAGGGAGTGATATAGTGCTAAATTTTTTTTTGCTTTCTTTTCTGTGAAGATAAAATTAATAAAATTAATATTTAACATTATAGCTACTATAATCTTACATAATAGAATGCTACACATGACAAACTGTTATCATTCTGAGATTAATGACTGACTTTTTAGAATAATATAAAACAGGGAAGTGACCTATAAGGCCAATATCCATTTAACACCGAGCAATGACAATAATGGTGAGAACTCTGCATTTGGAGTCACAAGACTCAGATTTTAATACTGTATTTGCTGTTCTCTACCTGTATGAACTTGGGCAATTCACTTAATCTTTCTGGGTCTCAGTTATATCATCTATTTAAAAAAAAAGTGGAACAGATTGGGATGACCTCTGAAGTGTTTCCCATATCTGAATTTTATATTTATCCATATAACCTATGACTGAATAAAACATCAACCAAGCTTTAGACTCAAAGACCATCCATAGCTACATAATCAATGAACACAACTTATTATTGAATTGACTACATTGGTTTTCATTGATTATGTAGCTATGGATGGTCTTTGAGTCTAAAGCTTGGTTGATATGATATGATCATAATAATATTTACAGAATGCTGAACTCAGGAAAAAATAAATGAAATGCTATAAATGAAAGGGCTAAAATAACATCTTAGTGATAACAATATCAATCATATCAATGATATGTTTGTATTAGCCATTCGCTAATGTATGTAATACAACACCAGATCACCTGTGAACCATATATCATATCAATCAAATGAATTTGTTATCCTATGGTATCTAAAATATATAGCCATTCAGTTCTTCACTGAATCACTATCAAAATGGATTGAGACATTCATTTTCTAGGAACATTTGAGTTTAAACTATGGAATTGGGACTTAAAGGAAAAAAATATCTACTGTTTTCTTTTAATAATGAATGTTGTAAATAAATGGTAAATTGAGGTAGGCTGTTTTATTCAATAGTTGACCTAATGGGGATTAATTTTTAAAAAATGAATACACAAAAGAGAAAATTTCTGTATGGAAATTTTATAAATGGAAATGCAAATTTTATGGAAATGGAAATCTTATATGTAAAAATTTTCACCTGTAGTTTATCTTATATATCTATATGTTTATACATACATTTGTACTCTCTACATATAACATACATGATGGGTGACTAGCATTTATGCAGCATTTTGAGGTTTGCAAATCATTTTACATATATTATCTTACTTGATCCTCACAACAATCTTGAGAGACAGATCCCATTATTATTCCCATTTCTATACACGTAGAAATTGAGGCTGAATGAGGTTAAGTGATTTCCCCAGGCTATACAATTGGGAAGCATGTGTGGCAGCTTTCAAATTCAGGCTTTCCTGATTTTGCCTACCCATTGTACCATCTAATGACATCTTATGTTCAAAGTGGATCTATTTGTCTTTAAAGAAAAGTCTTGGGGCAGCTAGGTGGCACAGTGAATAGAGCACTGACCCTGGAGTTAGGAGGACCTGAGTTCAAATATGGCCTCAGACACTTAACAAACACACACACACACAAACTAGCCATGTGACCTTGAGCAAGTCACTTTATCCCAATTTCCCTACCTTCCCCCCCTCAAAAAAAGCAAAAAAAAAATAAACAAAAAGAAAAATCTCACATGACTCTCTGGGAAGATTTTAAGATTATAATATGAAGGATTGTTGTGTGAAAGAAGGGTTGGATTTGATTTGTTTGGTCACTGATTCAGAACTAAAGCTAATTAATACATGGAAGTAACAAGGAAGAAGGTTTGTGATTTAATTTTCTTTTTCTTATTCCATGTTTACATACCAAATGACATGAGCTTTTCCATATACAGAAGAGAAAAAATATATCATTATATTTGAAAGTGTAAATCTCTTTCATGTATAGTTTACTTTTCTTTTACAATATCCCTACAATTGATTTTAGCCCAAATAACCTGAGAAATGAATAGGTTTCAAGACTGTCCTTGTTTGAGATTCTTTCTTGGACTTCTATGCATTTTTTTCAATGATTCAATGACCAACTTTTCTTTGTTTACCTAGTCTTTTCTCTTCTCTGCTACCATATCTTATCCCTTTCACACTCTCACCCTGCACCACATTGAAAAAAAAGAAAAGATTTGGGCTGGATGTAAGTGAACCCTATCCCAAAGTTAAACATCTCAATATGCAAGGGCTTCCCTTCATTGGTGGTCTTAAAGCAGAGATGGAATGATTGCTTGATGAATATGTCATCATATGGATTTTTGATACAAGTTTTGTTGGTTGACTAGATGGTTTCTCATGGTCTTTCTAAATCATATTGTGTTTCTTTTATTGTTATATAGTGGCATATCAGAAAGAGCATGGTGATAGAAATTGGTGATGTTTTTAATTCTTATAGGGATTTTTCTCTTTTGTCTTGTTAAATATATATCTATGTATACATGTGCATGCATAATTTAAAGGCATAAAAAGAAATATATTTTAAAATAATGTGCATGTTCTAAAATGTTTTATAGGAAAACATTACATATATTTTATTAAAATAAATCTACTACTGAAACATATATCATCTGACCAAGTTTTGGAATTTTTTTTTTAGTTATTAAAATTCATTAATATAGGAAATTTGCCATGAGAAAACTCCCTTTGCCAGTGGAGATCAGCAAATGACCTATTAATTTGCAGGGTATTTAAAGGAAGAGAAGATATCAAAATCACAAAAATAAATGTCATAACTTATTCATTATAAAGGGGGGGAGGGACTAAGAGCACATCAGCAATTATAAGTCTGCCAATCCCTTCTGTTCAAAATCTTTGCAAGATCATCTGTACTAAAATTGAAGGTGTTCTCAATGGAGACATAAGTAGGCAAAACACAGGATTTTGTCTGTGTTCAACAATGTGCCTAATCCTCACCATCTCACAACTGTCTAAAATATATAGAAATGAATCTCATAGTACTTGTTAGTTGGTTATAAAAAAGCAAACCAGAAAAAAAAAACAACCTAAACAAAACCATATGAATTGGTGTAATGTTATGGGATTTGAAGATCTTCCTTGCCCCTTGAACTTGCTTATGTGGCAGGAAAGGGGTGGGGTAAGAGGAAGCCAGAGCCAAGCTAGAGTCAATTCGGTGACTGGAAGTGGCGGCTGTGGTGTGAACTCCTTTTTTCGAGCCAGCCAGAATTTCTGCTAAGGATGCCTGCTGAGGACTGCCAGGGATGGGAACTTTAGGGGTTGGGGGGCACTGCCAGAGCTGCTGGGAGCAAGTTGTGTGGACGCTGAGCTGTGGCTGTGATTGAGGAGAGGAGGATCTTTGTCTGAGGTAGCCTGTTCTGTTTTGAAGGCTTGAGAATGTGGGTGTTTACTACATTAACTACATGGACCAACTTCATAACTACTGTGATGGCTTTGACTTTCTGGTTTTGGGACTCAGTTTTCTTGTATTTGAATAAATGTTCTAGCTATATCCCCAATGTAGAGAGCCTGTTACATTTTGTGATTAATAATCATATCAGCATATTTATAGTTACTGTAGGCATTGTTAATACTTCATTGTTGATACAATTTTAGAAAGGATTTCCTTAAGCCCTTACTTCTTAAAAGGCTCAAAAATGTTATCTCCTATTCATGCACCAAAATCAGATTTATGAGAAAATGTAACAAGGGAATTCATTCTGTTAAATGACCCTCTGATAATAAATTTAAAACAGAGCTGTATACTCACCAGAGGTATTTGCCACTTTGATGGAGAATATTCAGCACAGAGTTCAGATTGAATTAGAATTTCTTATTGACAGCAATATCCTCTAGATGCTCTTTTGAATCTCCATATTGTGAGGAGACCTAGGCATACCATTCTTCCATTCTCCTCTTTTCCACCTTCCCTTACAGATTTTTCTTCTCATTAAACAAGCTCCTTGAGAGTAGGTCACCTTGTTTTTGTATTTACATTGAGGACACCCTTGATTTCTCTATGGATGATCTTCAAAAAGATTTTGCATAGTTGTTGATATGCTGGTAGTGTTGCCCCCTCTTTTAAAATAAGTTACAAATTTTTTAATGCCTTCAGCGTCTTCCCTTCCTTTAAATACCCTGAAAATTAGCCTTTTGATGTCCTCACAACTGTATAGCCTCTAGCACAGATCTCCTTATGTTCTTGATCCAACCTCATTATTGTCCTATCTGTATTCTCTTGAAGATAATTTCTACTTCTTCAGTAAGCACCTTAGGTTCTGTATTAAGGTATGAATGTGGTTGCTACACTAGCCTGGATGGAGAAAAATTCATTATCACAATTTTTGCAAACTTTTGATATTTCTCTTTTTTTTCTGGTCTTCTTTCCGTTTTCAAACCTGAACAATCTCTAGATGACTTTGTTTAATTGGATATCTTGATAAAATTTCTTTAAACCAGTTTTAACCTCCTGTTTTCACTCTGCTTTATGAGACAGTTGTTCTAGTAATTGTCCATTGTCTTTCATCATAAGATTTCATGGATGAGTTTATGTTCTTACCTAGTGTTGCCTTTGGCAGCTAACTTGTACAATCCTAATATGCTTTAAAAGAATGTTATTTGGCACAAGGCTTTAGGCTGGGTTCTGCCTTATACATGCCTTTTTTATATCAGGAAACCATAGAATGACATCCTCACTCAACTGTTGATGGATGAAACTGGAAGGAAGTTGACAAACAGATATGAAGTCAACAAGATTAGTCAGAATTTATGTAATGCTTTATTCTCATTAGCAATGATACTGATAACATTAAACATAAATTCCACCATCTTAGTACCTTACTATGTGATGCAGTGACAAATGAACTTAAAAGGAAATTGCAAAGAATAACTGAATCTGATTAGGTGCATAAAAATAAATTTGTATTAAAGACAAAACAACTTTAAAGGCACTTGGGGGTCTGAGTTTCAAAATCAAGAATTTTACAAAGAAGTGGGAAGAATCATATCCAATACACTCCACACAAAAAAAATGATTGAGTAAAGATCAACTTTTACTGACTCATATGCCCATTTTTTCCATATCTCTTAATTACTAATGAGAAAAGATGAAGAAACATTCAGATTTTTGTATGTTTGGCTTTTTCAAATAGCAAACTACATCTACTACAAAAGTCTTATAGCTGAGAAGTGCAGAGATGATAAAATCTCAGCATCTCATTTAATACTGGACTCAATACTTATTGACTCACCCAGAAGGATTTTGGTTTTCTCAATTTGTGGTCACAACACCTCCAGGACACAGTGAATAGAAGAGGGAAGACAATTCTTTGTGTCCATGCAAACAGTCCAATCCTCCTAAATATATTTACACTATTGTTTCTGACATAAATCTATAAAGCTAATGGCCTCTTATGCACATTCCCTATTAGATCATCTATGTGTATTAGGCAAGGTTAGAAAATTGATATAGTGGAAAGAATGCTGGGCTTGAGTCAGAGGACCTGGTTTTAAATACTAGCTCTGCAACTTTTTAATTTTGTGACTTTGGGTAAGTCAATTAACTTCCTTGGGAATCTTAACTTCCTTATGTATAAAGTGGAACAAATCTGATTGGTTGGCTTCTGAACTCCCATCCAGTGATTCTGTGATCCTGCTTCATAAACTTGTAAACTGGGTAACTCTAGGAAAGTCACTGACCTTCTTAGAGGATCATAGAATGGACTTTTTCTCATCTGTACTTTGAGGGACTGGCAGAAGAAGAAAAGGAGACAGCAGTATGGTGGCCTATAGTTAATATCAAGGATTGTGGAAAATAGGGTCTTTCTTGAAGAAATTACTCTTCTTACTTCATTGCTCCTCATGCTTCACTTAACTGTTTTATGCACTGTTAATTTATTCATTGAATTCAGATTCTGAAGGCTCCAATATAATCAGTAGTATATTTCTGAAGGGACGAGGGAGAGAAAAACTGCCACTGGGCTTTCAAATCAGAATTCATTTTAATAGTTTCAGAGAGCAAAGGCTTGACTTAACACAGGAAGATTAGCTCTGCATGTGTTCCTGTCCCTTACCCACTTCGGGGCCATTAACACAGAATGTGTTTTGTTGACTCATAGTGCCATATTAGCTAAATTAAACATCAAACATCTGTGTAACTTTAAGATTCATCTACCATGGGTAGGTTGGCAGCACAAGTGAAAACTGAACATTGTTAGGCCCTCAATCAGTCAAAAGGATAGTGCCGCCCATAATGGCAAACTCAGCAAGCAATTACATCAAAGGATTTAAAATCTATTTCAGAAGTTCCTTCTAGATAATGACATTGATCTGAGCTTCCCCCTTATAGATTTCCTGCTGCTACAAGGCATGTTCTGCATAGTCTTTTAGAAAAATACCCCTTCCTCTGTGTCCATGCAAATAGTTCAAATCTGAATACAGCTACACATTATTTCTGACACAGCTTCTGAAAATTGGCCTTTTATTCACGAAGCCAAAAATGCAAGCTTTGTTTGGGCACATTCCCTGCCAGATCATTTATGTGTACTAGGCAAAATTGGGATATTGCAACCTCCTCTTTGCATTTGAAAATCATGCCCTTGCATGTGTTGAAGCTTTGGGACCTTAATATGTCTCATGTTAGTTGAATTACTCCAAAATAAATACCTGTATTCCTTGAAGCATGAGATTTCTTTTGGCAATGAGATTATGTGCATTGGATTGGTAAAAACTAATTCTAAAAGTGTCTCTTGCTATGTTTGAACATGTTGAACCCTAGGCAGTGTTCTTGACTATTGTACTTGGAGATGATTGTTCTTTGTTCTAAGGAAATTGTGAAGGATTTAAGATGGGCTGGACCCTGTGAACTTCTGTGTGGAGCAGTACCTACCCAGAGAGCTGGACAAGGAACTGGGAGCTGGCTACCATTGAACCCAGGTGACAGTCTGGTAAATCCAGGTAGAATCTGGGACCATGGAAGGGGATCCAGGGAATCTGAGAACTGGCCCCGATTTGAGATGAAAAGACCTCTCCATGGGTACTGAGTAATGATGAAATTGTAGTTTACTAGTGGTTTGTGTATGATACTTAATAATTGACTGCTGAATAAGTTACTGATTGAGTTCATCTGGTGTGCCCCATGAGTGGAAGACTTTGACTATTGTACTTTGAGATGATTGTTCTTTGTTCTAAATATTATGACTGCTTTGGTGAAAACTATGTGGCCAACGATAAGCTGCTGTGAATACTATATTGTGATTTTCTGTGATAAGTTGTAATATTGTGAATATTGTACCTTGGTTTTTGTGAATGTTTTGCTTTGATTTGTTATGGAATAGAGTGTTCACTATACTGTGTAATCAGAATCTTAATAGCTGTTCACAGTAGCAGTTCTCTGGAAAGCCTCTTGTGCATGGCATTACAAGATATCAATAAATATTCACTAAGGGGCTACAAAGTGTCAAGCACAGGGCTAAGCTTTGGGGATATGAAAAGATGGAAAAGACAGTCCCTGCCCTCAGGGAGCTTACAATCTAAAAGAGGAGGAATCCTACAAACAAATGTACACAAAGCAAACTATATACCTACAGGATAAGAAGAACCAATTAACAGAAGGAAGGCTTTATGTAGAAGGCAAGATTTAATTAAAGGAAGCCAGGGAAGTCATTAGAGTGGAAGAAAGAGAGAATTCCAGATATGGGGAACAGTTGGAGAAATTGCCCAGACGCGCCAAAAATTAGGGTCAGTTGAACTATCTAGTAACTATAATAAATTTTGAAAACTTCATAATATTTGAAAATCCCTGGTCTAAACATTCTTTACTTTTATATATCCTGTCTGCAATTCTTCATTGGTAATATGTTGCAGTTTACCTATCTCCATCATCCACCCATGCTCTGTTGTGATCCAAACTTTAATTCTTCAGAAACCATAGTATTCCATAAGTTGAAATCATATAAATTCACTGTAATCATAAGATGATTAAAAAAAGAGAGAGAGCCATTTGTTTCAGGATAAGGGAAAATTTCCCAAATATGGTCTACTTGTTCTCTTCTTCCCCTTCCATTATTGTCCCCACATATTATCTATAGTACCTGTGACATAAATATGTACTGATATAACAACTAAACCTTCCAACAACATGTCAAGGTCAAAACAATGAATGTTTGTATCAATTTAAATTTTTTTCTACATAGATTATTATGCCAATTTTAAAATAATATGGAGTTTATTGAAGAAGCCTTGTAGGATGATGCAATCAGTTCACAATTCTACCCTCAGAAAGAAGCATTTGGAGGACCTTCTTCCATTTGAATCCTACTCATGAAATCTTCCATGAGAGCTAGGAAACACATTAGGAGAGTATTCATCTTCTTTCAGATTTAGGTATATAGTGCAAAGCATGTAGTACAAATTGCCTGGGAGGTCTCTTTACTTTATCTCTTTACTGACTTTACCAAGTCACTTGCCTTTGAAGTTTTTTTAATTTTCCATTAGAACTGGTTAAATTATTCTTGTTATAATTTTAAAGACTGTGCTCCTTATTAAGGGGCAATGATTGATTTTTGGCACATATTCCTGCTGTGATATGCAGGCTACTCCTTTGTCACAAACCTTGTAAATCTTCTTTGCTATGTTGTTATTTATATCAGATGCCACATTTGAATTACCTCAAAGGGAATAGCAAACGTTTAGTTAATGCTGATTTAATTTCTAAGGAAAACAAAAAACATCTGTGACATTTTGTTTTAGAAACAATTGAATGTGTTTGAATTTCTGAATCTCTTTGAAACTAAGTATCACTATTATCATCAGCCAGGTGACAAGGTACCTCATTGGAAAGCTAGAGTTCATGATATCTCTGTGGAGATGTATTTAATTTTTGAGTATAATTCCAAGAAAATCAAGTGATATATTGAAGGTAGACCTGTCCTGACCTCCATAGCAAGACTTGCTCTTGTATGCAGCAGGGTTATTTATTATATTCCATTCTACAAGTACAGTGAAGAAAAACAAAACAAATTTGACAAGGCTTAAGTTTACTCTTTTAAAAATACCTTTCTTCTCTTACCTTTTAACTTGGAGTGCATTATCCTAATAGTGTCAATGTCAGCAGTGTCATTCCTCTTTAAATTTTTTTTCAGAAATAATCCTCTCTTGATTATTTTTTTAGTGTCACTGTCACATTTTGATGCTCCTTCCTGTAAATGTCATCATAGCATTATTGTGGTCACTATATACAGTGTTCTTTTTTTTATTGAATAAATTTAAATAAATCTCCCCAATGCCTTATAACATTTATGTCTGTTGATTCTTTTATTGCAATTATTTTCATCATATTTATACATCACCACTTCTTTAACCATTCCTAAGCAGATGGAAGTTAAACACCCACTTTGTTTCCAGAGCAGTTTTTTTTCTTTTTGATAGTTTCTTCTTATTTTTTTAACATGCTTTCTTAAAAAAAAAGCAAAATAAGCCAACATCCTTACATGTTTGAAAACTTGTACTCACAATGTTAACTCAAATGAATCATGATGGTGGAAATCAGCCCCCTTGAAAGCTGGGGTGCTAATTATCTGGGTGATAGATCTTACATTTCCTTTGTTCAAGTTGAGTAACAAATGTTACAGGGTTGCTCAGTTTAATCTGTAGGGAATAAAATAAAATGAGCCAATGTGACACAGCATTTTCAAAAGCAATGGGACTGCCAGCAGTCATGGATAAGAGCTGCATCATTGCAGTTACAATAGTGTTCTCAGTAGGTGGGAAATGAACATTTTCATTAGCACTCAATCCAGGAATTGTAGCTTCCTAAGTACATATTTTCACTGACAAATAATGAGTGTTTTATGGCTATTATTTCAAGGATAATAGTGATTAATCTGCAAACAGATAATATAAAATTATTATTTGACATATTTTCACCCCAAATGGACCAAATTACACACTAAATGCTATCTTCTGGTGGAAGCCACACATTCATCTACAAAACAAAGCAAATGTATGTTACCTGGTTCTGGTGTGAATGTTCCCAGTTGTGCCATAGCATAATGTCCTTGACTCCCTTGTTATGATAAGGAATAATGCCATTGTGTTGGCAATAACCTAGACTTTCACTGTTATTATTTCAGGTGTCACTAAAGTGAAAACATGTAGCTTGAAAATTTCTCTCCTTTCTAATAGAGAATTGGCATCCTTGGAATAGGCCTACTTTTTTCCTAACAGTTAGGGAGGATGTAGCACACATAAAAAAATGGTGTTCATGGCTATTTCTGCTATTGTTCTTTGTCACTAATGAGGATGAATATGAAACTGCAAATATGGCACAAATAGAAAATGGGAAAATAAGTGTTGTAACCATAACTTATGAAGATCCTTCATTATTTTCACATCACTAAGTCTTTTTTATGTCTCATGCTTGAAATAACATTATGAAGTCCGCAATATGTTCAAATTAAAACCATGTCAGCATTTAGAATATACCATTAACCATCCTGACTTTCAAGGGGGTCTGATTTCCACCATTATGATTCTTTTCAGTTAATGCTTTGAATAACATTTCTCTACCATGATAGAATGTTGACTTATTTAATGTTTTTAAAGAAAGCCTATGCAAAAAAGTAAAAATTAACCAAAAAGAAAAACTACTCTGGAAACAAAGTGGTTGTCTCCTCCCCCTAGCTGGGGTCTGGAAGTGTAGAAGTTACTGATGTAAGTTTGGAAGATTATGCCCTTTGGTCATGGCTGTGACCCAGGCTTCAGTCAAGCCCCTAAATTGCATACATGAGATCCTAGAAAAAAGTGGTGACACAGACAGAAATAGTAAAATTAGTGAAAAAAGTAAGCTATAGCAAAGAAGGTGGTGAATGTAGAATCAGAGTCAATGGGTTGCAATCCTGGGACTTTCGGCAAGTTACTTAACCTCTCTGGATTCCAGTCTTCATCAGAAAATTGAGAGTGTTGAATTAAATGACTTCTAAAGTCCTTTCTTACTATTAATCTGTGGTCTTATGATGAAAATTAAGGGAAAGTCTGTGGAAGTAGATAATCCGTCAAGTTTCCGATATGCTGACTTTCAATTGCCAAGGGGACATTGTAATTGTTGAAGATGTGGATCTGGAGCTCCAAAAAGAAGCTGGGAATCTCTGCATGTTCTAGGGTGTAACCTATAGAATTCTGGAGGATTTAAAAGAAATGAGTTCAAGGTCACAGATAGAGGGATAAACTCTATTGAGGATGAAGAGTATCTCTTCTTTGGGGACCAGTGGGAAGAAGGGCAGTGGGAGATGACACTGCAAAGTTATAAGAAATGGAGGAAAGATGCTAAGTCACTCAGAAAATTATCTCTGAAGTACAGAGGTTACAAGGCAAAACTGGTAATAAGGAAGGGAAAGAGTTTTGAAACTTGCTTCAGGGAATGAAAAAGGGAACTATTTAGAGTGGATAAGAATTCTAGAGCATTAATGATGGTTCAGTTGAAGTTGTGTAGAATTCCTAAAAGAAATGTAACATTTCTGAATACTTTGATTTCTATAAACATGCAGATCTAATATTCAAGGTTATAATTATTAATATCCACCAGTTTTCATATCCCACACAGAAAAAATGTTAAGGTGGAGGGGGGGTAGAAAGGGATGTGACAGCTGAAAGATGAAATGCCTGAGAAACAAAATTTCAAGCTTCCAAGCATATCCATTTATTAAGCACTGCATGCCAATTGTCTAACAAATCAGTCCCAGACCCCTTCCTCAGCTTAGGGATGGATCCTTCATACCAGGGGAGACAGACTTTTATTCATTAAAATGATTAATAGAATAAGACCAACTAAATAAAAGAAAACAATTAACCAGGATACAAAATTAGGTAATCTGATTTCTAACTGGAGGAAAAATTAGGGACTTTCCAAGTTTGGAGGGGGAGATTGAACAATGTGCAATTCCCTAAAATCAGAAAAAGGTGTCCCAGTCTCCCCCACTGTCTGTAAACAGTAAAAAAAAACTTAGAAATAATAACTGATTGATAAGTGCAGGGCCAGTTTTCAGGTAAGGGATATGGGTTACTTGCGATGTATAACTGTGAGAAAATGCTCTGTATCAGTCTTAGCATCTGACTGGGTTTCTGATCAGAGTAACTTAGGTCCTTAGTTAAAGGTCTCTAAGCAACAGGTGAAGGTGAAAGGTGGTCCAGCTTCCCAGCCACACAGGGTTAGGTTCAAACAATAAAATAAAGTTTTCTCCCAGTTCTCACAACTGAATAAAGTTTCCCCACAAGACAGAAATTGGAACAGACATATAATTGAATAGAAAGGGAATTGAGCTAGGTCCAGAATTGAGTCACAAGATGAAGTCACTCAATTCCAACCATTAACCACTTGCTGTCCTAATTCCCTCATTTCCCTCAGGGAGGGGGCAGTGTGTGTATGTGTGTGTGTGTGTGTGTGTGTGTGTGTGTGTGTGAGAGAGAGAGAGAGAGAGAGAGAGAGAGAGAGAGAGAGAGAGAGAATTGAGACCTAGGGAAGAGAATGACTGATCCATGGTCATGCAAGTAACCTTACCTTTTACGCCTCTCTGTATTATTTTCAATTCACCAACACTAGACTTGCTATTACTCAAATACAATACCATTGTCACTTATGTCTGGAATGTTTTCCCACTGCCTATCATCATTCAAGTCTCAACTAAAGTCCCTCTTTCTAAAAGAAAGCCTTTCCTAATTCCCATTAATCTTAGTGCCTTCTCTCTGAAACTACACTCAAATCTATCCTGTATACATATTTGTGCAGCTGTTTGATGCTTCTCATCTATTAGACTCTGAGTTCATTGAGATCAGGGACTACTTTTTGGTTTTGCCTTACTTTGTATCCCCCAGTGATTAAAACAGTTTCTGACACATAGTAGACACTTAAAAATGCCAGGTGATTCATTGAAACCAGGTTCTTTGATTCCAAATCCAATCTTATTTCCACTACATTGTGTTGTATCTTTTAAGGTCCTATCCTGTTTGTGGTCCAATAGAATATAATGTACTTGAATGCTGGGACTATTTTATTTTTGTCTCTGAGTACCTATTCTACAATGGTAACCTTCACATAGTTGGTATTTATATGTTTATTGAATTGATGGCTATCTTTCACTCATCCTTCTCCCTAATCTATAGCATTGAGACAGTTGTTACACATTCCTACTAATGCTTTATCTGTAGCATCTCACATTTGTCTTTTCCTCCTCATTCCTACTGCTATGGATCTGCTGCAGGCTCTCATTACAACCTCCTAAGATTATTGCTGTAGTTTCCTTGCAGATCCTCTCACCTCTGATCTTTCTCCCTTTTTCACCCCTCCAACTCATTTATACCACTGCCAGAAAAATCTTGATCTAGTTTTTCTATTTAGGTTTAAAATTCATTAAGTCTGTATGCCAAAGAGATAAAAGAAAAAAGGAAACGACCTAAATGTACATAAATATTTATAGCAGCTCTTTTGTACTGGCAAAACTCAGAAATTGAGGAGATGCCTATCAATTGAGGAATGATTGAACATAAAACTGTGATGTAATACTATTGTGCTATAAGAAATGAATAGGATATTTCATAAAAAAAACCTAGAGAGAAATGTATGAACTTAAGCAAAGTAAAGTGAGCAGAGCTAGAATACTATACACAGTAAAAACAATATTGTAGGGGCAGCTAGGTGGCACAGTGAGTAAAGTGCCAGCCCTGGAGTCAAGAGGACCCGAGTTCAGTTCCGGCCTCAGACACTTAACAGCCACACAAAAAAACTAGCCATGTAAACTTGTGCAAGTTACTTAACCCCAATTGCCCTCCAAAAGAAAAAAACAAAAACAAAAACAAAAAACCAATATTATAAGAAACTCTGGTCAGCACATTGATCCATGACAGTTCCAAAGGACTCATGCTGAAAAATACTATCCACCTCCAGAGATAGAATTGATAAACTCAGAGAGCAGACTGAATCATATTTTTTCACTTTTAAAATTTTTCTTTTTTTTAATGTAACATGGAAATTTGTTTTGAATGACTTTACATATACAACGTGTGTCATATTTCTTAGATTCTCAATAGGTGAAGCAGGGGCTGAAGGGAGAGAAAGAATTTAGAACTCACAATAAAAATGAATGTCAAAAATAATAATTAAATCAAAATCATTATTGCCCACTGAGTAAACTTTGAATTCCTCTGCCTGTCATCCAAAACCTTCTATGATATTAAATCATCCTTTCTTTCTGGCCTTATGTCTGTCCTTCCTATTCTCTCCAAGCACTCTAAGCTCCAAGGACATTGGTCTATTCTCTTCTTACTGGACTTACCCTGTGCCCTCTGCTATTGTGCTTTGCTTACATTGTACCTTATATTTGAAATATTTTTCCTCCATTCCATTTCTTTCCTCTGTTATCTTCTCTGATCCTATAAAATTCCTACTCAACCTTTAAACTCAATTGTCAACTATTTGCTGATCACTCTGATAATACCTTTTCAGATGTCTGAAGAACTTCATTTTTACTATCTCTAATACTTATTTACAACATTTTTGATATCATGAAATATTTATTGTATACTATAACTCTATGCCATTGTGTTTTTAATTTTTTCCCATAGGCTAATAGACCATAATATCCATTAATATAGGTGCTTTCTATTATCTAAATTTTATTATTTCCTCCAGCATATAATAATAGCTCATAGGCTCATAGATTTGGAGCTGGAAATTTTCACAAAAAAAAATTATTAAGTCAACCTTTCTGATTTTACAGATGAGGCTCAGAGGTTAAGTGATTTATCCAAGGTCACATATATAGTATGTAGCAAAAGCAGGATTTGAACTCAGTTCTTGTGACTATATTTAATGCCCTTTTCATTGTATCAGAATGCCTTTCAAATGCCCTAAACACATAAGGTAAGCATCTATTGTTGTTTAGGGAGAAAATAAACCATAAGATCATATGGCTCTCTAAATTACTTTACTGAGGATCAAGTAATGTAGGATAATAAATTAGGTGTAGAGCTCAAAGGGACCTCATAGATGATTTAGTCCATTTCATTATCTATGAGAGCAAACTGGAGTCTGGAGAAGTTAAATGATTTGCTTAAGAACTTACAGGTAGTCAAAAAGCAAAACAAGTAACTGCACCCTTCTTTTCTGATTCAAATTCCCTTAATCTCAATATTGTAACACATTATCTTGCCAAATAGTCATAAAATAACCAGGTATTACAGATGGGATTTCTATCCTAAATACTATAGTCTTTCCTAAGTGCCACTCTATAACATTTCCAACCAGAGTTATATGAACATTTTTGAATTTAGAATTTCATTGTGCAACTTTCTCATTCCATTTTATCTCTGAACTTGCTTGGGAACTAGGTTCATGTTAGTTGAGATATTCAATGAGGTCTTGCTAAAGAACCTCACCATGAGGTCATTTATTTCTTTTGATAAATGGTACAAATCTAGATCACATGAAGTGTACTTCTTAAGAAATCTCCACAATTTTATTCTGAGTGACTTTTGAACAAATCTTTCTACTTTGATGAGATGACTCATGACTTTCAAAGTATGAAAGGAGCTGTTCTCACTTTCTTTGGTTGGTCAGTCTCTGTGATGAATTTAAATGTTTTTGTTTTGATATATTCAAGTGATAAGAAATGACAAAGTGACAAATTTATCATGCTATAAAAAAATGTAACTTGATCCTTCTAATTTTCTGTGACCCTTAATCCAAAAGAAGTTCAGAGAAATAATATCAAGTATAAATTTTGATTGTGATTGTTGCACCTTTCACCACTTGACATATTCTGGATAGAAATATCTGCATTGTATAGAATGTTCTTTACATGCTATTATTAATCTACATGCTTTTTTCAGCATTGAACTTGTCAGATCACTAGATGCCTTAATATAAGATGACAATGAATACATGAGCATGCATATTGCAATCACAGTCCAGCAGAAACTTAATGTAAAAAAGGTTCCCATCTATACACAGCTTAGGAAAAATAATCAGCAGGATATTAGTGCATGATGAGGAAAAATGAGGCCTTTGTTTTGACCCTGGGTGCATTAATAAATGTCAGCAAGACCTGGGAGACCAGTTTTACAGAACATTGCATATGTATATGCATGTGTGTATATATACATTTACATATAAATGCGTATGTCTATCTATACTCGTGTGTATCTGTAGGATGATCCAAAAGGAAACTCTAATACTATCATGGGCAAATACAGACAATTCTTTCTGCTAAAAGCACTTTCCTTAAGCATCAGAGACTCTTCCAAATAAAAAGATGAAATTTCAAGCATCAGTGGGAGTGGGAGAAATGACAATGCATCCTTTGCCTGGAAATAAAAGAAAAAAAAAAGCTATCCTAAGATACTAGGATTTAGAGCTAGCAAGAAACTTAGAGACCATATAATTCAGGAGTTCTAACCTTTTTTTTGGTCATGGGCCCCTTTGGTTGCCCAGTGGAGCAAGGCTACATACATAAGTATGTATTTAAATACATAATTAAGTACATAGACAACCCTTTATTGGAATTGAGTATGTATTTCAATACATAAAATAAAATGCATATGCTTACAAAAATAATTATATAGAAATAGTTACCTATCTTTATAAATGCATATATACATTTATATACACACAGAGAAGTTCATGGTCCTTGGATTAGGAAACCTTAATTTTGTCCAGCTCCTTAATTTTAATAATGAGAAAAACGAGAACTAAAGAGACCAAGTAATACTTGAACTCAGGTTTTTTTGGTGATTTAAAAAAAAGATCAGTAGGATCAAGTAGATCAGAGTAGGCAAGTCATTCACAGTTCTTCATCATACACTTTACACACACACACACACACACACACCACAGAATGCTAACAAGGAAGAAGGAACAAAGAAACATATATATGTATATGTATATATGTGTGTGTGTGTATATACATATATGTGTATTTCTTCAGTGTGATCTACACTCTTTACCTCCATGTCACTGTAGAAATACACATATATGTATATACACACACACACACCACAGAATGCTAACAAGGAAGAAGGAACAAAGAAACATATATATGTATATGTATATATGTGTGTGTGTGTATATACATATATGTGTATTTCTACAGTGACATGGAGGTAAAGAGTGTAGATCACACTGAAGTAATCATATGAGAATGAAATTACATGAACACAAGTGTTCATGACTTGATTTTATACATTTCTTAGGGAATTTTCAAAGTATTGTATTGTGCCAAATGCATATTTGTGCCATGTGTTGTTTGTTATTTATTAATTCTCAGTAGTGTTGTACATTATTGAACAAAAATGTCAATTTCCATATTTTATTTTAAATTCTGGAATAGAAAACTACAAGCACATGGATACTTCCATAACAATTACCAGGAGGAAGGAAATTAATTGTCTGTACAGTGTAATTTCTATGTCCTTGTGATGATGGAGATTTTTCCTAAGAAAAGTCAGTAGCAAAAACAGGTTTTTTAAAAATATATTATACAAAGTATAGAAAAGACTTTGTTTAAAGTTTTCTGAAACTGAAATCCATTTGGCTTAGAGGAGTTTTACAGGTCAATAAAATGAAATAATAGAAAAAAGTCAAATGTGGAATATGAGTTGATGATTAACTCTTGATTGAGCTTCTGAGTGTTATTTTCATTTTAGGCTCCCCCACCAGTAGTGTAGTTATACTTATGTCCAATCTATATGACTCTTAGACTGGAAGGAAGAGTAGAAAGTGTTGGGCTTGGAGTCTGGTGAGCTGGGCTTGAATCCTGCCTCTCTCACTGACTTACTCTGAAACTTTTCTTGTTGATCAGTCATTTCAGCTGAGTCTGACTCTGTGACCCTGCTGAGAGCCAAATATTTGATTCAGATTGACTCTTGGGTGGTCAGCTCCTATGCAGATATCCTTGATGACCACTGTTTTGCTTTGGCCTTGAAGCCTGCTCTGGAGAGCATCCTTTGTAATGTGACTGCATATGAAAGGAGTAAGCTGACTTTTCCTAAGACTTTTTGGCGCCTAGATAACAAAATATTTCTATGCTACTTCCAGGATCTGACAGACTAAGATAATGTTAAGAATACTTGATTCTTTTTTTTTGTCTCCTTGATGTATAAAAAACCTTGTCCTAAGAATCATAAATGGCATACATAGTTCTTCCTTGAACTACCCACATGGTTTGGTCATTTCTTATACACATCTCCCACCATGCTTAGTGCTAGACACTGAGCAGCCCACGTCATGACCCCATTTGGGGTTTTCTTGGCAAAGATACTAGAACAGCTTTCTATTTCTTTCTTTAGCTCATTTTACAGATGAAGAAATTGATGCAAAGAGGATTAAATGACTTGTCAAGGGTCACACAACTAGTGTCTGAGGTCAGATTTGAATTGAGGTCTTCCTGACTCCAGATCTGGTGCTCTATCCAGTGTGCCACTGTTCTCTCTGGGTCTCAAACTAGTTATCTACAAAATGAAGTGTTTGACTTAATAATGCTTAATTTTCCTTCTGTATCTAAATCTACAATCTTATGATCATCATTGTAGACTAAAACTCAAACAATGTAAATATAAAATATCTCAAAAATAATGTTCCTTTGTGGGCAGTACAAGTTTAGACCACAAGTTTAGAGTATAGGAATAGAAAATTCTTTTCTGGATCCTTTTAATTGGATTCTTTAAATTCTCTGTTTCCTCTTTGGATATTCTGGTTATTACCTATCTATCTATCTATCTATCTATCTATCTATCTATCTATCTATCTATCTATCTATCTATCTATCATATTCCCTGCTTCTTATCAGTTTTATAAGGATATGGGTAAAATAGTTTCTGATTTCCTCCTTAATTGTTATGAGTTCTTTTTCTTCTTTTTCATCTTTAATACAAAATTTTGACTTTCCTCCCTTGAAGATTAACTAACTTTATTATTAGTTTCCCACTTCCCCAACCCTTCCCCAGCTTCTAGTTTTATCCATTCAATAGATTTCATTTTTTCTTTCAATTTTATTAATTTTATGTTCAATTTTCAAAATTTCTACATTATAGTTTAGTTAGGGCTTTTTTTTTTTTACTAGTTTTTCTTCAAATTTGTGTTTTAGTTTCATGCTGAATTTATTTGCTTGTTTTCTTTCTTTAGTCCATAAAAATAGAGAAAGAAATTTATCGCTCAGAACTAATTTAGTTGTGATCTATAAATTTTGCTACATTGTTCATTATTGCATTTTCTTTGATGAAATTTTCATCTTTTCTATAATTTGATATTACTCTTCTTTGAGACAATATCATTTAGTCACAATTTTTAAATTATTTAATGGTTTTTTTACTGAATAAAATTTTATTTCATTGTGATCAGCTAATGATGCTTAGTATTTTATTTTTCTGCATTTTTGGTGAGGTCTTTAAGCCCTAAAACCTGGGTAATTTTTGTAAAGGTGTTATATTCGCCATAAAAATATGTAAATTCCTTTTTATTACCATTCAACTATCAACAGTTTATCATTTATTATTCTTCTAAAGTTCTATTCAATTCTTTAACATCATTTCTGTTTATATTTTGGTGAGATTTCTCTAGTTCTGAAAGGCTTAAAATGCTTTTTGACCTGAAAAGGGGTATATTAACACCCCCACCATTATTAATATCCTGTTATCTATTTCTACTTCAATTACAATTTTTATTAATTTATTTTAAATTCAAATACTAAAACTTAAATGCAAAATAAGAAAATAAAGGAATGCCATTTGCACAGCAGAACATAAGAGAAGATTCAAAATCTAAAGCAATAAATTTCCATTTCAAGAAAGCCTATATAATAAATACTACATGCTGTGTTTAGAGGGGTCCATCTGTTGTTTTTGTTTGTTTCTTTTTTGCTTCCTTGTAAATTTTCTTTTGTTCTCTGCTGTGCACTTTTTGCTTTGCTCTGTTTTACCCCTTCTTCCTCCCCTCCCTGAAGAAGGCTACAATTAAGCATGGATATGTAGGTGTGTGTATACATACACACACACACGCATAGATAGATAGATAGATAGATATCTATAATCTTACACATATACATTCATATGCATCCATGTAAGACTGTACTATGCTTTTTGTCTGTTTCTCTGAAGGTAGAAAACATCTTTCATAAGTCTGTCTTTTCATATTTTTTCTAAATTCACCCCCTCATCATTTCCTATACCACAGAAATATTCCAACCTTATACTACCTAGTTATTTTAAATCATCTAAAACAGGCCTGCACAACCGGTGTCCTGCTTATAGTCTGCAGGCTGCTTGTAGCACACCAAAGGATTTTGGGCAGCCTATGAAAAATCTAGAGGAAAACATACTCTGTTCATTTTTTGTGTGGACTGCCCTAAATCCTTTAGTGTTCCTGCAGGTCACAAGTTGTACAGGCCTGCTCTAAAACAATTTTAATAAAGATGACTGACATATAGTATAGTTTCCCTATTTTTCATTTCTAATTAAATTTATTTTAGCTTTAACTTTGCCTGAGATCATGATTACTACCCCTGCTTTTTCTTAACCTAATAAATTCTACCTCTGATTTTTATTTTATATTTGTGTGTGTCTCTTCTTTCCTATCACTGCTGACTCCTTTGCTTTACTTCTACCTGGTACCTTGCCCTCCTGTTACTTAACTTACCCTCCCTCTTCCCCAAGGATTCCTCCCCTATTCTCTCCCTGTCACCCTTTTCCCTTGCACCAGAGCAAAGATCCCTCCCTTATCCTCTCCCCCACCAACATAAAATCTCTCCCTTATCCTCTTCACCCTCCCCATTTCCTTAGTCTTTTATTTCATTCTGAATTTATAAGAATTTTATACATATGAATGCATACATACACACACATACACACACACACACACATATATATATATATATATATATATATATATATGTATTATTCCCTCTTTAACCCATTCCCAATAAGAATAGGGTTCCACAACTACCAACTCTCCTCCCCCATCTAATTCCTCTGTATCAGTTCTTCCTCTTACATTTCATTTGTATAAGATAATTACACTTTTTGCCTTTTCCTAGTGGTTTTTTTTAGTATCACATTATATTCAGCTCTATCCCAATCTTTCTTATGAATTATTCAATTACTAATAGCAGTCTTAAACATACAATTTATATTTCCTCATATAAAATATAAAGTCTGTTCTTATTGAGTCCCTTGTAATTAGTCTTTGATGTTTACTTTATATTTCTCTTGGATTTGTAGGTCAAATTTTTTAATGATTTCAGATCTTTTTGCTACAAAACCCTGAAAGTCTGGCAATTTATTGAATTTCCTTTTTTTTTTTTTTTGGTTTAAGATTATGCTTAACTTTGCTGGGTATGATATTTTTGGCCACAACCCTAGTTCTTTTGCTCTTTCATATATAGTGTAGCAAGACTTGTGGTCTTTTAGAGTAGTTGCTGCTATGTCTTGTCTGATTCATATTGTGACTCTGCCATATTTAAGGAATTTTTTTCTTTTTGCTGTTAATATTTCCTCTTGAACTGGGAGTTTCAGAACTTATTTGTGATATTCCTGTAGCTTTTCCTTGTAGGATCTCTTTCAGGTGGCGATGAGTGGATTTTTTCTATTTCTACTTTCCCTTCTTGTTCTGATGCTTCAGGATAATTTTCTTTCAGTATTTCTTGTGTTATTGTATTGAGATATTTTTTATCATAGCATTTAGGTAGTCTGATTGTTTTTATGTTTTTGCTTCTTGATCTATTCTCTAGATCAGTTGTTTTTGTTATTGGATGTTTCACTTTCTCTTCTATTTTTTCATTCTTTATATTTTGTTTCATTATTTCTTGGTCTCTTATAACCTTGCCTGCTTCCCCTTGTCCAATTCTAATTTTCAATGAGTCAGTTTCTTCCTTAAGATTGTCGATCTCCTTTTCTAGTTGGCTGACTTTCTTTTCATAATCTTGTTTTTCTTGGATTGTTCTTAATGTTTTTAAAATTTTTCTTCAATCTCTCTCATTTTTTTAAAGTTCTATGAATTCTTTTTGGGTAGGTGACCACTTGAAGTAACTCTTTCAGGTAGAAGAGACTTTTTATTGCTTCAGTTTCCTCCTCTGAAGATGAACCCTGATCTTCTCTATTCCCATAGTAATTTTCTATAGTTGAATTCTTTCTTTTTTTCCTGCTCATTCTAAAAAAAAAAAATAGTAGTTTATTTATTGCAATCACCTCTATTCTTATAGTATGGGGGTTGGTGTATCTGGCCTCAGATCTTCCTTCAGTACTGCCCTCTGGCCTGAAACCTAAAACTAAGAACCCTGCCCTCCTATAAGTGCTGACAACCAACTGCCTCCTTGCCCTACTGCTTCTGCACTGACTGGGCATATGCTGGTTCCTTCTCACCTTGGGTCACATCTTGGCAGTGTACCTGAGTCTGACATTCTTTGTCAGCAGAGGTTCTCCCAACCTTCCACTGCTTACACAGCTGCTCACTATTTGGGAAGTGAAAATTCCTGTGGCTGGGGCTGAGGCTACCTCCTAACCCAGCTAGCCTCAGGGCTTGTGGGTTGTTCTTTCAATGGAACTAGCCTGGAGATGATTACACTTCACAAGGATCAAATCTCAGGTCTTCTCCAGTTGTCCCAGGAGGATCACTTTTCGGACCTAACTTGTTTATTTTTACTGTTTTATGTTTGCCCTGAGGTGTTGTTTTGTTTTATTTGTGGAGGAAATCTGGAGAACTTGGAATTTTCTGATCTATTCTGCCATCTTCCTAGAATCCTCTCCTTCAATTACATTTTCCTTTATGTATTTAGATGTTATGTTTTTGGTGCATATGCATTATGTATTGATATTGTTCAATATGCTTTTAAGCCTAATGTAATTTCCCTGCTTATCTCTTTTTATCATCTCTGTAGGAAGGTAGCCTTATCTGAAATCATGATTATTACCCCTACTAAGTTCAGCTGAAGTTTAATAAATTTTACTTCAGCCTCTCCTTTTAATTCTATATGAATCTTCATGTTTTCAAGTGAGTTTCTTTTACAAAGCCTATGGTTGGAACATGTTTTCTAATCCATTCTGCTATTCCTTTCCATCTTCTGGGTGAGTTCATCCCTTATGGGTGAGGTTCACCATTGTTTTTTTTAACTGTTCATTTCCTTTCATGTGTTCTTTTGTCCTTTTTTTCTCTTTGTTCCTCCCTCTCTGTTTACCAATATGAGGAAGGTGATAGAAGAGAGGAAGTTTGCCTGACATTTGTGATATTATAAATGAAACAAAACAATTTATTCTCTGTTGTAGTTCTTCTCATGCCCTTATTCCATCCCTGGTCTCAGTCTTTTTTATTGTTCTTCCTCTCCTTTTTATTCTATTCTTTCACATCCCTCCATTCACTATTCAAGTTTGCTTTTAAGATTATTTCCTTCTCTGCCCTTCTTAGACACATTTCCATATTTCCCTTGTTCCTTTTCCCTATTATTTCCCTTTTGAGTTTAATGTATTTTTTTTTAAAGCAATTGGGGTTAAGTAACTTGCTCAAGGTTACACAGCCAGTTGTTTCTGAGTGTGGTGCTGAGTATCTGAGGCCGGATTTGATCCAGGTCATCCCAACACTGGAGCTGGTGCTCTTACTCGCTGAGCCACCTGGCTGCCCCAAGTTTAATGTATTTTGATACCTTAAACTGTATAATTGTGTTTAGTCTTCCTTTATCTGATTTAGATGAAGAGGCTCATTGGGTGCCTGTTTCTCCCAGAAACCTTCCTTCATGACTATATACATCTCATCTTATGTCCCTGCATTATAGAAGTAGGAATTCACTCCCTTTCTTCCTCCTTTTTTCCCTCTCTCCAATGCTTTTTCCTAATACCATTAGAACAGAATGTCACCCACAAATGTATCATTTTAACTTTTCCCTGTAAATTAGAGATATTAGGACTCTGAGAAGAAAGTTCTTATGCCCCTAGCAACTCAGAAACAATCCTTCCTTATATTCTCTTTCAGTTAAACATATATGTGTACTTTTGTATGTTTTCCTTGGTGTAAGTTTCTATATCTAAATATCTACCTAGTCCTGCTTGGTTTTTTTCCCTCAGAAATACTTTATATTGCTGGGTAGCTTATCCTTAAATCCAAACTAATATCTCTTGCCTTTTAGAATATTTTATTCCAATTTATCTCTACTTTTCAAGTGGCAATTCTTAAATCTTATGTGATACTACTTGTGTTTGTTGGTATTCACACTCCTTTTTGGATACTTTTTTTTTCTTAGATCTAATAACTCTAGATTTCTGTATTGATGTTCCTGGCAGTTTTCATTTTTAGGTTTCTTTCTAGAGTTGATCAATAGAGTCTTTATTTTACTTTGTTCTCTGGTTCTAAGAATTCTGAAAGTATTCCTTTATAGTATCTTGAAATATAATAGTCAGGCTTTTGCTGGTCATGTTTTTCAAGTAGTCAAAAAATTCTTAGATTATATAGATGTTTTCCATGCCAATTATTTTTATGCTATATTTCTTATATTTCTTCTGTTTTTTTTCCCCTCCAAACTTTTGGTTTTACTTTTAATATTTTTTTATTGTCTTATTAGGTTTTTGTTTTTTAGCTTAAAGTAATTTACAAGGCATTCAGCTGTTAACTGCGGTATTTCTATTCTAATGTACCAATTTTCCTTACCATTTTTTTTTCCATTCTTCATCTCTTTTCATTTTCTCTATGTATTCCTTCTGTACCTCTGGCCTGGGAATTTTTCTCTCTGAAGTTTTATCTGGATTTGTTGTGGGGTAAATGTATTCTTTGAGGTTTACTACCTAGATGTCTCTCAAACTAATATATTTCCTCATGATTTTTAGAATTTTGCTTGGTTAACTCATCTTGTTCACCTCAGTACCTAGGTTTAGGGGCCTGTACTTGGGTCAAGGTCCCAAATGGAATGGCAAAGGAAAGGCCTGACTAAGTTCTGATTATAGTGGTCACCTTCTTTGGTCCTGGGGCTTGTCTATTAGTCCCTTTGTTCACAGGGCTCCAGCACTTTCTACGTTCTAGGGTCCTTCTTTGCTTTTTTTTGTTCTTAAGGGCAATGCTGATCTAGATTCCCTCCAAGGAATTTCAGGGACTGCTCAAAGAAATTAAAGGGGCCAAGTCTGCTCTCTCTAGCTGGATTCTTATGCATCTACATGCCTTTGGAAGTGCTCTGGTTGAGCTCCTATGATGTTTGGCATGCTCAACTTTTCTTTAGCTCAGGCATGTTGAGCTGTCCTGGACTCTCTAAGAATGCTTTAACTGGTCTGGGCTCCTGCAACTATGGGTCTTAAAGAGGCTTGGCTGTTGCCTGGCTCTGGCATGTAGTGCTGAAACATTTAAAGATCCACCTTAAATCTGTATTCTGCCCTCTACCTCTCTGAGCTGGTCTAGCCCAGTCAAAAGTCACTTTGTGGTTTACTGGGCTGAGTGGGGAGTCTAGAGGGATCCTTTCTATCTCTAAGTCAAGATGTAGTGTTTTCTGAAGATATTGAATTCTCTGTATCCTAGCATGCCACTATCATGCCACAATCTAGATCGTTTTGATGAGGGCTTTTTCCTAGGGCATCAAATTTAGAGAGATCTTATGGCACTTACTTTCTTAGCATGTTGTTAATAGAATAGGAAGATCTTCCCTATCTGTTAATAGTTCTATGTGACCACATCTAAAGGTACACAGATATTTCAATAACAGATGTCTTGTTGCTTCAGGCAGTTTTCAGCTGTGATACATCTTGAGTTACTTGGGGGGAGGAGCTTACTTAAAGGGAAGCTTGCTTCCTTGGGGGAGGCTTGTTTGCAGAAAGGTTTTCACACCTTTTGGTACTAAGCTAATTAGCACTGTCTATTAAGGTTGTGATGCCTTTTGGCTCTGCATCTGTTAGTCGAAAGTGTATATATATATTTTTGGGTAAAATTTTGCTCTGGCGGCTCACTTATGAGAAGGACCTTTTGATTCCCTGGACAGGATTCTGAGTAGTCATTTGTTAAGATTCCCCCCCTCTTCCTCAACTATTCAGAGGTTTGTGCTATACCACTCTGGTGGTGTATGTAGGTGGTTGTATTACTTTGTTCACACAGCAGGAGCTCTGTCTGTTGAATCTCTGTGCTAATTTCTTTGCTTGTATTTTTCTACTTATCTGTAATTAAAGTAAGATTGTTGACCCCTTTAAAAGTTGTTTCAGCAAAGCAGATCAAAGAACCTGTGTTATCAGGTCATCCTGGGTGTGGTAGGGTATTTGTTTTTACATATGGAAACCACAGTGCTTACCAAGTAGAGGGTAAAGACAGACATTAGACCTGTGTAGTCATTAATATAGGGAGCTTTTGGTAAGGAACTTCTATTACTATAGGTTGGCACCTTTTTATCAATTTAATGTCTTAGAGATTTGCCTATAGTACTGAGAGGTTATATAAGTTGCCTAGGCTCAAATAGCCTAGCATGTGCAGGAGGGAGGGCTTGAAGCCTCTCTTCTTGGTTTTGAGACCTGCTTATGCCATGTAGATAAGTGGCCCAGTGGATAGAACAATGGTCCTGAAGTCAGGAAGTTCTGAGGTCCAGACTGACCTCAGACTCTGTCTTATGAGGATGATAGCCCCTGCCTCTCAGGGTTATTGTAAGGATCAAATAAAATAGCATTATAAAGAGCCTGGCACATAGGCAATACACCAATATTTCCCCCTTCGTAAGTTGTTTCTTGTAGCAAGATAATTAATTAGAATAGGATTCTACCAGGTGGTAGGTCAGGATATAGTTTGTACAGGCTCTGATCCTGGTTCCGCTTGCCTAAACATACTTCCTAGCCTTTCTTGGCCACCCAACTTTCTCTTATACATTTTTTTTTTGAGGTGCTTCACTTTTTACTCTCAACCCCTCCCACTCCTGCTAGTCCTGGGCAAAGTGACTTACCTCTGTACTCTTTCAAGGACCTTCTTTTGCTTTCCAATGACATTTATCCCTCTTTCTAGACATTAGATGTCTAATGCCCTTAGAGTCTCTTGGCTCTATATTTCAAGCATGCTTTCCTTAGCTGTCAAATAAGAAAAAAAAAAACTGATCAAATAGTTCCTACTAAAAATTCCTACTAAGAACATATACTAGAAGGTATTTACATGTTTAAAATATAAATCTTTAAAACAAAAGAATGAAGCTCTAATGATAGGATTCTAGGTCTTAATTAATTAATCCCTGATGGAATGTTTAGCAGCAAACTTGTTATGTGAGGTTTGGTAAGAAGAGTTAAGGGGCAGGTTCACTGGATTATCCTTACATCTTGTATTGTATCCAAAGTTTGGTGGTAACTGGTAGATCACTTTAGTAATTTTTTTTTAACTTTCTAGTTGGAGTTGAGAAGTACAACAAATATCAGGGTAACCAAACATTTTTTTCTGTAATAACTAAAAATGTTGAATATTCCAGATTCAAAAGCCTTGAAATTAGTACTTTGTCTAAAGAGATATAATTAGTTCCTATCATAAATAATTCTTACTTTCAATTTTAAGCCACTTGAAGGAGAGCAAGAAGTTGGTCACAACAATTAATATTGCAATAACTCCTGGCCTGTGTTTCTATACACTGGTAGACCAGTCTCAAAGAGAAGGCACAGTGCGGGCCAGAAATTAAAACTTCATCCAAGTTTTCTAAAGGAAAGGATGTGTGGAAATGAAGACATGATGACAATGTGAAGGGGTCTTCACTCTAACCTCAATAAAAAGCAATTTCCACATAATTGGTATAATTTTTCTCTTTCCTTTTTTTAATGAACTGGAGAAACCTCTTTTCCAATAAGCAGTTACTCATTTCTCTATAAACATTCAAACTCATAACCTTTTATGCTTAAGTAAACAGTTACTGGGTACACAGTTTATTAACATGATAATAAGTGGAAACATAAAAGCATAAACAAGCAGTTGTGATAGTGATCATAGCCAAGATCACTTCTACTTTTAATTTTTGCTCATTCATGAAAGGCAGTCTCTCTATTCAGATTTTCAGGATGCCAATGAAAGTTTCTTCTTAAGAACCCTCTTCTTATTTATTTTTCAATATAAGATTAAACTCAATCATCTCAGCAACAGATTATTCCTGCTTTTCAGATGTGGTAAGAATTTGCTCTTCAAAGGTAACAGAAAAATTTTTATTTTTATTTTTTGCCAAAAATTAAAATATTGCTTCTCTTTAAGATCCTTAAAGCCTCTTGAAAAAACGGCAAGGTAGCACAGTAGATAGAACACTGGACCTGGAGACAGACAAAACTGAGTTCAAATCCATCCTCAGACACTTACTAGTTGTGTGACCCTAGGCAAATCACATAACGTATGTTTGTCTCATTTTAATCATCTGTAAAATGGGCAAAATAAGAAGGCTTACCTCCCAGGATTGTTGAAATGAGATAATATTTGTAAAGGGCTTTGCAAACCTTAAAGTGCTAATGACTAGATATTATTAGCAACAGCTTCTATGGTCTCTGCTGAAAAAAGCTGTTGAATCTAGTGTTGCCAGTAGCTTCTGTGCTTCCTGGAATATCTATCAGAATCATAGAATTATGAAAATTTTAGTGTGACAAATCCCTCATTTTCACACACACACAAAATAAAAAGACAGTTGTATTTCAGCCATAGTTGCCAGTAATGATCACAATTTCCTTGTATTTTTGCTTGGAAAGGGAAAAAAAAATCATTCCCCAAAGGCTACCTTTATAATGATGGGCTGCTTTACACTCAGGACCCATCCTTACTCTCTACATACTCTATAATTTACATACTCTCATACATACTTATAACTGTTGCAGGGTTCACAAAGTTAGTAGGACCTGACAGACCTCGTAGTCTCCTATGTTTATGTATTGAACTTTATTGTAGACTTCTGTGGGGTGGGGAAGAGTATGTATATATTTATAACTATAGAGAAATATATCTAAACTTTATTGTGGCCTTCTGGTGGAGTTAGGGGAGGGAAAAAAAGAACAAAGTAAAAAAGTGCAAAGCAGAGAACAAAAGAAAACTCACAAGGAAGCAAAGATGGATAATTCTGAATACGAGTATTATTTATTATACAGACTTCCTTGAAATGAAAATTTATTATCATATATTTTGAATCCTCTCTTATGTTCTGCTATGCACGTGATGTGCTTTTTTTTCTTTCTAACTTTGTATTTAAGTTCTAATATTTAAGTTTATGATATGTTTTTGTTTCTTTTCTCTATTCTGTATTTGTGTTCTGACATTTGATTCTAACATAAAATTTTGAAAAAAAAATTATAAGACTATGTTCAACCCAAATGCCCCCAAACTGGGGAGTCATAGGTAAGGATGATTGCCTGAGTCTTATACTCAGTTACATTTTCTAATAAAGCATATTCTTATTTAAAGGCTGGTAATGAATAAGTTTTATTTGAAACATATGACTATGTTTTGACTGTGCACACAAAAGCTGTTCAAGCAAAGCTTTTTACCAGCCTCAGATTCTTAAAACTATTGTACACAGCATACTTAATTTTTTCCTTTCCATTAAAAAGCATCTACATTATTTTAATTCCATATCCATTTGTCAGGCTATCTATAAGCTTTATAGTTTGTTGATGTGCTGCTTCTGTGTTCTACAAGAAGCAATAATGTGCTGGAGGCAGGATGCAAGACAAGGGAAATAAAAGGCATCATGTCTTTAGAGCTGTTTAGTCGTGTATGTATTTAGGGCTTCCTGGCATATTTAATTATTTCAACATAATCTTATATTTTAAAACAATGATGTTTGTTTTGGAAATCCATTATCTATTTCTAATGTGGAAGCATATTTTGAAATACTAATGATTTCCATTCTCCTGTTGATCTTCCCTCATTACTTTATGTTGCTTTCTTTACTTTTTATTTATCTTAATGGCATTGCTATTACTCTAAAATAAATACACAAATAATAGAAAATGCTCTCACAATATTTATCATAGATATACATAATCCTCATTTCTTAATCAAAAGTAGTAAGTGTGTAAATATAGATAATTAAACCCAAAAGATAAAGAACCTTGGCACTTTCCCTTTCAATTTATCCAGGGAGCAGCCAAGAGAGCAAAAAAACAATTTTACATAAAAATTAATGACATAAAAATTATCCATCTTTCTTTTTGCTGCAAGGACAAAATTGTCTATGGGATACTGGTCAGAGGTCATTGGTAGGAAGGATTTTTTTTGTTAGTTTTAACATTCATTAAAAAAAAATTGAGGGCTAAGTTTTCTACCTCCCTGAAGTCCCTGCCCTACTTATTGAGAAGTCAAAAAATATATCCATTATACATGTAAAGTCAGGCAAAACATATTTCCATTTTAGCAAAGTTGCAAAATAAACCAAGAAAAAATTAAAACAAAAGATGCTTCAATCTCCAAAGTTCATCACTTCTTTCTTCAGAAGTAGGTAGCAGGGGTGGCTAGGTGGTGCAGTAAGTAAGACCGCCAGCCCAGGAGTTGGGAGGACCTAGAATTGGTTCTGGCCTCAGATACTTAACACCCATACAAAAATAACTGGCTGTGTAACCTTGGGCAAGTTACTTAATCCCAATGGCTTAAAAAAAAAAAAGAAGAAGGTAGCTTTTTTCATTTTTAGTCCTCTGGAACAGTTGTAGATCATCGCATGGATCAAAAATGCTAAGTCTTTCATAGTTGATTATTGTTGTAATATTGTTGTTACTGTCCACTTTACATGACTTCATTTAGTTTTTCCTAGATTTTTTTCTGATAATATCCTCTTTGTAATTTCTTAGAGCACAATAATATTCCATAATCATATACCCCAACTTCTCTAGTCATTCCACAATTAAAGGACATCACCTCAATTTCTAATTTTTACCACTACAAAAGAGCTAATATAAATATTTTTGTACGTAATAGGTCTTTTTCCTGCTTCTTTCATCTCTTTGGGATAGATATCTAGGAGTGATTTTGCTGAGTCAAAAACATACACAGCTAATATTTTATAGATCTTTGAGCATTCCAAATTGTTCTCTAAAATAGTTGGACCAAGTCACAACTCTGCCAACAGAGCAAAACATACTTCATTCCCTCCAGCATTTGTCATTTTACTGTACTAACATTAGGTATAAAATGGTACTTCAGAGCTGTTTTAAATTATATTTTTTTTTAACGATTAGTGATTCAGAGAACTTTTTCATATAATTATTGATTGCTTTGATTTCTTCTTCTGAAAACTGCCTTTTCATATCTTTTGACTATCAACTGGGGAATGGCTCTCTCAAAAAAATAATAAATTTGACTCCATTCCACAGATATTTGAGAAATAATGTCTTTATTTGAGAAGCTTGTTATAACATCCCCTCTAGCTACACCCCAGTTTTCTGCTTTCCTTCTAATTTTGGCTGCATTGTTTGTTTTGTTGTAGAACCTTTAAAAGTTTCCAGTAATCAAAAGTATAAATTCTACTTTTTGTGATCTTTTCTTTCTCATTTGATCATAAATCTTCCCTTATTCATAGATCTGTCAGAAATGTTTTTCCATGCTCCTCTAATTTACTTCTGATATCACCCTTCATGTGTAAATCATGTACCTATTTTGAATTTATCTAAATATATGGTTTAAAATGTTGATCTATGCCTAGTTTCTGCCAGATACTTTTCTATTAGTTTTTGTTGAATAATTCTTGTCCTCAAAGCTTGGATCTTTTGGATTATCAAGCACTAGATTACTGTAGTCATTTACTTTTTGTATATCATGTACCTAATCACTTTCATTGATCAAACACTGTATTTCTTATGCAATATGAGATAATTACCACTTAGTAATATAGTTTGAAATCTGATACTACTAAGTGCATTATTACTATTTTAAAAAAATCAATTCTCTTGAGATTCTTTACCTTTTGTTCTAGAAAAATAATTCTTTGATAATTTGAGTGTTATGGCATTCAATAAGTAAATTAATTTAGGTAGAATTCTAATTTTTATCATATTGTCTCAGCAAATACTATTTCTCCTGTTGTTTAGATATGTCTTTATTTGTGAGAAATGTTTTGTAATTGTAGTCATAATAGTTCCTGGGTGTGTCACGACAGGAAGAATTCCAAGTATTTATTATTGTCTGCATTTCTTTTTTAAATGGAATTTCTCTTTCTCTTTCTTCCTAGGTTTTTTTTTCCCTATGGTAACATATAGAAATGTTGATATGAACTTATTTTATATACTACAACTTTGCTAAAGTTGTTAATTTTTTCAACTAAATCTTTTAGTTGATTCTCTGAGGTTTCTTGATTTTTAATATTCTCTTATATCATTTGCAGAGTGATAATTTTGCTTCCTTGTTGCCTTTTCTAATTCATTCAATTAATTTTTCTTCTCTTATTCATACAGCTAGCATTTCTAGTATAATATTGAATAACAATAGTGACAATAAACCTCCTTGCTTCACTGCTAATCTTCACTTATTAGCTTATTCAAGTTTATACCTATCACAGATAATACTATCTTTTGGTTTCTATAGCTACTATTTATTTTAAAAATAATTAAAATTAAAAGTTCTTTTTAAACCTAAACTTTTTAGTTTTTCTTAAGAATGCGTATCATATTTTGTCAAAAGCTTTTTCTGCATCTATTGCTATAATCATATGATTTTTGTTGCCATTAATATGGATATGATAAATTGTGCTGATAGTGTTCCTAATCTTTAACTAACCCTGGTTATACCTGGTATAAAATCCCACCTGGTCAATGTAGATAATCTTTGTGATACATTGCTATAGGCTCCTTGGTTTAGGTATCAAAATAATAGAATTAATTTGGTATTACTCCTTAATGAATATTTTAATGCTTTATTAACTTCCGATTTACATTATTCATTTCCACCAGATTTTGAGTTACTAATTTTCTCCCCGTTTTTCCCCACCCATCCCCCCAAAACAGCAGTCCCACAGGGTATCCCCTCCTCCGATCTGCTCTCTCCCATACTTTTCCAGTGGATCTCTATGCCTCAGTGCCCGTATATCTTATTTCTTAATTACATGTAAGATGGTGTTAATAATAGTACACACACACACACACACACACACACATATATATATATATATATTTGAATATTTGATTTTAAAACTTTCAATTCCAGATTCATTCCCTTCCCCCCCTGCCACCCACCCCCACTGGGAAGACAAGCACTTCAGTATAGGTTATACATGTGCGGCTAATGCAAAACAATAACATAATATTGTAAAACAACAACAAATATTGCAAAAGACTGACTATATTTCCCTCCTTCCTATCCCACCTCCCACTTGTTCTATTCTCTACTTTGATCCTGTTGATTTTTTTGATTTTCAAAAGTGGGTGCTTCCAACTTCCCTCCCCCCGCCCCTAGCCTGCCCTCCCTTCCATCATGCCCCCTCTCATCCCCTTCCCCCCCTATTCTCCTGGAGGGTGAGATCCCTTATTTAGTGTGTATTTCATTCCCTCAAGCCAGATTCAATGGGAATAAGGTTGACCCATTCCCTTTTGCCTGCCTATTCTTCCCCTCCATTGTAACCATTTTCCCTTGCTCTTCTGTATGAGATAGTTTGCCCCAATCTGTCTCTCCCCATCTCCTCTCATTATATTCCTCTCACCTCTTAATTTCACCTTTTAAGTATCATTCCTTCCTGTTCAATTGGTCCTGTGCCCTCTATCTATGTATACCTGTAAACATATATACACACATTCACATGTATTCATATGCCCATATACCCTCATATATATATATTTCTAATCCCTTCAACTCCTGAGAAAAGTTTCATAAGTTACAATTATTGTTTTTCCATGTAGGAATTTTAATAGTTCAACTTTGATAAGTTCCTTATGATTTCTTTTCCCTGTTTACCTTCTCATGCTTCTTGTACCTGAATGTCAAATTTTCTATTCAACTCTGGTTTTTTTTCAGCAAGAATGCTTGAAAGTCCTCTATTCCACTGAATGACCATATTTTCCCCTGAAACATGATACTCAGTTTTGCTGGGTAGGTGACTCTTGGTTTTAATCCCAGCTCCCTTGACCTCTGGAATATCACATTCCAAGCCCTTTGATGCCTCAGTGTAGAAGCTGCCAGATCCTGGGTTATCCTGATTGTGTTTCCACAATATTCAAATTGTTTCTTCCTGGCTGCTTGTAATATTCTCTCCTTAATCTGGGAATTCCGGAACCTGGCTATAAT
>NW_027185655.1:79187040-79273797 GCF_028583685.1 Petaurus breviceps papuanus
AATCTAATTCTGAAGCAATGATTCTCCTCATTGAACTTCTGAGATTCTTTTTCCATCTGACAAATTCGACTTTTTAAGGCATTCTTCTCCTCATTGCCTTTTTGAGCCTCCTTTGCCATTTGAGTCAGTCTGTTTTTTAAGGTATTATTTTCTTCAGTCAGGCTGTTGACTCTCATTTCATAATTTTCTTTCATTGTTCTCGTTTCTCTTCCCAAATTTCCTCCACTTCCCTTATCTGCTTCTTTAGGTCCTCTATGGCCTGTAACCAGCTTGTATTTTCCTTTGAAGCTTTTGGTGCAGGAGTTCTGACTTCACTGTTTTCCTCCTGTTCCATGCCTTGCTCCTTCTTGTCCCCAAAATAGGAGTGTAATGTTGGAATCTTCTGTCTGCTTTGTTTCCTTTGCCTGCTCATTTTGCCACTCAATGATTTGACTTTTGGGCTTTTTGCCACAGTAGGAATCTGCCACCAGACAGGGGAGTTTTTGTCCCAATTGTTAGGGTTTTCTCAGCTGCCGGAGCTATTAGATGGGTTCCCTCTCTGAGGTCTCCACACACTCTGGCAAGCTGGACACCCACCCCAGGACCTCCACCCTAGACTGCAATCCAGATCCAAGCAGGTTAAAGCAAGAGCGATTACCCCTCAGACTGGTGCTTGGGCCCCCTATACTCTGAAGGCCAGGAGCTGAAGCTGCCACGTGGGGCTGGCTGGCTATGCTGGCATCTAAGTGGTTTCTCGCCCCAGGGGTAAAAGCCAGGCACTCCCACTTACTGGGTCCCAAAGTCCAGACTGCACTGGCCTCTCACCTTGTCCTTCTCATGTACGTATTGATAAATTTGGAAAAGGCCACAGCTGCTGCTGATCTGGAGTCCCTCTGGCAGGAGGCTGGTCAGGCTCTCCCTGCAGCTAAAGCCTCTGCGTGGGGCTGGGTTTGCCTCCCAGAACTCTGTGCTGGCTGATTCCTGCCGGGCTGTCCTCAGCAGGAAGTTAGCTTCTCTGTGACATTTTGTGGGTTCTGCAGCTCAAAAGTTTGTTTAAAGTCCCCTTTTTACATGGATTGGGGAAGGTGGAAGCCGGAGCCACGGGAAGGTCGAGCTTCTACTCCGCCATCTTGGCTCCGCCCCTGAATTTTTTCAAGTAAGCATATAGTATTGGAACTAATTATTTTTTAAATAACTGGGGTTATGTTCTTAGGGAGCTCATTTGTGGCTTATTCAGTTTCTTTTAAAGAAAGAGTTAAGTATGATATTTTCATCTTCTGATATTAACACTAGGCAATTTGTGTTTTAGTAAATATTCATCTATTTCATTTAGATTGTCAATTTGACATAAATTGATCAAAATAATTCTAAATAATTGCTTTAATTTAATTTTCACTGGTAGTGCATTTCCCTTTTCATTTTTGTTTTTCTTTCTCTTTTTAAAAATAAAATTAACTGGTGGTTAATGTATTTTATTGGGTTTGTTTTCATAAAACCAGATCCTTTCTTTTTAGGTTTTTTGTTTTGGTGTTTAAATAGGGATTTGATGTTTATTCTTTATATATTTTTTATGTAAGCATTTAGAAAAATAAATTTTTTCCCAAGTACTTCTTTGGCTGTATCTCACAGATTCTGGTATGCTGTCTCTTTGTTTTCATTCTCTTTAATGAAATTACTGTTTCTGTGATTTGTTCTTTGTCTCACTCATTCTTTAGGCTTAGATTACTTAGTTTTCAATGAATTTTCAATCTATGCTTCTGTAAGGGTTATGGGATTTAAAGATCTTCCATGCCCCATTGGACGTGCTGACGTAGCAGGAAGGGGCGGAGCAAGTGAAAGCGAAAGCCAGAGAAAGCGAAAGCCAAGCTAGCATTCCTGTGGTGGCTGGCGGTGGTGGCGACGGCGGCTGTAGCAGCAGAGGCAGTGGCAGCGCGAAGCCCTTTTTGAGTTAGGACTGCTAAGGACTTTCTGCTAAGGACTCCTGCTGAGGACTGCCAGGGGCCAGAGCTGCTGGGAGCGCGCTTCCAGGACGCTGGGTGGTTGCTGTGCGTGGGGAGAGGAGGACCTTTGCCTGAGGTAGCCTGTTCTGTTTTAAAGGCTTGAAAATGTGGGTGCTTTCTACTTTATCTACCTGTGCCAATGTCATAACTACTCTGATGGCTTTCACTTTCTGGTTTTGGGACTCAGTCTTTTGGTATCTTAATAAATTTTCCAGCTTATTCCCTTATATGACAAGCATGATGTATTTTGTGATGGATAATTATATCAGCATATCTGTAATCTCCATAGGCATTGTGAATATGGCATTGCTGATACAGCTTCCAAGGCCCTTTATTGAATATAATATTTATTGCATTATGGCTTAAAAGGTTGTTTTTAATATTCCTATTTTTCTGTATTTGTGAGTTTTTTGTACCCCAATACATGGTCATTTTTTGTGAAGGTACTATGTGCTGTTGAGAAAAAGGTATACTCCTTTCTATTTCCATTTAATTCTTTCCAGAGACCTATCATATGTAACTTAAAAAAAATTCTATTCATCTCTTTAACTTCTTTCTTATTTTATGGTTAGATTTATCTAGTTTTGAGAGGGGTCAATTGGTTCCCCACTAGCATACTTTTACTGGCTTATCCTCCTGGAATTCATTTAATTCTTCCTTTCAGAATTTGTATGCTATGTCATTTGGTAAATATATTGATATTATTTTATTGTATATGGTACCTTTCAGCAAAATGTAGTTTCCCTAATTATCTCTTTTAATTAGGTCTATTTTTACTTTTGCTTTATTTGAGATTCTATTTGCTATTCCTGCCTTTTTGACCTTAGGTGAAGCATAATAGATTCTAGCCCCTTATTTTTATCTCTATTCATGTCTTTATGTTTCAAATGTGTTTCATGTGGATAATGTATAGTTGGATTCTGGTTTAGAAACCAGATGCATTGTGTTATCAGCTTCCATTTTGTGAGTGAATTTTTCCTTCTAATCATTGTTTCCCTTAATCTGCTCTCCCTCTTCTCACGCCCCAACCCTTTCTCGTAGTCCCTTCCCCTCCTGTTGGGTAAGATGGATTTCGAAATGTATGTGTATTCTTTACTCTTTGAATCAATTTAGACCAGAGGGAATTTCAAGTATTTCTCACTCTTCTGTATTTTCCCCTCCTTTGAAAAATCTCTTCTTTGCACACCTCTTTTATATGTGATACAGTGAGCCTTGTGTTTAAATATCAGACTTGCTTTTTATTTTGTCCTTTTCATCAAGAATGACTGGAAGTCCTTTATTTCATTAAATATCCATCCCACCTGCCTTCCACAGGATTATACTCAGGTTTTCTGAGTAGATTATTGTTGGTTGTAATCCTAGCTCCATTGCCTTCCAGAGTATCACAATACAAACCCTCCACCTCTTCACCATAGTAGCTGCTAACTTCTCTGTAATTCTGATTCTTGCTCCACGGCATTTGAATAGTTTATTTTTGGCTCTTTGTGATATTTTCTTCTTAGCCCAAGAGCTCTAGAATTCTGTTAAAATATTCTTGTAAATTTTCAATTTGGAATAACTTACAGTTTTCCTGATGGATTCTTTCCACTTCTATTTTTCACTGTGTTTCTAAGATATCTGGTCAGTTTCTTGAAAGATGATTTCTATACTCTTTTTTTAATCATGATTTTCTGGTAATCCAATAATTCTTAAATTATCTCTGTGTGTTTTTGCATGTGTTGTTTATATGATGATAAACACAATGATCTAATATTTTATTCTTTTTTCATGCTTTTGACTTTTTTTTGTTTCTTAATGTTTCATGGAGTCATTAACTTACACCTGAACAATTCTAATTTTTAAGGAGTTTTAAAAAATTTATTAATTCTTTCTTCATAATTTTTTGCATTATTTTAATTTCTTTCCCCAATTTTCTTTGAGTTGATGAATTTGTAAAAGTGTGTGTAAAAAAAAAACTACATAAGTAGAAATATATAATATGTACAAGTAAGTCTTCTGATAAGTAGCATTTTTAGCCCATGGATTACTAGACTTTCCCAACTCCTGATCTTATAATAGGGGACTTTAATATCTATACAGATGCTCCCTTAAATTCCCTAACTTCAATTTTTCAACCTTCTTCAGTCTCAGAACCTACTCCATTCTTGTCTTAGCTACATATAAGAATGTTGTATGCTAGATCTTGATATCACTCACAAGCATTCCTTTCCCTATGCTTCCCCCTCCCTACACCTGGTGTCCATCTTTGAGAACTCTATTTTACCTCTACTTCTGAATTCACTCTCTTCCTTCTTCAACTTTTACCCAGTTGATAGCTATTTTGATTTGATACTCTCCTTTGCTCTTGACTTCCTTGTCATCCATTCTGTCACCTCTATTCTCTTGTCAAACATCAGCTACAGATTACTTCTACCATCCATTTCCAGAATTCTTAGTCACAGGATTACTCTGGAGGAGGTCTCACAATCACAATGAATATATTCCAAGTCAATGTTATCCAACATCGGTTATCAGTTGAGCCCTTGCTGCAACCAAGTAGTCCTTTTTATTCCTCTCTAAGTAATTTTTTTATTCCTCATAGAAGTTATTCCAAACCCTCTCTTCCCACTTGAAGCTCCACACAAACCCTTTTTCCCTACTCATTTTCATTTGAAGACCTTGCTTCTTTGAAGCCATTCAATATGAACTTCGTCCTCTTCCATTATCTGCATCTCAAAACCCTTTTATATATGATCTTATTCTCTCTTCCTTTCTCCTCAGAAAGCCCATTTTTCAACATATGCATTCTCAGTCACCACCTCCCAAATTTTTAAATGCTCCTTATCAACTGGTTCCTCCTGAACTGCTTTAAATGTGCTCTTATCATTTATTTTAAAAATAAAATCCTGCATTAGACTGTACCATTCCCTCAAATTATCATACTAAACCTTTCAATTTTCTAAGCCACATTCTTTGAAAAGATTTCTGTACATGCTGACTCTGCTTCTCCCAGTCACTCCTCAAACCTTTGAAATCTGACTTTGAACTTAATCACTTAAAAGAAAGTGATCTCATCAGTTGTCAATGGTTTCTTAATTGCCAGGTTTAATGGTTTCTTTTTTTCAGTCATAATTTTTATCAACTTTGTCTTTTCCTGTGAAAACTGTTGGCCACCCATTTCTCCTGGATAATCTCACTTGTCTAGGTTACATTACACTACTTTCTCCTACTTCGCCTTCTACCTGTCTGACTGTTCCTTCTCAGTCTCCTTTGCTATTTGGTAATCCATGCCAGGCCCCTAAGTTTGGGTGTTATCCAAGGTTTTTTTCCAGGTCTTTCTAGCTTGATCCTTTTTTTCTCAGCAACCTCCTTAGCTCCCCAAAATTTTAATATCATTTCAATGCATATGATTTACAGATTTGTATATCCAACCCTGTCTTTTCTGATCTTCATTCCCATATCAGCAACAGCCTATTAGATATTCTAAACTGAATATCCTAAACTCAAATGTATACAACAACAATAATAATTAGCATTTGCACAGGACTTTAATGTTTAGAAAATGCTTTGTAAATATCTCATTTTATGAGATATAGCAATCCCCCAACAGTGCTGGGGTGTAATTGTTTAAGTACTTCTTGATTCATTGATTGAAAAGGCTGCATATTTTTCATAATTTCTAGCTATGGGCATCCTTCAAGTAAAGGCTCTTAGCCTCAGCATACTTTTCCTCTGTGCTTACTCCCTTTGAATGTTCATCCATTGTCACAATTTAATTATTCATTTTATTTGGGAGAATACCAAATTTCCACCTCTGTCTCTTAACCTTCCCTCTAGTATTGGAACCTCTATCTACTTGGTCCATCCATTTGATATTTTGCTAGAACTCAAAACACAAAATAAAAACAAAACAAAACATAAAAACCCACTCTGAATTAATTATATTCCTTCCTAGTCAAACTGAATGAGTTATCTTTAAACAGATAATGTTACCCAATCTCCTCATTATCATTTTTAACAGAAGCACCATTTTCCTTGTCTTATGAGATTACAGCAGGATTGGAGTCATCTTTGACCCCCTAGTACCCACCCTGAGCTTTGCACATGTTTCTACTAATTCTTTACATCTTTTCTGTGTCTTAGAATTATCCCATCTTACTTTCAATACCATTCCCATCAACATACACCACTTGCATCATGCAACCCCTTTTGCCCATGACTTTTTCATCAAATAGAAACTCCTCATCCTCCTATTAGTACCTCTATAAACTGCTTTCTTCCACCTTTCTCATCCAATTCAGGCTCTCATATTACAATAACAAAGCCTTTCTTCTCATTGGATCTTTGATTTATTTTTCCTTCTATAGCTTTGTTCTTTTCACCACATTTAAAAATGCCCCGTTCCTTAACTGGTAGTATTCTATAGCCAAGAAGTCCTTCAGAACTCATTGCAATAAACCTTTCTCCAAAGATCCTTCATTCACTTACTCAGTCTATAAGCACATTTTGAGCATCCACTGTATTCCAGGAACTGTGCTAGGTATTGATGGATACAAAGACAAGAATGAGACAGTCTCTACCCATTTGAGTGGGAGCAACATGTACACATATTGATATTCATGTAATATATGTAAAATATTACTAGGTAATTTTTTTGGTGGTGGTGAGGGTGCCTTGGAGCTGGTGGCATCTGGAAAAGTTTCATGGAAAAGCAAGGCACTTAAAGTAATCTTCAAAGGAAACTAAGTTCTCTGATAAAGGCCTCGTTTCTCAGATATATAGAGAATTGAGAAAAATTCATAAAATTAGGATCCAGTTCGTAGTTGATAAGTGGTCAAAGATATTAACAAGGAGATTTTAGAAGAAGAAATCAAAACATCAGCAGTCATATTTTTTTAAAATGGTCTAAATCACTATTATTTAGAAAAACGCAAATTAAAATAACTCTGTGATACTACTTCACATGGCTAACATTACAGAGAATGAATATGACAAATGCTGGAGCAGATGTGAAAAAATAGGGACACAAACACTATTTTTGAAGGTGTGAACTGGAGAACACTTTGGAATTGTGCTCAAAGAGTGACAAAACTGTGCATACACTTTGATCTAGAAATATCACTATCAGATCTGTATCCCCAAGAGATCAAAGAAAAAGGAGAAGGGTCTTTTCTGTATCAAAATATTTATAGCAGTGCTTTTTGTGGTGGCAAAAATTTTGAAATTGAGAAGATGCCCATAATGTTGAGCACAACTCCACCCTTCCCTCCCCTAATTGATCTGTGAGCAAGAATTTCAGCCTAGGATAAAATCTCTATTCCATTCTTCCCTGTCCCCTGCCCACCACACCCACCTACCAGATATTCCCCATCTCCACCCATTCTAGGTTCCTTGTCCCTCAGCCTAGGGAAAAACTTCGAAGGGGAGGGAAAACTCACTGACCAATCACTGATTGTAGTTTCAGCTTACATAACCTGACTATTGTAATCTCTTTAAAAACCAGCACATTGTCCATGCCTACTCACTGTCTGCTCTGGGTATGTGACCCCGGCAGTCACATGGTAATAAAATCCACTTCCAAATTTACTCTCGGGGATTTTCTGTCTTGCTCCTTTATGCTCTACAGTATTTGGGAAATGGCTGAAAGAGTTCTAGCATAAAATTGTAATGGAATACTATTGTGCTATAAGAAATGATGAGCAGAATGATTTCAGAGAAAAAAAAGCAAACAAAACCCTGGAAAAATATATATGAACTGATGTAAAGTGTACTAAAGAGAACCAGAAGAAAATTGTGCATGGTAATAGCAATACTGTGACAGTTATCAACTGTGAATGGCTTAGTTACTCTGATGTCTACAATGATCCATGGCAATTCTTAAAGAACTCATGAACTGTCCACTTTCAGAGAGAGAACTGATGAACTCTAAGTGAATATTGAAACATATATTTTTCACTTCCTTTATTTTTCATTTTTCTCCCAAATGGATAATATTGGAAATATTTTACCTAACTTCACATATATAAGTGCTATCATATTTCTTGACTTTTCAATGGGTGGGGGAAGGGCTGAAGGGAGATATAATCTGGGATTAAATTTTTAAAAAAGGAATGCAAGTAAATGCTTTAAAAAGGAATCTAATGATTTTAAGAGGATTCTCTGACTGATTTCTGTGTTTGGCATTTAAAGCCCTTCTTATAAAGTAATTAGAAATTCAAATAAATATTAATTTTGTCTATTATGTGATTGGATGTGGGGATGAGGATACAGATATTGACTGGATTTATTTATTTGATGTAGGAAACTCCTATGTTAGGAAATCACCACTACCAACATTGAGTTTGTTCATAGAATATCTAAGAGGCCAGTGTCACTAAGGCATAAGAAGGTATCACTAAGTTGTAAGAAAGGTGGAAATTAGAACTCCTTCACATGGCCTTTTATGGCTAAAGTAGCCACAGAAAAGTAATCACTGACAGTGGGAAATAGTTGACAAAATCACAAAATTTTTATAGCATATAAGCATTGCTCTATAACTTGAGTATCAACTATGCACATCTGAGTTCCCTGTGATTCAGTGAATATCTTAGATTTCACCTTTGAGTGAAGAAAATACCACCAGAAAACACTGAGAATTTGTTCTAGATAGATCTTTTCCTCATAAGTTTGAGCCCTGATGAAAATGTATTTGGGTTCATTTTCTATGTTTCTATAATGATCACTTTTCTTAAGTAATTCTTCTCTCTTCCCACCATAATAGCATTACAGATTTTATAAATAGAATTGGTCATTTGCCACGGAGAGCATTAAAACAAGATCATAAAATTTAGACAATTCAATGATTTTTGAGCTCATATTTACAGACGGCATACATTGTATGTAGTTATTTTCCATTGGAGGTTTTTTTTGGTCTATATGGATTTTTGGACTATTCAATTTTATTATCTACACTTCTCACTTCATTAATTAATCTCTCCTTTTCCTCTTCTCTTTTCCTTTTACTTGATTTCCTGCTTTGGTTTGCTATTTTATTCAAGTACTTTTTATTGGACCTCTAATTATTCTTAGCATTTTAAGTTCTCCTTTAACTGTCTTTGAATATGGTATTATTATTATTATTATTATTTTGCACTAGGGGAGTCTTTTGGGATATAATATACAGTTGCCATTCACATTTTTGTTTCTTCTGGTGTTTCAACTGAGTGAAAAGTTTTATGGTATTTATTTAATTGTATAAGCAGTTTTAAATAAAATGTTCATTGTTCATTGCTATTCAGCTGTTACTATTATTCTCTTTGATGTTTCTATTGATTGTTCTTCATAACTATATATGGAGTCTGATCTTCAATAATCTCACTCTGACAGGTTGGATATGTCACCACAATCATAAAGTGAATGGTAAGTAAAAATTGCCACTGGTTCTAGGACTCAGGATTCTTTTTTTTTGGAGGGCAATTGGAGTTAAGTTACTTGCCCAAGGTCACAAGGCTAGTGTTTGTGTTAAGTGTCTGAGGCCAGATTTGATCTCAGGTCCTCCTGGCTCCAGGGCCAGTGCTCTATTCACTGCACCACCTAGCTGCCCCAGGACTCAGGATTCTTAAGTGGTTTGTGATAAAATAAGATGAAGGTTGCAAGCAGAATATTCTTACTTAGAGCACATATTTCTGGCTTTCAAATCTATAGTAATCATTTGTTAAACATATTCATGCCATGCTCTCCTAGTTTCTAGAGATACTCAAATAATCCTACTCAGACCTATAATAACAGTGGTTAAGTGATCCAATTAAGTAGTCTAATGATGAGTAATACCATCAATACATGCCTGCTCATCTTGTGTGAATCCTGTTCATATTTTCTCATTAATTTACCATATAGGGGGAAGTTAGGTGGTACAGTGAATAGAGCACCAGTGCTGGAGTCAGGAGGACCTAAGTTCAAATCCAGTCTCAGACACTCAACAATTGTATTACCTGTGTGACCTTGGGTGAGTCACTTAACCCCAATTGCCCTGCTTTCCCTCTTCAAAAAGACAAAAAAAAATAATTAAAAAATCAATTTACCCTGTGGAATCCAATGAACATGCTAAAGACCTTAATTTTCTTTTGATAGTCATAAGAAAATCAGTGGTGGTTATTTCTCTTTTTCACCAAATGGCTGGTTTATCTTTTTTTCTGCTCATTTATTTCTTTTATGACATTTTCCTCTGTGTTTCCTTTAAAATGCTTTGTATAGATTTTTGTATTGGTATCATGTGAAACCATTGATCTCTGAGTGATCTTAATTTTTAATTCTTTGGAGGCTGATTTAAGCCACACAAAGATTCTAGAAGGGGGGGGGGGGGCTAGGCATTCGACATGTGATTTCACTGGCTTTGGATTCTTTCTTCCAATGGAGGTTGTCACCTTTTCTGCAACTTAAACATTAGAGAACTGCATAGAGCAGTGCAAGGTTAAATATCTTGCCCTGGATCACCCAGATGGCATGTATCATCACATATAAATTGTTCTCTGGGTCCTGCTCACTTCACTCTGTACAATTTCATGCCTGGTTTCTCTGAATTGTTCCCTTGTGTCATTTACTATGCCATGCTAACATTCTTCTATATTTGCATACCATAATTTGTTTAGTTATTCCCCAATTGATGGGCAGCTACTTCAATTCCATTTCTATTCTACAACAAAGTGTTCTGGTAAAAATATTTGTATATTTGTCTCCTTTTCCACTTTGTAAAAATCTTTTTGGGTTATAAATCTAGTAGTGGCACTGATTAATCAAAATATAGACACAGCTTAGTGACTTTTTGATTATAGCTCCAAAATAATTTCTAGAAGATTGGACAATATCACCAACTCACCAATAGAACACAAATACATCTGTCTTCCAGTAGCCTTTATAAAAATTATCATTTTTTTGTTTTGTTTTCTTTTCTTTTCCAAAGTGATGGGCATAATATGGAAGCTCAGACTTGTTTTAATTAGCATTTGTTTTATTATTAGAAATCTGGAGCATTTTCAAACTTGATTTTCTTCTTTTGGAAAATAACTGTTCTTAGCCTTTGATCATTTATCAACTGCAGGATGTATCTTGTGTATGATGTATACATGCAAATACATAGTTATATACACACACATGTGCATCCACTTTCATATATACATGTGTATATATGGTAAAATATAAACATATGCATGTATATATACATATATGTATATAGATAAATTTCAGTTGTCTACATGTTTGGGATATTTGCCCTTTATCAGAGAAAATTTTTTGAAAGATTTTTCTTGGGTAACTGTTTCCCTTCTAATTCTAATGGCAAAGATTTTGTTTGGACATAAACACTTGAGTTTTACATGATCTAAAATTTCTGTTTCACCTTCTGAGAGCCTTTCTATCCCTTGATTCCTTAAGAAACCTTCCAATCCCCAATTGTCAAATCTATGTCCTTGCCTATTCTTCTAATTTGTTTATTAATATGATGTTTTATAACTACTGAAAATTGTATACATGTGGAACATGTTATGATAGATAGTATAAGAGGTTAGTCAAACTGCTTTCTATTAGTTTTAGTTTTAATAGAGAGTCTTTGCCTTAGTAGTTGATGTGGTATAGTGTACTGGACACTCTGTTACTATTATGTTTGCTTATTGATTTTGTGGACATGATCTGTTCCACCAATTGAATTTTCTTTTTTTTTTTTTAAGTACCAAAGAATTTTGATGACCACTATTTTGTAGTATATTTCAAAATATAATATTTTGAGGCCCTTTCTTCCTGCTATTTTTCCCCACATAAATTTTATTATTTTTTGTAATTTTATAACATTTGTTATTTTGATTAGCATGGGAATGAATTTGTAATTAATTTGGACCATATTTAAATGATATTGATACAACCTAACCATGGGTAGTTAATAGCACTCCAGCTATTTGGGTCTATTTCTCTAAAGTTAGGATTATGAATATTTATGCCTTTTTTGACACTCTGATGAAAACTTTGAATCCCTTCTAAGAATTGTTTTAAATGCATAAAATAAATCACAGAGGATGGCAAAGGAAACCAAAGCAGACCTCTTAAAATCCTGAATCTGAGTTTAATAATTCATGTATTAAATTCTATATATTTTGTCATTTTTTTTAGAATTGAATTTCTCTTTCCTATCTCTTTCAGCTACATCGGTAACAAACAAATGGGCCAACATCTTTTTGGATTTATTTTTTATATTGCTACTTTACTGAAGTCATTGTTTCAGTTAATTGTGATTTGTCTAGGACTCTCTAAGTTATGTGTGTGTGTGTATATATATATATATATATATATATATATATATATATATATATGCATTTTGCTTATATTTATTCCTTCCACTCCTTTGCCTTGTCTTACTGGAAAGGCCTTTGATATTTCTCCATGACAAATAATGCTACTTATAGAGAGCTATGTATAGAATTATCCATTTTTCTTATTATTTACATTTTTTACTATAAGGATATTTTGTATTGTGCTCAAATGTTTATTGATTTGCACCTATGGAAACATTCATGTGATTTCTAAATATTATCCATATTGTTTATAGCTTTCCTAATATTGAATCAAACCAATATTTCTTGTATAAGTACAACCGTAAGGCATAAACTCTTTTGAAATGTTGTTCAAACTATTGAGCTTTTATTCAATCACTTTTGCAAGGATATTCCTCACTGGTATTGGTTAATAATTTTCTTTCTCTGCTTCATCTTTTCCCAATTTAGGTAACAGGATCATATTTATCTCACATAAAAATTTATCATCTTTCATTTCTGCATTAAAAATAAATTATGGAATATAGGAATTAATTATTCTTTGAATATTTGACAAATTTATCTTGTTCTTTTCCCCTTTGGAAGTCCTTTTTGTTACATATTACCTTATTTTTCTGAGCTAGAGTTATTTAATATTTTTATATCCTTTTCTGTTAATTTGGGTACTTTTTATAGACACACAAGTATTTGTAATTATGCATCTATTTCCTTTATGTTTTACTGCCTTGTAGTGAGGCAAGGTATTTCCATTATTATTTTTTACTTCATTTACTGTGAATTATTATTTTTATTTTCAATTTTCAATTTGGCTTTCATGTCTTTAAACAATATTTGCTAAACATTAATTTTATTAGTACTTTTCCCCAAAAATAAAGTTCTTAGCTTTATGTTTAAATTCACTTTGGTTCTTCTAAATTTTGTTTCTTCTTTAATTTTTTAGAGTTTAATAGAAACTGAGTTTATTTTTAATTGTTATCTTATATTCATCCATTCATTTATTTAAGTTTATGGCACAATTAATTATTTTTTCCCCTTTTGTTATAGAGGAAATTGTTTAGAGGTATAAAATTTCCCCTAAAAACTGCTTTGGTTGTGTCCTTTATGTTCAAATAATTTTTAATTGAATTTGTTGACTGTAAATTTTATTTTGCTGTGGTTCATAGAGTATATTTTTTGAAAATTGCAGGTTTTCTGCATTTTATGAGATTTTATGTCTTAACAATGGTAAATTTTGTTCTAAAACTGACATAAACAGCTGAGAAATGTGCATTACTTTTTATTCATGAATAGTAAGTTGGTTAACAAAGGATGGGGTAGATTAAGGGAGAAAGGATTCAGAAGCAAAAAGACTGAAAGGAAAGGATAAGGAAATTATATAAGAATAATAAAATAGGTTGAAGGGAAATACACATTTAACAATCAAAACTGCTAGTGGAATGAACTCACCCATAAAAGGAAGATATCAAATGAATAAGGAACTAAATTCAACCATATGTTGTTTATAAGTAATACACTTGAAACAAAGATACACATAGAGTCAAACCAAGGGACTGGTACAAAATATGTTATGCTTCAGCTGAAGTTAAAAAAAAAGGTAGATCTGACAATTATGATCTCAGATAAAGCAAAAATATATCTAATAGATATAAAATATGTATTATATCTAAATGAAGAACAAACATTATTTCTAATGAGGATAAGTTAGAAGCCTTTCTAATAAGATCAGGAAGAAAGCAAAAATGTATATTACCACCATTACTAATCAATGTTATGCTAAAAATGCTAGTTATGGCAATGAGATAAGAAAAATAAATTTTAAAAATAGGCATAGGCAACTATTAAATAAAACTATGACTTTCTAGTTGTTTGATAGTTTAATTAGAGAACCCCAGAGTCAACTAAAAAACTACTTGAAACAATGAACAACTTCATTTAAGTTTCAGGACATAAAATAAAGCCATACAAATTATCAGCATTATCATACATTGCAAACAAAATCCAGCAAAAACAGATAGAAGGAGAAATACCATTCAAAATAACTATAGACATATTAAATACTTGGGAGTCTTTCTGCCCAGATACAACACAGAACTCAATTATAAAACACTTTACATAAAGACAGATCTAAATAATTGAAATATTAATTGCTAATTGGATGGTCAAGCCAACATTTAAAAAATGTCAATACTATCTGAATTGCTTAGTGCCATACCAATCAAACAATGAAGGACTTTATAGAGCTAAAAAAAAATAATAACAAAATTCATATGCTGAAACAAAAGGTAAAATATATCAAGAGAATCAATAAAAAAAATAGGAGTGAAGGGGTTCTAGTAGTACCAGATTTCAAGTTATAGGGTAAAGGTATAATTATTTTAAAAAATTTGGTATTTGGTATGAAATAGAGTTGTTGATCAATAGAATGGATCAGTAGAACAGATAATACACAGAAACAAATGAGCATAGTAACCTAGTGTTTGATAAACACAAAGAACCCCACTATTAGGACGAGCATTCAGTATTTCACAAAAACTGCTGGAAAAACAGGAAAGTAGTATGACGGAAACTAGATTTTGTTGTGTCCTAGCTTTAATTTTACTATGTAACTTTGTGACAAGGAATTTCACCTTTCTGAGCTTCAGCTTATTTACCTGAAAATGATATTAATTACATATTTGTACAATTTACCAAGCCAGGTTATTGTCCCTCATTTTGAATTTTAGGAGACTAAAACACAAAGAGATTATTATGAAATACCCAAGGTAACAGAGTCAGTCAATTGCAGAACTACTAGGTCTTCTGATTCTTAGTTCAACTCTCTCCTATCTCCCTTCTTTTCTCTTCCTCCCTTTCTCTCTAGTTTTCCTCTTTTATTTTTGTTGTCTTTTCTTCCTTTTTTAAATTATTGTATGATTATGCTCATTTAAAAATATTTATATTATATTGTACCCCTCCTCATCAGCACTGTAAGTTTAAAATAAAGTTCATGAATAATGAGCAATTGAATTTTGCCTCCTTTAAATTCTGTTGTTGTAAAATAAAACACTGCTGCATCCCACTTCTCCAAACTATATTTCAGTATTTTCTGGGTATGACTCTGAAAAAAAAATACAGAAATTGAAAACATCAAGTTTATTAATTTTAACTTTTATTTATGGACCTATGTTTAGGATATGTTTTTATAACATGTTAAAAAACACAGTAAAGTAACTTATATGATAAAGAATCACACTATCTTTTATGTTTATGCTTCCAAATTGAAAATTTGCCACAGTTAGAGTAGTAAGAAAAGGGAGGGGAGAAGATGCCCTAATTAACTAAATCTGATATCTCCAATCAAATCAAATTCAGATAAAATTAAAAAAATTAAGGGTGAAGATTTGTAGAAGTGGTTTTGCTCCTTTTGCAGTGCCTACAACTATTTTTCTGCAAAGAAGGGACTAATGGAAGAGGCATAAAATCATCTCCAAAGAAATGTAGATGTCTACCTGATTTGTTTAAATTAATTTTCTTTACTAAAAATGTCATTTGTTATCTTGATGGGTTTTATGATGAGTAAGAATGCTAAATATGTCTGTAAACCCCCCAAAAGGCATTCCACCTCCCATTCCATAAACCAATGACTTTATAATATATACATTTCACCTTTAAAATGCTAGTCCATGTTATCTTTTAAGAAAAACCTATAATGGGGATTTTGGTGATATCAAGCTCTGAAAACATGATATTTTAATTTCATTCTAATCATTTGGGTAAGGTTTCATGAGCATATTTAATTGAGGTTAAGGTTTGGTTAAGCTTTTATGTTATTTCCAATGATAATCTTTATTTATATTACAGTCAATGTTAAAGTAGTGGGTAATATGGAAATGAATTTCTCTTTATAAAAAGCAATGATGGTGAGTTGGAAAATCCTAAAATACATCTTAAAAGATCGTGAGTGTAACTTTCTCAACAATGCAAATAAAGGAATGATATTTGATATACAATATAGAATCACAATTGCTTCAATATCTATTTATGAAATGTGCCATTTTCTTATGTGGTGACAGGGAAAAAGTATCACTTGCTTCCACCACCACCCCCTTGACACGAACAAAGCCATTGTAAAATGTCTCATTTCACAGTTAAAGTTCCAGTTACATCTAATCTGAATGTTTTGCCTTTCTTTACCCCAGTTGTTATTCAAGGCCGATCAAGACACATAAGGTTTACTTTGCCAGAGTCCCCCAAGGCCACGAATAAATTAGCTAATGAGAAAGTTTTGACCCCTCTCCCTTGAAATAGAAATTTCTCCCAAGATTAATGACTTCCAGGTTGTCAACAAGTGTGACTGTTTCTGTATACTCTATAAATTTTGGGAAATAGTTCATATTTAGAATCGCAGTTCCCTTGTATAGATACTGGTGTTCCACCTTGCCCAAGTGTGTAACTTACTGTTAGAATAAAGAAAGTCTTTTACTGATGAATCTTCTGAATTTCAATAAAATGAGTTTTCTTGCCACAGTATTAATTAATCTGTTTCCATGTTATTTTGAGCCATCTGGCTCAGAAATGGTTCTTGAACCCATGCCATGAGAATTTCTGGGGGGAAAGGGAATGGTATCAGAAGTTCATATCAGACATTCTATAAGAACTGAATTGGAGGCACAAAGTGTCATCAATCAATTAATACCCAACAGTGTTTTCCATGTAGGACTGAGGTAGGCCTCCACTGCAGACAAGGGCCAGCATGTTATAACCATGTATATAAATATGGGACAAAGTCTCTTTATAATCTCCTGTTGGTGGGAGGCAAAACAGCAGAACACAGATACTAAAAACTGAAAACACTGTGCCCCCTATCTCCAGCTCTCTTTCCTTTCTCTTTCTCTGTTTTCTCATCAAACCTGGATGAATCAGATTTATTTCAATCAATATTTTCTGATTTCAAGTGCTAACCTTAGAGACTTTCTTCAAGAAAGAATCCTTGAAAAAAACCCAAAACTTATTATGTTGGGTGAAATAATGTTTTATATTTGCACATGGATATGATTGCATATATAGTTGGGTTGAAATATTTCTCACTCCTTGGCTTTGCAGGAAACTGTGCCAGGAGAAGCTAGCTCTACAGTGTGGTGTGTGAAAAGATAAATTTGGAGTTGGAGGACCTACTTTACATCCCCTTTCTGTTCACTTACTGGCTTCGTGATCTTGGATCATTTAACATCTTTTGGCTTAATTTTCTTCACTTGTAAAATGAGAAAGTTGACTAGATGGTCTGTAAGGTCCATTCTAACTTTAAATCCATGGAGCTTTTCCTAGATTTGTTTCAAAAGGCATCCCTAGAGGTAGGATGGGAAAGGGAGATTATGAAAATTGGTACAAATTGGGAGAGAAAAGGTGATTCATTGCCCTCAAACTCAGTAGGAAACAGCGACTGGAGCAGAGGAACCTCTTCATGACTACTGAGCAAAAGAGAAGACAAATAGTAATAAGATACAATGATTTTACATAATGAGGGAAGTAGGGGAAGAGAGGGAGAAGAGGCAAATAGTAATGAGTTGTAGTGCACCTAGAAAAGATTCTTGTTCAGTTGTTCAGGCCTAAATCCAGGCCTGACACTATTCCCTGAGTCTCCTAATTCTCCAAGATTAAAGAGAAACCAATTTCTGAGGTAAAGAGAAAAAAATCTAAGGCACTCAGAGACTTCTCATTTTACATACAAGGAAAATGAGGTTCAAAGAAGACATATAACTTCTCCATAGTCACAAAGCATCTGAAGTCGGAACTGACTCCAGAGTCGGGGGGGGGGGGGGTATAAAGTCACATAAAAAGAAGAGTTAGGCATAACCAATATGTGTTTTTTCATTTGTCAATATACCAGGAGGTTACTGCTTACATGAACATTTTCTTGGAACAATAGGCCTGCCTAAAATTGACCCATTTCTCCATTTAAATATTCTTAGGTTGTAAATATTACTTTCCAAAGAAATTTCAAGGCATACAATCATTAAATGTTAAATCTGAGGAGGATTTTAGAGTTCCATCTAATCCCACCCCATATTTGCTGATGGGGAAGTACAAGCCCAGAAAGTTAAATGACTTGCCCCCAAGGACATAGCAAATTAATGGCAGCATCAGGGTTATAGTTCTACTGATTCCCAATCTGATGTATGCTTGGTGGTTTTAATGGTTTTAGTAAAATCTTATGATTGAACTTCAGTACAACAAAGAAAAAATTGCTTTACTTTTACATTTAAAATAAAAAAAATTAAATTCATTAATGATCATAATTTTTTGATTACTGAGATTCAGCATGAGATAAAGGATAGAAGGTGGCCCTTGGTCTACATCTGTATCATACTGTTGTCACCATAAGTAATTCACTTAACTTCTTTTTTTTTTTCTTTCCAACTTGTTTATCTATTTTTAGTTTTCAACATTCATTTCCACAGGATTTTGAGTTACAAATTTTTCTCCCCATCTTTCCCCTGCCCTCACCCCAAAATAGTGAGCCTACTGAATATTCCTTGACCCAATCTGTTCTCTCTTATGTTCTCCCTCACCGCCCCCCCCCAACATTCTAGTAGGGCAAGATATACAGTGCCTATATATCTTATTTCCCAGTTGCATGTAAAAAGCAAATTTTATTAAACAATTGTTTTTAAAAGTTTGAGATCCAGATTTTTTTTTCCCCTCCTACCCTCCCCTTATCTCTTTGGAGTGGAATCTTGACTTTCCAGATTAATGAACAAAGGATTCTTCTAAAATGATCATACTAGTCAAATGTTAATTATTCAGGACATTACAAAAGGATAAAACTTATTTGAACTACCTCAGTTTCTTTAAGGGTTGACTTTTCTTCCTTTGACTTAAAAATAGGTCTTCCTGCTATTTGCTGTGTGATCCCTAATGTCCCTCCTGTCCACAGTGGAGAAATGTATACTTTTCTATTGTACCATTGATTATATATATAAACACAGACAAGTTACAAAGAGAAGTAAATGACACTATTTTTTGACCTGGAAAAAACCTGTAGATGTGACTCTTCCAACTTTGTCACAGAGTATAAAGAAAAGATAAAAGTTTATATACTGTTGATTTGTAAAATATGGCATCAAATGCTTTTGTTTTTATCTGTCAAAAGATGTTTATTGTGACAAATCTGATGTCTGTGTGTTTCTTCACCATTATAAATGGAGACAAAACAAATTTTATTCATTTGTATGCTTGGGTAGTTTGTTTACTCAAGATCTCTTTAGGATTCAGTGTTTCAAAGTGTTACAGCCAATAGAAATTTTTTTAAAAGTCTATTCTAATTATTCTATTATACAACATAACATTATATAATATTAATATTATATATTAACATAATATTATTAAGATTATATAATTCTATTCTGTTCTAAGGTAAGAAACTCAGAGGGTCTTCCCCTCCAAGACTGATTCTTTTGTGAAGGCAAACTAGGCCATATTTTGCCTCAATTCTTATTTAGTCTTTAATTAAATGGTTAGTATTGAGAGAGAAGAGAGTAGAACGTAAGGGAATCTAACTCTTCACGTAATTTGACTTGATCAATCACTGGTCTTGTAAAAAATGGTTTTCTACAGTTTAATCAGTAGGAGTCTATTGAGTAATGTACAATACTTTCCAGTATTCATCTCCCAGGACCATATTCAATTTTATTTGTCCAAATTTATACTTCTAAAATGCCTAGAAGGAAAAACTAATATTGTCTATTTTCATTTGAAAAAGAATAGCACTCAGTACAAGTGCTAAATAACTTTCCTTGAATCCCAGGGAGCCAAACATCAATTGAAAGTTGAAATACTTTGAAATAATCCAATAGGCAATGAGCTAGACCAAATGGCTTATTATGCTTTGAAAGTAAGTTGTAAATTAACTTACATTTGGCATAAGTTGACTCCAAATAAGAAATCAAGGAAAGGAGAAAAAGAAATATATTAATTAAATTTAAAAATTTTGCTTTGTGTTCAATGAATTTTTGTACATACCAAAGTCTTGAGTTGTTCTCACTGGAAAACATGTGAGGTTCTGGTGGTTGAAATGCCTTGAGTAAGATCTCTTTGACGTTCAAATGATAGGATCCTCTATGCTGTACATATGGGATAACATGGACAAGACTTATGAATGAGGAGTGGAGATGAATGGACTACAGTCTACAACACTGAATTGAGTGTTTGTGTCAGTGACAGCAGCACAGATCAGTTGGAATACAGGAAAAATTAATGTCAGGGACATTGAGGTGAAATGCTAATGTGTTTTTATTTTTAGTTTGTTACAGCATTTTCTCCCTTTCATTGGAAACATAGTTATACGCAGTGATTTTTGAATGAAGTTCTTCAGAGTCAGATCAGATGCTGCAAGGGGTTCTCATGTGGAAGACCTGCTCCTCCCACTTCTTGCTTATATTATTGATACCCAATACAGCAAATAGGATGCTGGCCTTAAATATAGAACAGAAAACTTCAAGGTGTAAAAGGCTAGTGGTTCGCAAATGCTTGTGCTTATCCATATGCAGTTTTCAATTTTCCAGCTAGAATAAATGAGTCTCTTAGTAACTCGATTTGTTCTGTTATGGACAATTTAACATTTTTAACATTCAGTTGATAGGCTATGTGACAGTAAGGCCAGGCCAGTAAATAGTGCTGCCTGCAGTTTTATTGATCCTTTTTTTCACCCTCTATGCATACACAGGGAAACATTTAACCACAAATCAAGGAGAACTCAAAGTCAAAAAGTTGCATATTCACTGGTCTTGTGATTGGTTGTTTTTTTCCCCATATTTTTCTCAAATTGTTTATTACCTAGGGAGTTACATGTTTAATATACACTTTTAACAATTTTGTTACTATGGTTCTCAAATCTAACTTCCATAATACATCATTCAATATAATCAAATACAAATATTGGAAGAATATGTTAAGTGTGAAAAGTAAGAAAAATCCAGTCTGAGTCAATGTGCATTTTGCATTACATTTGCAGTCAAAATTTTTTTTACACATACAAATTACATGAATCTGTGTTTATCACTACTGAGTCTCTATATATAACTCAGCTGGATTAGGGGCAAGCAGTGGCAGCCCTCCTCATGGACCCAATTCCCTGAGGTCAGCCATGTCAAAATTAAGCACCTTATGGAGTCTGGTGCCAATCACACCATTCTGCTCTGATAAAAGTTAAAATGCAACTTCTGACTAATATTTCTATGAACCACCTGATTCTCAAGAACTCAGGGCTACATCCATGTATTTCCTTGAATAAGGAAAGCAAAAGTTTCTGAAACCAGAGTCCCTGTAAAAGGGTAGTGGTCTAGAAACAAGGGCTCCAGTCCTCTAACATGTTGTTACTTAGGTGGAGTGAAGATGACTTTTGTAGAATATTTTTCTTCATAGGTATTCATAGTCCCATCGACAAAATATATCCCTTTAGCTGACCATGTTTTTAAATAAACTGTAGATACAGAATCCTTTTGCATAAGGAAAGCTGAAATTTCATAAAGGTACCACATGATATTATGCAAACTCAAATCTAGGAGAATATCCAGCAGCATATATAAAAAATGTTTCCAAGGAGAATCAAAGTGTCATTTCCCATCTCCAAAATAGCTAAGGCTCCAAGATCTATAGGTTAAAGCTATCACAACATTACAATCTGTCTGCCCCATCTTATAGATAACTTCTGGCATGAAAGAACAGACAATACTGATGTTGTATAATTTAGGAAATTTCACATCCATAGGTTTTAGAGCATCAGCAGCCATATTTGCATGGCTCTTGGCACCAAAGTAGATTTTGAAGTTATAATCTAGGCATTCCACAATGGCTTCCTTCAGAGTGGGTATTTTCCACCAGAGAAATTAGTCTTCAATCTGTGGTTTGCTGCTCGATTAAGTTTTCTAACATCAGCAAATGTCAAGTCACTCAAACGACCTGTTCCATCACTATCTGCTGTCTCATCATGCATTAAATAATGCCAATACAATATTCCTAGTACCCATGGTGACTATGAATATGATGGTGTAGTTCTGAATCACAAGATGTAACAAACTTTCCAAGTGGAAGACAGAACCAAAATATTTATCCAAACACCAGAAAACCAAATCCCAACACCAGAAAGCCAAAGTTATCATAGCAACCAAGAAGTTGGTGGACATTACCAATGCAGCAAGCACCAACCTCCCCAAGCCTTCCCTCTCTCAGAACTTCAAAACAAAACATGTTCCCTTAAGTGAAAATGCTGCTTTCTCACCCATGCTATCTGCTCTACTTCTGTTCCTTCCTGCTCTACCCTTCCTATTCCACCCTTTCAGCAACCTCCTTCTACCATGGGCCCCATTTGGCTTATTAAGAGCAAGGATGGTCTTCAAATTCCCATTACCACTATAGGATAAGAACACCTGTCCAGCTTCACATCTGTTGCTCTATTCTTAGCAGCCTTCTGAAGGGCAGCCAGACCAGCGTGTTCTCAGGGGCATCTGTGGCCACCACCCCAGTGAGTAACGGCAGAAATGCTACCATGGGGACTGAGCACCTGCAAGGCCCCTTGGTTGAGTACTGGCTAGAAGGTGAAGAAGTGCAGCAGCAGGTAGAAGCTGAAGGTGAAGACACAACAGTTGAAGGGGCTGCAGGTCAGGATCAGCAGCACAAACAGCAAGGAAAAGGAGGCTAACAGGCCCCCCTGCTCCTCCCACAGCCACATGTCTGGATTGGAACAGTGCTATTGCCTACAGTCTCCATGACAGAGTCCTGGATCTGCCAGGCTCCACAAAGAGAGACAGGCAGGGGACGGTGGGATTGGTTGTTCTTGTAGATATTGTTGAGTATGAATCAAAGTCAAAATAACTAGAGAGGAAATAAGAGGAATTTTCTTTGTCCTCCAATGAAATTATCAAGGGTTAAATAGAAAGAAAAAAAGAGCTTTCCAGGAAATGAGGGAATTATTCTCCTGATCTATTCATACCTTGTATTCCCACTTTTTATACTTTGCAAGAAGAAAAATTTCAGCCATAGAATTCAAGTTCTGTGTATTCTAATTTTTTTTTTCACTTCAAGTTTCTGGTGTTGCAGAGGGAAAAAAAAATAGGTAGGGTGACTGGGGTTTTGTCTCAGGATAGCGACACCTACCTCACCATAATGCCTTCCAACTCCTTCAGTTTAAAAATCTTATGGTATTGTAGGGCAAACTTCCTCCCACAGTGATTAAATATTCAGTCCTACCTTCATCCCTAAAAAATGACTGAAGTATCTTGTGGTGTCTCATAGAATTCTCCCCTCACCCCCACCCCACAAGTAATCCTACTTCATCTTCTAGGCCACTGTTATTGTTACTTGCTTCAGATCCAAAAATGTATAGGATTGTAATGTTGCATTAATATATATGAGTGGGGTGGCTAGGTGGCTCAGTGAATAGAGCACCAGCCTTGGAGTCAGGAGGACCTGAGTTCAAATCTGGCTTCAGACAGTTAACACTTACTAGCTGTGTGACCTTGGGCAAGTCACTTAACACTAACTGCCCTGCCTTCCCCCCTCCAAAAAGCATTACAGGCCCTAAGCAACAGAAGAATTAAACAGAGAAGCTTGTCAGATAGGGAACTCTGTAAGAACAGGGAGGTTGAATTGTAAAAACAGAGATATTATTATCTCCAGGTGAGCTGCAACCACTGAAGCAGCTAAATAAATTCATTACCAGACAAGAAATTGGACATCCTTCTTGGTTATAAATATTTAACACTGCCAGCCATAAAGAGAGGTCTGTTTATATCCCATTGTGCCACTCTTTAGCCTTCATTTGGGTGATCTACAGTAATGGGGTTCACAGTCCAAATACACAAGGAGTGACTGATGATGCTTTTAACCCTCAAGAGTGCAGAGTTAATCTTGTCAAAGCAGCAATTCAGTTTAAAGGGTGTCTTGGCTGGCTGGTGATTACTTGAAAATTATCTTGAGAAAAACATGTAGTATAACATCTTAGTAAACACAAATGAAAACATCATAACCTGCCAAAGTCTAATTGGTCATAAAAAGTCTGTGAAATACTGCACAGTCTCTGAATGCATTTTTATAACTCTTATTCATGAAAATGGAAATAACTAATTGTGCTCAAATAAAATCAAGAAGGGAAATTTCAAAATGTCAAATACTTATGAAATAGAATACTTGTGGAGACATCATATAGGCTTGGGGCCATCCTTTGTTTGGTTATGGATACACATTAATTAATTTGCCCAAGGTCACAGAACTAGTTAATGGCAGAGCCAGGACTAGATTCCAGATCTTCAAACTTTTGATTTCGTGATTTTTCCATTACCCCATGTATCCTCTCCTGGAGCACTCTTTGATTTTTTTTAACCTACCTCCAATTATTTATTTCTATGTCATTTCAGAGATGGATATGCAGCTAGATATAGTGGTATACATGATATGAATAAAAAGATTTGGAACAGAGAAGTGGACCATTTGGCAAACCTCTATATAAAGTGATTTTTATGTGATGTAAATTTTCCCGCAAAGGGAGAAAGAGAAGGTGATAGGAAGGGAGTCTGTGAGCCCATGGAAGGAGGGGTTGGCACACAGTTCAAGGACATATGGGGGCTGGGAAAAGAGGTGTGAGACCAGAATGAGGAACACATGGGAAAGCCATATGAAGGCCTGGCTGGAACCAAGAGGAAGAACATGTGAGACAGAGATGTCAGGACATGGACACAGACAGGAGAGGCTGGGTGATACATGGTACCCAAGCATAGATGGACAGACATGTTGGGGTTGGCCATGCTGGGGTAGGAGCAGCAGGGCAAAAGTCTCTTCTCTTGGCTCAGGAGATCTCAAGTCAAGCCTTCAGTCTGATGGAGGAAAAAATAGTATTCTCTTCTTGTATCTGTTCTTCTGGTTTCATGTGGAGGCTTGTTTGTTTTGTTTTGTTTTGACTTTTGGTGGTTGAAGGGAGCAGGTTAGAAGGCTGTGCAGTGCTGAGTGAGGCTTACAAGAATGGAGAGAGAAACACTTAGTGAAGTTGCAGGAGTGGAGAGAGAAACCACAGTCCTGTACAGTAAAGTTGAGTGCTCTTTTGGAATGTGGATTTCTTTCAGAATTCTTTATGTGAAGTCAAATTTGAGTAATATGAATTTATGTGAAGAGGGGATTGTCTGTAATTGATTAGGAAAAAGTAAAAAACAATATATATATATATAGCAGTGACAATTCAGGTGAGATAGGATAATATGAATTTGTAGTGTTTCTGTTTAACCTAAGATAAGGTTTTAGAAAGAGTTGAATGTTGGGGCAGCCAGGTAGCACAGCGAGTAAGAGCACCAGCTCCAGTGTTGAGAAGACCTGGAGATCAAATCCTGGGCTCCGACACTTAGCACCCACCCTTTAACCCCAATTGCTTAGGGGCGGCCAGGTGGCTCAGCGAGTAAGAGTACCGGCTCCAGTGTTGGGACGACCTGGAGATCGAATCCCCGGGCTCAGACACTCAGCACCACACCCAGAGATAACTGGCCGTGTAACCTTGAGCAAGTTACTTAACCCCGATTGTTAAAAAAAAAAAAAAAAAAGAAAGAAAGAGTTGAATGTTGATGATGGAAATAAAGTAAGGAAGGTTTTCAGCCCAAACTCACTTTCAGAAAATGGATGAGAAGAAGTGCTTTCAGAGGTAGAAGAAAAGTATTGGGCCCTATTCAAACCTACCTCAACCCTAATCTTTATTTACAAATAGTTTATTTTCTTTGTTTCTGTGGATAGTTTTAGAAGGTAAACAGATTAGTTTTGAATCAGCTGGGAGGACTGATATAGGAAAAGGTGAGGAAACTTGAAGGACAATTTACATTTGAATTAGAATGAGATCACAGTAGAATTTAAGTTCAGTGAGGGCAGGAATAGATTTCATATTTGCACTTGAATCACCTGAATGCAACAAATGCTTAGCACATAGATGATGATTAATAAATGCTTGTTGAGATCACATAAGCAACAAGATGGAGAATTAAGTATTTTCTCTGGTTCCCACAACCTCTCAAATCTCTCCAAAATAAGAATTATACAAGAAAGGTAAAGCAACTCCAATTGTATCCATGTTCCGGGAGACCTAGGATCCAGAAGACGGTTTAAGGAAAAAAAAAATCCATACTCACTAATTGATGCTCATTCATCCTCAGATTATTCAGCAACCTCCCACACCAATGCTGCTAGCAGTGAGATTGAACCAGGAGACTCAAGAACTCAACACAGACTCACAACAAATCCCATCACCATACCCTGGTCCCATGTCCTCTTTTCAGTGTTATAGAGTCTCAAATATTCCAGACTGTGGAATTTCCTTGAGCTGTGACAGATAACTCCCATGGCCCCTGTCATTCAGACCAAAAGCCTTTTATGGACCACAACACCATAGCACCAGTGCTGTGAAACTCAGGACTACTATTGCAAGGGAATAGCTGGTACCATGGAGGACAACCCTATGGAACCAATATAGCAGATCTGAGAACTGTTGGTGTGGGGCCAGAGAACACTAGGACAGGGCACCGTGTTTGCTGGGATGGGTAAGGGGGCAATGAGGCATTCCACTAAGCCAGAAAGAAAGAGCACATCATCCTTCTGGGGAAAGTCTTGACAGTCATAGGTACCTTGGGTCAGAGACCTGGAATGGTGAACTATGAATTACCCAAAGTTGGAAGGAGGCTAGGATACTTTGAGATCAAGTCACAAAGGAAACTACCATTAGAGACTACAAAGTTAGAAAATGAATAGGGTAAAATCGGGGGGGAAGACTAAAATCACCAATGATCCAAGGAAGGAGAAAACTCAAAAAACCTTGATTTTAAGTGTTGTACCCAACCCAGAGTCACGCTTCATTTTGTCTCAGTCCCCACCATTTTATGCTCCCTTCTTCAGGAATGTAAAGTCTGGGTCCCAGGCATATGTCTGGGAAATTGCCCAAGGCATAGTCACCCACCCTGTTCTGGGAAATTGAAACTTAACCATATTCCATATAAGGTCCTAAACTGAGTATTAACCAATTGCATTCCTCTGCTCCTGTAACATCCTGTTTGCATATGGCTCTGATCATTACTTTGTGGTTTTTGTCTTTAAATACTCTGGCTCTGCCCTTGCTTGAGGCTGTCTGATTTGAGTCTACATTCCAGACAGCCGGGCCCTCGTTAAGATGGTTAACCATTAAGATCTGGCTAACCATAAAAAGATGGTTAAAATGGTTAAAAGACATGGTTATGGGATATTGTAGCACCAATTTGATATTCACAGCACTGACAGTGACTATGATTATGTCGGCTTAATTCTGAATTGCAAAATATAACAGACTCTCCATAGATAAGACAGAAGCAAAACATTTTTCAGACACCAGAAAGCCAAATCCCAACCAGAAAACTGAATTAATCATAGTAACAAAAATCTATACACAATAACACTGCAGAGAGCAACATAATCCCAAAAGCTTCCCACAAACACTTACAAGTCTAGCTGTTTCCTTGTATGCATCTTCTCTCCTCCCTCCATTCTAACTGCTCTGACTCCCAGAGGGAGGTCTCTGCTCCACCCTTCCAGCTCCACTCATTCAGCAAACTCCTCCCACCACAGGCTCCACATGATTAAATTTGGCCTATTAAGGGGGCAGGGAAGATCTCCAAATTCCCTTAGACTTATTAAGGGGCAGGAAAGATCTTCAAATTTCCATTCCCATTGCAGATATACACAAGTATATTAAAACTACGCAATAAATGTGCAGAATACATGATAAAAGTATTAGGGTCTGACAAAGTAATGTGCACATAAACCATTCAAGTTAGAATAAAAGGATTGTGTGATCCTTCCCTCCAACCCCCTAGGATTTTTTTTTTTTATGTTATCCTGAGTATGTACAGTTTTGAATTCAATATTTTCTTCTTTGGTTTAATCCTTACCAACTGGAAATTTGTCCTTTAAAGGATCTAGTCTTAAAATTTAAATAATACTTTTAACATAATTGTAGTAAAAGCAAAATATTTGTTTAGCATAGGGAAAAGGGGGCATAGTTCCATTAAGAAGCAACAGTTAGAGGAAAAATAAAACTCAGCAGATAAAATCACCTTCCAAAGTTAAGGTTCTCCTCCCAAGCCCCACTCTAGCTCTCCAATTATTGATGTATGAAGGGTCCAAAGTTCTCTGGTTGAGATCATATCTTATATTTAGGGGAAATATATGAGATAGGGATAGACTTTGCCTCAAAATCCATTATTGATTATTATTTGGATAAATGATATCTCTCAACACCAAGTTTCAGTGGGGTCTTATAACTCCTGCTTCTTGTATAGTTAAGTGAGATCTTGTGTGCTACATATTGGTCATGGGAACAAATCTCTGCTTGTAGGCTCTAGCATGTTATAAGTATGGAAATGTGTGCTCACTTTCCTACCATAACTCAAAGAAGGGTGTTAGGTGCTATTATACATGATCTAAGCTACATTGTTCCTCTCTTCCCCTCTATCCTTGACCTTCATCTTTTATTCTTCATCCCCAGCCTGGCAAATCAATCAAGCCCTATACCTTGGGCACCAAGCATCCCAAGAATCAGGGATATCATAGGATCATGATACTAGCAAGGTGTCTGAACTCTTCCCCCCCCCCCATTTTTTACCTTGGTGTTATTGGAAGTTATATGACAAATCAAATTATAAAAGTAGTTAGTTCTCTAAAAAGAGTGACTCCCTAGGTCATTATGGAATCTCCATCCTATACTAGCTTATACCTTTCTTTGAATACTTTGAACACTAAATGAATCATTTTTCCATTCTTGACAGCCATAAATACACATTCTGAACCTTTAGCAAATTTAATTTAAAATCTAAATATATCTTGGCCATTTATTTCTGAGTAATATATTGTCTAGGGTGGCACTAGCATGTGAAGAAGTGAAATGTCTTGAGTAAGATATGGAAATACATAATCAACTATATCTAAAGGACAGTACAAGTAAACTTTGCCAAAAAGAAAAACAACAATAAAAACCCAAAATCATTCTCGGCAAGCACTGAATGGTAAGGGATTTTCAGGGGATTTCCCTCCATATGTCAGGAACTCTGGAGAATCCCACCCAGTCTCTAGTTTCCTGTTTGGTGTCTCAGTAGCTCTTTAACTTCCTTAATTTTGGAAATGAAATGGCAATACTCAAACCTACTTCCTCTTCTTTTGTTGCTCATTCTGCCCCAACAGAAAATTTCTCAGCAGCTTTTCTTTACTGTTGCAAATCAACACTTCTTATCTTAGTTTAATGAACTATCTGGAATTGATTTCTGACAGGGAGTAGGTTGATAAAGACTGGTTTCTCAATGACAACTTCTTCCTTTGCTAAATTGGTAAGTGGGACACCACTATTTCTTGAACAAAGAAGTTGGCAGTAAAGAAAATCTTAAATACCTTAGTTGGTGTGCTTGCATTTTTCCCTGAAAGGGACATAGAAAACTCTTTTTTTCTTTCTTTCTGGTAATTCTTTAGTATCAAGTATTATTTATTTCACAGCATAATTGTGAAGGATGTAAGAATGATTCAAGAATATAATGAGAAAAGAGCAAAAAGCAGCTAAGTACTTTCAGTAAGGCCCCAAAGATTCTCTTCTAACATAAAAAATGGCAACTATCTCAATAGTTGAATATCAGCTTCTTCCATTCCAACCTACCATACCAACACATCATTGTCTGACTGTTAGATATAATATTGAGCAAAAGATAAATATACCTGTCACAGGTGGGTCTGCTTTCTTGGGAGGTAGGAGGTATTTGACTCTAGCTCTAGCTTAGAGCTCACTTCATGTACTTATTTTTGGTTACATTCTGACTTCCTAGGGTCTGGGACCTAGGCAATACCTCTTCATGCTGCCTTTCCTTTCCTTGATACTTTGACAGTTTCCATCTCAGATTTTGTCTTCTCTTGTCTTTAAAAGAGTTAAATATGCACAACACTGTTGAGAACCTTGTTCCATGAAGGGCAATTGAACCTGAAAAATTGACGTGTTTCATCTCTTGATCACTATGGAAAAATATGGTAGTCTGAAAATAGAAGTTCAACTCAAGTACATGAGTAATGGGTACAAAATATAAGCAGTTCCCACATTTCCCTGTTTTGCAGCTAGGTGTTTCACTCATTCAGCCAGATAATTAATTGTGACAATAATAGATTATAAATTCCAGAATTAGAGGGTATAAAATCTTATTTATCTTTGGATTTGCTCTGACTTGGTTCCACAGTGAATAGGCTTGATAAATCCTTATGGCAATGAAGTGAATACCTCAATTCTCTGAGTATTTATCCTTTTGCATTCCCTATAGATTTTTTCTTATGCTTTTCTTAGCAACATCTTAAATCCCTTTTAAAAAGTGCTTATTTTGATGTCATTGTATTCTTTATTGTCCAATGAACTATGGAGTGCTCCAATAGGTACAAAGAAATTCAAGATTTAACAACACCTATTATTCTGGTGGTTTTTTTCCTCACTATTGTAATTGTAATTGAACACATGAGCAATTGTAATTGAACACATGTCAAAGGGATTCTCAATTGGCATTATTTTTTTAAATAAGATTTTTTGATGGCAGAGATATTACCATTATCACCACCAATAACAAATGTTTCAGTATCCTATAAAATGAGGATACTTAACTATGTGACCTAAAAAAGGCCCTTCCAAATCTAAATTCTATTAATGTAAGTAATGATTGTTTGCTAACAGGGATATCAATCAGTTTTGCAATAGATGAAATAATGTTTAATGTTTCTATTTGGTAGCAAGACATTGTGTGTGGGTAGTGTTGCAGGAGAAGCTTGACAAAGGACAGTTTTGTGCTTCTGATTCAAGAATGCAACAAAATAAGGGACTTGGAGAATGACGGACATTTAGGAGGTTTGCTTAACCATAGCAGAGGAAGATTATTTAGCAAAGATACAGTATTGATTCACTTGTGTGTAACTTCCCTGCTTTTATGTTGACCATGCTGATCTTCTGGTTAGAAACTCAAGGGAGCTGCTGCTTCTTACTTGTATCCTGGCTTTTGTGCTTAGGCAAGTCAGGTCAACAGTCCTAGCCTGAATCCCTTGGAGCCAGTTAAATCCCAAGAATACTTTCCAAAGCTTTACAATGAAAAGCTAACCTTGGCTACTTGGTGGAGTTTCCTTTTACCCCAGAGACAGAAACAGAATCTGCCAAAATTTCTTTGCCATTTTTTTTTAAGTCTTAGAGTAGGGGTGGCTAGGTGGTGCAGTGAATAGAACAACAACCCTTGAGTCAGGAGGACCTGAGTTCAAATCTGGGCTCAGACACTTAACACAAAAACTAGCCACATGACCTTGGGCAAGGCACTTAACCCCAATTGCCCCTCCAAAAGGCAAAAAAATAAAAATAAAGTCTTAGAGTATTCCATTCACTTTGCTTCTTCAACAAAAAAGACCACAAAATATTATATATTTTTTTGCTTTTTGGATGGCAATTGAGGTTAAGTAACTTGCCCAAGGTTACATGGCTAGTTTTTTTGTATGGGTGTTAAGTGTCTAAGGCCAGAACCAAACTCAGGTTCTCCTGACTCTGGGCCCGGCGCTTTACTCACTGCACCACCTAGCCGCCCCAAAACAAAATATTTTAATTAAATATTTAATGTATATTCCAGCAAATATGTTAGCTTGAATGTATGAAATAGAATATTTTTAGTTATTGCTCATGGATTGGGATATCTCGTATGATAGATGTTGAAAAAAATTTTCCACTAAATCCCAAATCTGGTGCTTCATTATGACACAAAGTTTACTGTGGGTTCTTAAAGGTTATGTTCACAGCGTATAAGCTCTGGCAGGTACTACATCAAGCTAGAGAGGTAACTTGCCTAGCTAGGTTCAAAAAGTTTCATTGTCAGAGAATGACAACTACAAAGTCATAATTATTTTTATTCTTACCTCATAATGATTGAGAGGCTCTGATCTCCTTTGGTGAAACAAATAGTCATATGGAAATAAAAAAAATAGTGTTTTCAAATGTACATTGATGTGACTTTTTTGGAATATTAAAAGTGTCCTTTTACAGATAATAGAGCTTTAATTACTTCCTTCCTTTTATGACAGATTGCTCCTATTATTCTCTCTCATTCATTCATTCACACACACACACACAAACTCATGAGAGTGTACTATCTGGACTGGCTATCATCACTGACCTGCATCATTCTTAACTTCTTAACCTTGAAAAAGTATTTTATATTATATCCCTTATTATTTTTTCCTTCTCCATGATAATAGCTTATGATGTTAATATTTTTCTGGAAATATTCTTTCTAAAGTGACCAGTGGTATCTTAATTGCCAAATTTAATAGCCCTTTCTCAGTCTTCATCCTTCTTGAACTTTCTGCTGCACTTGGCACTGTTGAGTGTCTTCCCTTTCTGGATATTCTTTATATTCCTGTTTTTTCATGACATTCCTCTCTCCTAGATCCACTCACTCGTATTATTTTAATAGGCTCTTCACTGGTTTCTCTGTCTCCTTTCTTTTTCCCACTTCAGTTCATGTTTTGTAATGATACCAATGTGTTTTTACTAAATTGTAGGCTTCACCATTTCACTCCATCAATCCCACCCAAAAAACGCCAGCAGCTCTTTCTCACCCAGTGAGTCAATTATGTACTTAGTTTGGCATTTCCAGCCTTCTTACACATTACTCCCCTCCATACTCCATGGTCTAATCTTACCAGTTTACATTTCACCTCCAAGTTTGCAACCTTTGCAATAGCCATCTCCCATGACTGAAATGTTCTCCGTCCTTGCTTCTGCTTCTTAGTATCCATGAATTTGTTCAATATTCAATTCAAGGTCCATCTTCTGCAGAAGGCCTTAATCGTTCTCCCCAGCTATAGGTTCCTCCCTGTCTAAGGTAGTTTTGTACCTACTTTGTATATATCTTCCCAAACACTGTATAGTTACATGTCTCCTTTATTAGAATGCAAGTTCCTTCAGAACAGTAATTATTCACTTTTTATTTTTATCCCTAAAACTTATCATAGTGTCTATCTAACATACAGTCAGCACTTAATCTAAGCTTGTTGATTGATTGATACCTATGACCTGTTTGGTATTATGTTTTTAGTTAGTAGCACCACCTGAAATTTTATATGTGTTACCATTATTCTTAGTAAAATTTTCAGAAAACTGGAAAATGCCTTTTCAAAAGAGTTGGAAGAAATTATGTGAAAAGTATGATAAATGCTAAATCTCAAAATGAGCTAATGACTGAGAAACCATACTAAAACCCCCCAAAAAGAATTTTGTTAGTTTTGTCAGAGAAATAAGAACAGAAGAGGGTGAGAATCTAAACTAAACTTGGCTAAGATGGAGTAATGTTCCTAAATGAGAGGGAGAAGACAAAACTACTTAGTTCCTATTTTATTCCCTCATTTGTAGCAAGAAGTAAAAATCTTAAAATTGGAAAGAATAAAACAAGGACAATAACAACCCTCCCCCCAACAACATAAAGAAATTATAGCACAGGACAGGTGAAACAATTGCAAGAAATTACCCAGTTGCATTAAAAGAATTCAAACTTCAAGACCAGATGACTTATATTGTATGGTAGAAATTTAAGGATATGATCTCAGAATCAGTGATGATAATCTTTGAAAAATCCTTGAGAACAAGAAAGGCCTTCCTGTAGCCCCTAAATAACAACAAAGTGAAATTTTGACCTGATTTTTAAAAGGAAGGAAAGGGTAGATCATAGAAAACACATGTTGGGTTGGCTTGACATTGATCCCTGGCAAAATTCTAGAATAGTTCATTAAACAGATGGTTTATGAGAATTTAGAACAGAATGCAATGATCCTAAGGAGCTACCATATGTTCACAAGTCATGCCAAATGAACCTCATTTCCTTTTCTTCTAGGGTTACTGGACTGGTGGAACAGGAAAGTATTCGAGATGTATCCCATGATGTACTTATGGATTAAGAAAAATCAGCTAAATGGTGATGTGATTATAGTGCCAGTTAAATAATTCTATACAAAAATTAACATAAGAAAGGACTTGATTAATGACTTGATGTCAGTTTGAGGGAATCTGTCTATTGGTGCGGTGCAATAATAAAGGTGTTGGCACTGATTGTTGCCTTTTAAAGAGAATTTTAATGCATGTAATACAATCACCACCAGGGTACAGAGTCTATTCATATCTGAACTATTGTAGTAGACTTCTAGTTGAGCTTTCTGCCTCCAGAGGCTCTCTCCATTCCAGTTGTTCATCCTCCATACAGCTACCTAAGTGATTTTCCTAAAATATAATTATGACCCCATCATCCACTTACTCACTAAACTCTAGTCATTTCCAAGTTATCCTCAGGATTAAACATAGAATCCCATAAACCTTTCCTCCTTTCCAGTCTTATACTAACTATAATGTTTTCTAGTCTAGTTTTTACTTAAAAGTATTTTTCACTTTCTCGCATCCTTTTTCTTTTATTTGAATCTTCTTGTACAAAACGACTAATATGGAAATGTTTTGCATGATTGCACTTGTATAACCTATGTCTGATTGTCATTTTGGAGAGGGGTGAAGGAATGGAGAGAGGGATAGCATTTGGAATTCAAAACTTAAAAAAAAACAAATGATGAAAATTGTTTTTTATGTGTAACTGGGGAAAACAAAAATAGTATATATTTAAAATAATGTATTGTGACCATCCTTGAAATAAAATTGTCTCATGACTAAGGAGACTGTTGTTTCATCAACACAACTTCCTGATGAACTAAATACCAGTGCACAAGGATTCAGAAGGTACTCCCTCAGACTTTAGATCAATAAGACTGGCATAGTCATCTCACAGAAAAAGAAAGGAGCCACACTCAAATGAATTAGTGTCTTTGTTGAATATATTCTCTCTTATATGCCTAAGTAAACATCCTATTGTTAACTCTTAGATGGTCCATGGTTGTTCCATTTCATTCTATCTGTGAACCTGAAGCAACAGACCAAACAGAATTATACTTGGCTTAAAGAGAGACATAGAGAGTATAACATCTTTTTGTGTTGGTGTTTATGGATAACAACAAAAAAAACCTGTGAACATGGAGCACAAAATATAGCCTTAAGGATTTATAAATACAAAAGGTCAGCATGCCTGTGATAAGATCACAATATTATATGATGTAACAGCAGATATGAAAAAGGGCATAAAACTTCTAACATGTTCACCAGTGTTGTTGGGAATTATTTCCTGTGCAACATTCAAATGGCAGAAGGATTCTCTAGGAATGAGAGACTCCTGAGACTGGTATTCATGCTTGAAACTCTGTTGACTGTACCAAATCCTGGATCACTCTAGGGTCTCCTCAGTGAGATTCATGGTCATTCAAAAGAGATCAGCCGAGTAAGATAAGAAATATCAACTGAATGAAAAAAATATTCTATTGCTCAGATTATGATATATACTTGGAGAACCTATTTATTGAATCAATCCATCATTCCATATATCTTGGATGGGCTTCAAAGATAGAAAATGAATTGAACCCAGAGTTGAAGAGGAGGAAGAGTGGGTTAGATTACATTTTGGAAACTGCCCAGTGTATTCAATGCTCACTAGGTACTCCTTGTTGCTGAAGTCCATCTTTTTAAACACCAGTGTTCTCTTAGTGATGCTCTCTAGCTGATATTTTGTCAGAAACATCGTGTGTGAATTACTAAAAGGTGAATTGAAGGTTGCATTGTGGGCATAAGCATGCTTTACAACATATTGCCACGTGAAGATGTTTGAAACAAATGATCAATGACAAATGTTATGAAAAAAGAAGTTAGGTTTCTAATCACTTATCAAGAATGAAAGATAAAATATATTTTAAGTGCAATAATGGTTGCATTGAGCATTAAAAGAACTAAGGGAAGGCCTTCAACTTGTTTGTGTAACTATTACATGGATCGTTTATTTGAAGACATGGGCAAAGTTGTGAAAGCACAGAGTACTCAAAGAGATAAGCTCGTATATGCATAAAAATATTGTAGTATAAAATAAAGATTTTTTTAAAAAGGTAAACATTTATGTCTAATAAATAAAATGAGGAAAAAATCTCAATTATAAAATTTAAAGTTTCTTTTTTGAGTTGAAATAAAATAATGATTGTTGTTGTTCAGTTGGGTCTAGTACTTAGTGACCCCATTTGGGATTTTCTTATCTGAGAGATGGTGTGGCTTGCCATTTCCTTCTCCAGCTCATTTTATAGATGAAGAAAGTGAGCTAAATTGGGTTAAATAACTTGTTCAGGGTCACACAGCTAGTGAGTATCTGAGGTCAGATTTTAACTCAAGAAGATGAATCTTTCTGACTCCAGTCTTGGCACTCTATTTACTGTGCCACCTAGCTGCCTGAAAATAAATGATAGTATATATTTTATCTACGTTAAAAAAAATATGAGAGACTGTGGTAGATAAGACTATGGGTGGAGTCACTCTAATCAATGCTAACTTAATGTTTAGTTCCATCAAATAATAAAATGTAACATTTATCACCGAGTCTTCAGTGTTATGTCCAGAACACATCTTGAGACAATATTCTACCATCTGACATCAGAATAACATTATTTTTATCCTGTGGGTTTTGTTTTTCTGAAAATCAAGCTTTAGCCTTTGGTCAATTCTCTTCTTAAGTGGGCATAAACAAAAACCTGGTAATTTGAGCAATACTGAAGATCAAATTCTGCTCTTGTGCAGCTCTCATTTGCGTATTATTGTTTGAAAGTCATTACTATTAAATTTATCAGTATGCTAGGTGAGCAGGATAAAAGGATTTTCTTCTACTGATAATAGTATTTTGTGGTGTATTGAATTTCTAGAACTTGTATATTAAATATCAGTTATTTCTATTATGTTGTATATTTAAAGATAAAGAAAAATACTTATTGGCAAATATGTCATTCTTCTTTAATGTAACCAAATAATAATTATAGTGTGGATACAATTCCTGCCTATGATATTTATAAAGCTTAGGAGAGCGCCTGGCACATACTTGGTGCTTAATAAATGCTTATTCTCTTCTCTGATGCCTAAAATCATTTAGAATTTATTTAATTAAAAAAATTAAATATATTTATTTACTTTTAGTTTTCAACATTCATTTCCACAAAATTTTGAGTTACAATTTTTTTCTCCATCTTTCCCCTATCCCCCACCCCAAAATAGCAAGCGTACTGAATACCTCTTCCCCCAATCTGTTCTCTCTTATATCCTCCCCCATTACCCCGCTAACTTTCTAGTAGGGCAAGATGGGTTTCTATACCCAGTACCTATCTATCTTATTTCCCAGTTGCATGTAAAAAACACATTTTTAAACTATTGTTTTTAAAACTTTGAGCTTGAGATTTTTTTCCCTTCTTCCCTCCTCACCCACCAAGACTGGGAAGAAAAGCAATTCAATATAGGTTGTACAGGTGTAGTTACCAAAATCACTTCCATAGTATTGGGAAAGACTAATTATATTTCCCTACATCATATCCCACCCCCACTTATTCTATTTTCTCCCTCGACACTATCCCTTTTCAAAAATGTTTTCTTCTAACTACCCTCTGCCCCAATTTGCCCTCCCTTCTATTATTCCACCATTTATCCCCTATGCCCCCATTTTCCTGTAGGGTATGATACCCAATTTAGAGTGTATGTTATTTCATCCTTAAGCCAAATTCAATGAGAATCAGGTTGCCCCATTCCCTTTCACCTTCCTGCTCTTCCCCTCCATTGAAACAGTTTTCTATTGTCTCTTTTATATGAGATAATTTACCCTAATCTATCTCTCCCTTTCTCCTTCCAATAAATTCCTCTCTCTCCTCTTAGTTATATTTTTTAGATATCATCCCTTCATATTCAACTCCTCCTGTGGCCTCTGTCAATGTATACATGAACATACATATACCCACACTCACATACATATTTATATACACATATACCCTCCTATACATACATATATTCCCTTCAACTATCCTAGTACTGAGAAAAGTTTCATAAGTTACAATGATCATTTTTCCATGTAGGAATATAAATAGTTCAACTTTGATAAGTTCCTTATGAGGTTTTTCCCCTGTTTACCATCTTATGCTTCTCTTGCTTTTTGTATTTGAAAGTCAAATTTTCTGTTCAGCTCTGTTTTTTTCATCAAGAATGCTTAAAAATCCTCAATTTCATTGAATGACCATATTTTTCCCTGTAGCATTATACTCAGTTTTGCTGGGTAGTTGATTCTTGGTTTTAGTCCTAGCTCCTTTGACCTCTGGAATATCATACTCCAAGCCCTTTGATTCCTTAACATTGAAGCTGTTATGTCTTGTGTTATCCTGATTGTGTTCCCACAATACGCAAATTATTTCTTCCTGACTGCTTGCAGTATTTTCTCCTTGACCTGGGAACTCTGGAATTTGGTTGTAATATTCCTAGAAGTTTTCTTTTGGGGATCTTTTTTAAGGGGCAAGCTGTGATTTCTTTCAATTTCTATTTTGCCCTCTGGTTCTTGAATATCAGTGCAATTTTGCTTGATAATTTCTTTAAAGATGGTGTCTAGAGTTTTTTTGATCATGGCTTTCAGGTAGTCCAATAATTTTAAAATTATCTCTCCTGGATCTATTTTCCAGGTCAGAGGTTTTTCCAAGGACATTGGAATCAGAAAAATCACATTGCCTTCTATTTTTTCCATTTGTTTGGATATGTTTTATATTATCTTGATTTCTCATAAAGTCATTAGTTTCCAATTGCTCCAATCTAATTTTGAAGGAGTTATTCTCTTTGGTGAGTTTTTGAAATTCTGTTTCCATCTGGCAAATTTGGCTTTTTAAGACATTCTTCTCCTCATAGGCTTTTCGGGCCTCTTTTGCCATTTGAGTTAGTCTATTTTTTAAGGTGATATTTTCTTCAGTGTATTTTTGGGTCTCCTTTAGCAGGCTGTTGACTTGCTTTTCATGATTTTCTTGCATCATTCTCAGTTCTCTTCCCAATTTTTCTTCCACTTCTCTTACTAGATTTTCCAAATGCTTCTTGAATGTTTCTCCATGGCCTGTAACCAGTTCATAATTTTTTTTTGGATGCTTTTGATGCAGGAGTTCTGACTTTTTTGCCTTTCTCTTGCTCCATGACTTGATCCTATCCCCAAAATTTCCCCCAAAAGTATTCTATTACCTGTTTGTGCTTCCTTTGCTTGCTCATTTTGCAGCCAATTACTTTCCTTTTGACTTATTTGCCACAGTAGAACTCTGTTTCCAGAATGGAGAGAGCTATATCCCAAATTGTTGGGGTTTTGCAGCTGCTGGAGCTATTAGGACGGCCCCCTCTCTAAAGCACCCACAATCTCTGGCTCACTGGTCACACACCCCAGGACCACCATCCAAGATCACAATCCAGATCCAAGCAGATTAAAGAAAGAGCTATTACCTTCTGTAATGGGAAGGTAAATTTTTAAGATCTTCCCTGCCCCTAGGCTAAAGTGTACCTGGAGCCTGGGATGCGAGGCTTGTTTTTCAGTAGATACTTTTTGATTGGCCAGTGAGTCCAGAAGGTTGTTATGTTCTCTGAGCCAGGAGAAGGCTATATAAACCCTGATTTGAGGCTTTGTTTTGGGGGCTCACTTTGAGAAGTGTTCTGTGATTTGATCAGATGAGACTATGGGAAGCCATTGTTGAGAGACCCCTGGCTTTGAAAAACCCAGATGTTGATGAAACCCAGAAGTTGATTTGGTATGGATGTAATGGTTGGACAGTTTGGAAACTGTCTACTTTATCTGTTTCTCTGTCTTGATAATTCTGTCTGTATATTCTGAAGTTTGGGGAGCTGACCTTTTCCCCCTGAACTAGGTAAACAATACATATTTGACTGATTAAAGTAAGCTTGTTAACCAATTTTGAGTTGCTTTCCTTTAACAAACCAGATCTAAGAACCTGTGTTGGCAGACACCCTGGGGACTCTGGGGTGCTTGCTGCTACACCCTCTGAATGGTTGCTTGGTCCATTTATGATCTGCAGGCCAGGAGTTCTGGAAGCAGCCATGTGGCAGCAGCTACATGGCTGCCATGCCTCTGGATGCTTCTCACCCCAGAGGTAGGGGCCAGACCACACTTCCCTGTACCCCCCTGTTTCAACCAAGTTCCATACTGACCTTTTACTTTGTTTTTGGTGTTTATGGGTTGAAAAGTCTGGAGACTGCCACAGCTACTGAAGATTCACTCTCCTGAAGTCTGCTCTGGCAGCCACTGGTCAGGGCCACCCTGGATCTGGAACTACATGGCTCACCCTGAACTGAGCTCCCAGCTCAGTGCAATAGACCTTTCCTGTTAGCGTCTGGGCTGCCTTCAGTGGGAGATTGGTTTCTCTCTGTAACTTTGTGGGTTCTGTAGCTCTAAAGTTGGTTTAGAGTCAATACATTTATTGGAAGTTATTGAAGTGGGAGCCCATGCCAAGTTTTTGCTTCTACTCCACCTTCTTGGCTCCGCCCCCCTATTTAGAATCTATTATTGTGATGTTGTGAAATGACATAGATTTCTTATTAAGAGTAACTGCTACATAGCAACTAGCTGTGCACCTAGGAATAGCTAATACCTCACCTTCAATAAATCTTTCTTATTCATGTTCCATCTCCTGGGAGATACAAGAAGCAAAGGTTTGTCTAGCAAGCATATCAATGAAAAGTCCTATTTGTGTCTTATTTTAAATTTTTCTTCTTAGCCCAATATTTACAAATATCCTATTTGATATTATTATTCTACATGATAACACTAAAATCATAGTGAAATTGATTAAAATTTATTGAATGATTTTATTTTTTCTAGACATCATGATGGCATAGCCTAAGATCACAGAAATATAGGTGTTTTGTGGATGGATCAAAACTATAGCATTGGCTTCATAAGGAGCATTCTCTTACTTGTGGTGTTCCCCATAGGTTAGTAATTGATATTTTGTCTTCTTGACCCCATTATATATTATTGAAGTGGAGGGACAGTCAAAGTTCTTGATGATTAAGTTAAATTTAGATGGTGCAGAGCCAAGATGTCAGCATAGAAGCCAGAAAACTCCATGAGCTCCCCCCATACCCACCTCAAATACCTATAAAATATGACTCTAAACAAACTTTAGAGCTACTGAACCCACAAAGTGACAGAGAGAAACAAATCTCCTGCTGAAGGCTGTCCTGCAGGCTGGCACAAAGTGTCCATTGCAGTGCTTTGGCAGCTGAGCCCAGCCCCAGGTGAGCCCATGGTTTTAGCCCCAGGGTGACTCCAACCAGCAGTGGCTGGGGGAACTTCAGAAGAGTGGATCACCAGGAGCTGTGCTAGTTTCCAGAATTATCAACCCATAAATGCCAAAGGCAAAATCAAAGTTTAGTGTGGACTTTGCCAGACTGGTGGACTGAGAGTGCAGTCCAGCCTCTGCCCCAAGGGCAAGAAGGCAAGAATTGGCAGAGGTGCTGTGGCTGCACAGCCACCACAACTTAGATGTTTCAGAGCTCTTGGCATGCAGATTGTAGGGGGACCAAGCAACCATTTTGAGGGGTAATCACTCTTATTTTAACCTGCTTGGATCTGGATCACTGTCTTGGGTGGAGGTCCTGGGGTATGTGAACAGGTTTCAGAGCTGGGGGAGGCTTCAGAGAGAGCACCCAACTAATAGCTCCAGCAGCTGTGAAAGCCCCAGCAATTTGGGACAAATGTCTCTTCTCTGGAAGCAGAGTTCCACTGTGGCAAAAGGCTCAAAAGTCAAGTAATTGAGTGGCAAAATATGGAAGCAAAGGAATCAAAGCAAGCACAGCAGTCAAACCTTAGATTCCTTTTTTGAGGACAAAAAAGATCAAAGCATGGAATGGGAGGGAGACAATGAAGTAAGAACTCCTGCTTCAAAAGCTTCCAAGAAAAATATAAATTGGTTACAGGCCATAGAGGAGTTTAAGAAGGATTTTGAAAACCAAGTAAGAAAAGTGGAGGAAAAATTGGGAAGAGAAATGAGAATGATGTAAGAAAATCATGAAATGAGTGTCAACAAACTGAATGAAGAAAATAACACCTTAAAAATAGACTAACTCAAATGGCAAAAGAGTCCCCAAAAGCCAATGAGTAACAGAATGCCTTAAAAAGCTGAATTTGTCAGATGGAAAAAGAATTTCAAAAGCTCACTGAAGAGAATAATTCTTTCAGAATTAGATTGGAGCAATTGGAAGCTAGTGACTTTATGAGAAATCAAGATACTATTAAACAGATCCAAACAAATGAAAAAATAGAAGGAAATGTGAAATATCTCACTGGAAAAACCACTGACCTGGAAAATAGATCCAGGAGAGATAATTTAAAAATTATTGGACTATCTGAAAGCCATGATCAAAAAAAGAACCTAGAAATCATCCTTCAATAAATTCTCAAGAAAAATTGCCCTGATGTTTCAGAATCACAGGGCAAAAAAGAACTTGAAAGAATTTACTCATCACCTCTTGAAAAATATCCCAAAAAGAAAACTCCTAGGAATATTGTAGCCAGGTTCTGGAATTCACAGATCAAGGAGAAAATATTATAAGGAGCCAAGAAGAAACAATTTGAATATTGTGGAAACACAATCAGGATAACACAAGATCTAGGAGCTTCTACATTAAGGTATTGAAGGGCTTGGAATATGATATTCCAGAGGGTAAAGGAGCTGGGATTAAAACCAAGAATCACTTACCCAGAAAAATTGAGCATCATGTTTCAGTAGAAAATATGGTTATTCAGTGGAATAGAGGGCTTTCAAGCACTCTTGAGGAAAGACCAGAGTTGAATAGAAAATTTGACATTCAAATACAAGAAGCAAGCGAAACATAAGAAGGTAAACAGGGAAAAGAAATTGTAAGGAACTTATCAAAGTCGAACTATTTACATTCTTATATGGAAAAAAACAGTAATTGTAACTTATGAAACTTTTCTAAGTATGAGGATAGTTGAGGGGAATATAAATTTATATATACATATATATATATATATGTCTATGTAGGAGGGTATATGTGCATATGAATGCATATGTGAATGTGTACAGGTATACAGAGACAGGTTCAATTGAATAGGAAGGGATGATATTTATAAAATAAAATTAAGAGTTGAGAGAGGAATATAATGAGAGAAGACAGGGACAGACAGAACTGGGTAAATTATCTCATATAAAAGAGGCAAAGTAAAACTGTTACAATGTGACAATGGAGGGGAAGGGACAGGAAGAAGAAAGGGAATGGGTGAACCTTACTCTCATTGAATTGGCTTAAGGAAGGACTAACATACACACTAAATTGGGTATCTTACCCTACAGGAAAGCACAGGGTAAGGGGATAAGAGGGGGGATGATAGAAGGGAGGGCAGATTGGGGGGAAGGGTAGTCAGAATACACACTTTTAATAATGGATAGGGTCAAAGTCAAAAATAGAACAAGTAGGATGGAGAGAAATATAGTCAGTCTTTCACTATATAACTACTTAAATACACATGTACAACCTATATTAAATTGCTTATCTTTCCTGTAAGGGTGGGTGATGAAGGAATAAGGGAAAGAATCTGGAATTCAAAGTTTTAAAATAAAATATTAAAAAAAATTATTATTATTATTATTATTATTATTATTTACATGCACTGGGAAATAAGATATACAGGCACTGGGGTATGGAGATCCATCTTGTCCTACTGGAAAGTTGGAGGAGGAATGGGGGAGGATGTAGGAGAGAGCAGATTGTGGGAGAGGGTATTCAGTGGGATTGCTCTTCTGGGGTCGTGGGTAGGGGAAAGACGAGGACAAAATTTGTAACTCAAAATCTAGTGGAAATGAATGTTGTAAACAAAAATAAACATAAATTTAAAAAATATATAAATATAGATGTAAATCAGTGGATAGACAGATAGGATAGATATAAACTCCCACCTTTAGAGAAGAACACTGATAACTTGGAGGGTGTCTAGAAGATTAAAAACATTCAGGAGACTGCCAAATGAAGAATGATTAAAGGAAATGCTTCTTCCAAATTTATTATTTATGAGAATTTAATTCAAAATTTTTTTGAGGGGGAAAAGTAGGGCAATTGGGGTTAATTTACTTGCCCAATGTCACACAGCTAGTAAGGGTGCTGTATTCACTGCACTACCTAGCCACCCCTTAATTCAAATATTTATAGGGCTTTCTTGTTGAGATTACATTTATTATATATGACACCAGAAGGAAGAATTGGAGTCAATGAAGGGAAGCTATATGAAGGGAGTTTTGAATTCAACTTGCAAGCAGTTAGAGCTTCCCAGTAATGGAATCCGCCTTGCAAAATAAGCTTGCCATCATTGAAAATGTTTAAGTAGTGACTGGATGACCATTCATTGAAGATGTTCTAGAGCAGATTCCTACATTTTGTGAGAGGTTCCACTGTATGAGTTTTAAGGAGTCTTCTGCCTCTCACATTTTAGTGTCAGAATTCTTAATAACTTCTGAGATCTTGATACCACTACAGTAATTAATAATTAGGGAGTCTGGATTCCAAAATGATGCTATTTATTAAAATAAATAAAATAGGACATCTTGACTTTGTTTTTATTAAATTTTCTTGTTATATGAATTTATATTGTTAATTATATGAATAATACCTAAATATTTCATGTCATTTTAATTAATTTATGTATACACTGATTCCTAGTGACATATTTTGAGAGGCACTCTGTTGAACTTGGTAGTTCAATTCTTCAACTTGCAAGTTGAAGCAATGGGTAGTCACCTACAAATTGTAGCAATGGGTAAGCCATTCTACATCTTAGGACCTCAGTTTTCTTCAAAATGGGAATCCCATTCAAAATGGGAATGCTAGGGCGGCCAGGTAGCTCAGCGAGTAAGAGCTCCGGCTCTAGTGTCAGAATGAGCTGGGGATCGAATCCGGGCTCAGACACTTAGCACCCACCCAGAAACATCTGGCTATGTAACCTTGAGCAAGTTACTTAACCCCTATTGCTTTAAAAAATGGGAATGCTAATGATACATTAACATTATACAGAAATTGTGCTGAGTTAGACTTTGACTAATGATACAAGTAAATAATGGAACCTATTTATGATTCAAGGTACTACTAATACATGACTTTCTGCCAGTAGAAATAAGATAGAACAAATCCCAGGGTAAGATTATATTCCATTTGTTACTGAACATATACTGAAATGACTAGCCTCTTAAATAAAACTTTGGAAGATTCTTTTTTATAAATGGAAGTAATGCTTATATCGCACATATTTAATGGCAATACTTTTTTGAATATTGAATTAATCTCCTTGAAGTAGACCAAAACAGCTTTTTAATTCCTTAGCCAGATGATTAAACAATCAGCAGTTCCCTTACCCTACCCTCACCACTTGTAACTTTTATAAAAAACCTTAATCTTATAATTTCTTACAGTGACCTTCTTAAAATTATTATTAGGACTAGCATTTGACTAATGGATCACCTTGAGATAACAGCTACTTTCTCAATGTTACTGAATGTGTTTAATGCTTAGAATAATTATGAGAAACTGCTAAAGATGAGCATCCCATCTCAATAACATCTACCTACTTCTAAGGCCACCATGTGTATCAAATGTATCCCAAAGACAGAATGCTCAAAGATCAGCCCTATGTTCAGAAACATTACACGTATTTTGTCTTGTGTTCTCTGGCTAATACATGTCCCCCCAAACTTCAAGGCCAGATAGAAAAGTGAGATTTTGCTGATAATTTATGTCAGAAATGGAACTTTTTATCATTATAGGCAAGAATACCCCACTCAATTTTCTCTGGGACAAATATTTTTTCTCTGTCAAGATCCCCTGCTTCTGAAGAATACTGCCAAAGATTCATCAATTTCTGTTCATTACAGACATAGAAGATAGAGAAACATAGATATCCACCATAGGTCTGGGAACAGCACTGGAGGCAATCATGTTCAAAGAACCTTCTCCATCTTAGAATCTGACTGGCTATGCTATGATGCATTTTAACAAATTCTTCCTGAACCCATAAGTTATGTTTTGGAACACATAAGTTACATATTTTAATTTTTTAATATACCACTTAACTATTCACTTAGAAAACCTTTACTGATCAATAATGGGGAATGAAAAAAAAGACTTTTCTTTATTCTAGAGATCACAAAATAAAATCTTCATTTGTACTTTACATAAAAATTACGTAAGGTGTGGTGGATCAGTGAATTAGTGAAAACAGTAATTATAATAACAATTATAATATTAATAACAATATTAACATCTAATATTTTAGTTGTACTTTAGGATTTACAAAACACATAATATCAATTCTCTAAAAGCCACAGTTTTTTTTATGTTTTTGATTAATTAGAAATTCTTGTAGAAATTAAATTATATCAGCTAGACAAGTCATTCTATAACAAGTCAATGTGCTAATCAATATAAGAGAACTTTAATGCATTTGAAGGACCAAAATGATCAAGTTAAAATAATGTATCATATATAATGAAGACATTGAAAAATGCCCATTTTGTATACCTCAAAGGCATGTGAAAAGCATATAAAAATCAGTGAACATCAGAAGCCCAGGTAGGAACACTTTAATATGTGTCTATTGTGTAATAATAGCTGTAAGAATTATTTTCTTTGATGCTTCAATAATAAGTAATGCTACCTCTGCATTTCATAACTGAATTTTGAGACCCAACAAGAAGTCTGAATTATGAACATAGGATTTGGAAAGTTCAGAGACCAAAGTGGAAATATCCATTCATTTAAAAATTATTATCAGAATTCAATGAATCAAATCTTGAATACTGTCCAAAGAAAGGGAAAGTGATCATTTTAAGTGTTTTTCTACATTATCTTAATTTTTACCAAGACAAACGAAGAAATTTCATAAAAAGATTAAAAAGCATATAAAAAATGACCATATGAAAGGTGAAAGGAGAAATAATGAGGATAAAAGATGTTATAATTGTGAAATCATGGGATTCTTGGTTAAATGGGTAAGAAAGATGAAACCTAAATGGACAAAAATAATAAGCTTCTGTTTTTCTTATATTCTCAAATAGTTTCCCAAATTTTCTCAAATATTTTCTCAAAAAGTTATTTTTTTATAGGCACAAAAAGATAAACATTTTTAATATGAAAATGAAATGTAGGATCATGGTTAATAAGCAATAAAAACACAAGACATGAAGGCAAATTTTAAGAGAATGCTTAACTCTCAGTGATTTTAAGTTACTTGCCCATGTGTATTCTTGTAGCTGAAAGAATTTGTTGATGTAATTCATGAACCACATTGTTTTGAGGAATCATGGGGCATGAGGAAAGTACTATGGAAAAGGAGACAGATAAATATTACCCTGATTTTCAAGAAGATGGATTCCTCAAAATATAGAGCTTGATGTCTCTTTCTGGCAAAATTGTAGCATTGATTATTAAAGAGACAGTTTGTATAATCTTAGGAAGAAAGTGATTACTAAGAGCTACAAAAGGTTCATTTAAAAAGTCATGCTAAAACAATATAATTTTCTCTTTTTTTTAACACTTTCATTAGAATCTCAGGAAAGGAGATTGCTGTCCACATCATATGCCTGGGTTCATTTCTAGACAAGAAAGATTTATTTGTTCTGGGATGGGTGATAGCAGAAATATTAGGGTTCACACCTGGTTGATATCTGGTTCAAAATAAATGCTGATTAATTTATTGATGAAGAGAAGTCTTTAACGAAGCCCATTTGTTGTTTTAGATATAGATACAATATTTTAATTTTTAGAGAAGAGGAAATTGGAAGTGATAGATAATTGAATTAGGATTTTAAAATATTTAAATGAGTTAACACAATAGAGGTAATGATGAAATTCAATATGGAAAATGTAAACTATACTTGACTTAAAAACATACTATATCTATATCTAATCTCTATCTCTATCTATCTATCTATCTATCTCTCTATCTATCTATAGAGAGATAAAGAGAATTTTAACGGAAGAGAACATTTTAGTAAACTCTGTTCTAATATGAGCCTGTAAAATGCTGTGACAACCTAAATAGCTACATGAGAATATATTGTTAGATGAATGACGGCCAGAGAAGAAATTTGAGAGTCCTGGTTGTTTTCTTGTTTGTTTTTACAGTGGAAGTGGTGAGGGAGAGGGAAACATTTGCAGTACTTTGTTAAATTCTGGGTGCGACATTTTAGAAGGGACATTGATAAGCTGGAATATGTTTAGAAGAGCATGACTCAGCACATCATGTAATATGATCACATATTTAGAGGTATAAAGGAATTTGGACATCATCTAATAGTATCTTCTTGTTTGAAGATAAGGAAAGTGACACCCAGAAAGATTAAATTACTTGCTCATGGTCATGCAAGTAATAAGTGGCTGAACTAAGACTCAAACTAAAGTTATTTGTCTGTAAACCCACGATTCCATCAATCACACAACATTATTTCTCAGGATTTCTAAGGCTGTGAGAAAAAGAAAGACTATAATGTAGTCTTCACATCTCCAAAATGTCATCATGAAAAAATATATTAGATTGCTTGTGCTTGGTACCAGAAGTGAACTAGAGAACCACTGGAGGGGGATTTTAGAAAGGTAGATTTTAGTTTAAAATAAGGCAAAATTCAGTGGCAATTACAGTTGTCATGGAACAAAATATGTTAAATATTTGGGAATTAACCTGGAAGACATATCTACACAAATACAATGATAAAATGCATAGAAATACATCTAGAACTAAATAATGGGAGAGATAGAGTAAATAATTGTGATGACTTAAAAGAAATAAAAATGGTAATTATACCCAAAGGTTTCTGTGTATTAATAAAAGTACTAGATCATTTTCAGAATCAGATAAAATAATGACAAATACATGACAGAGCAAAAAAATAAAAAAAAATTCAAGTGAATTTATTTTTTAAAAGATGAATGGACATTTTTACTCAATTGATAGTTTTGCTATATAATGAGAGGTAGCATGATATAGTAGGAAGAGAACTAATTTAAAAGCTAGGAAATCCTGGGTCCATATTATCCCTCTGATACCTAGTTTGGACATAAGCAGTTAGGTCATGCAGTGTATAGGGTACTAGGCCTGCAGTCAGGAAGAGCTCAGTTCCACTACTTCCTCAGACATTTTCCAACTGTGTGTTCCTGGGCAAGTCACTTTAACATCTATTTCCTGCCTCACAGTGTTGTTGTAAATCTCAAGTGAGATATTATTTGTAAAGTGTATATAGCACCTACACAATAGGTGCTATATACAGGCTTATTCCTTTCCCCCATATCCCCAGTGCTTATCCCAGTGCCTGAGAAATATTGAATGCTTAATAAATGTTCCTTGACTGATTGTGACTTTGGGCAAGTGTAATAGTAATGGAATTTAAAGATTCCCCTGTATTGGCTTGGTTTTTGGTTTGATCATGTTAAAACCCAGAGCTTGTGAATCCCACTTGTGGGATGGACTTGGTGACTTGAAAAGAGAGGGCTGAACTGGGAGGAGTTGGTGATGTAGATTTGGAGAGACACAAGAGAGAGGCAGAAGAACTTTTTGGAAGCAGCACCTTTGGAGGCAGAGAGAGACTGAGAGGATTGCTGAGGGCCAGTTTGAATTGCCCAGGACTTTTGAGAGCTGCCAAGGACTGAGGAGACATGGCTGTTATGCTGGTACTTTGTCTGTCTGTTTTGATGTTCTTTTGCCAGATTTGTCCACTGGTGAAGGACAGTCCTGTTGTTGCACAAGACTTGGAACCCTGCTGTTGGTTCAGAAGCCCTGGAGAAGGATTTTCTTGTTGTATGTTTACAGAAATCCTGGAAGGGGGGTTTGCTAATGTTTTCAGAGGTCCTAGGGCTGTTCTACAGACAGAGGATGAATTAATGAAGAGACTAGCAATGTATCTTGTGGCCTTGCTAAGCTTTGTCTCCCCAGGAACAAAGATTGCCGAGAACTTGTCATGTCAAGATGAAGAAAAGACCTCCATTTGGGTATTAAATGCTGTGCTTAAGCTTGTTGGAACTCTGGGGTAGATTCAATTGTGATCCAAGGGTGGGGGAACTTTTGACCTTTTTATGTTCTGTGATTGAACAAATGAATGTACTTTACTTATAATTGGAAACTAATCTCCATTTGAGAACAGGGGCTTTGTGATGGACTAAATGAAGGTACAGCCTAGGGGTGCAGTAGTATTTAGAAGAGGGACTTTGTGATTGATTAAATGAATGTAATGTCCAGGGGTGGGGAAGTACTTGACTAAGTCAGGTAGTACTTGGAGATTATTGAATCACACTTATTAAATGCTGTATTTTTAATGATGTTAAATTTTGATTCTATCTCTTCTTAATTTGTCACTGAATAAAATGGAGAGCACCTATGCTGGTATTTTGAACCTTGGGAAGTTGCCTTTGCTTGGCATTACAGCAAGTCACTTAAGCTCTCAGTGCTCCTAGGAAACTCCTTATAACTATAAGTTACAGAGAACTGGTAGAAGTCTTCTTTCAGCTGGGAATTTTCCAGATCAGTGAAATCACAAATCCATTATCTATCCTTATTCATAGAATATAGCAATGATTATTACAGAAATCTGGCACTGGATGAAATATAAAGTAGTAAAATAGTTTGGAGAATCATATGTAGAACCAGATGCATTAAATATGCTAAGGTCTGATATACCTGTTAACAAAATATTGGGTTAAAAAATCTTCATTCAATTAAAAAAAAACTATGGGGAAATTTGAATAGGAATTTAACCAAAAATGTAAGTAGATCTCTTTCTTACAAGATAGATCAAAATAAAATTTAAAATGTATCAAAGATCTAAGGACATTAAAACATCATTAAAACAGATGGAGGGGAGGCCAGGTAGCACAGTGAGTAAGAGCACCGTCTCCAGTGTCAGGATGACCTGGGGATAGAATCTGGGCTCAGACACTTAGCACTCACCCAGAAACACCTGGCTGTGTAACCTTGAGCAAGTTACTTAACTCCAATTGCTTAAAAAATAGATGGAAATGGATTTATATATTTTTAGAAATGTAGAATATAAATGATTTTAAGCATATGTTGTTAGGGAGAAATAATCAGAGATCAACTAGATTATTTTATATAAAAATAACAAGCTTTTGCACAACAAAAAGTGGTGCATCTGGAAAAGAAGGAAAGAAATGAACTGGAATAGAAAAAAAAAAATCTTTGCAATAAAATGCCCTGGATAGAAGACTGAGGTTCCAAATTGCTAAGGAACTCATGCCCATTTACAAATAAGGGACATTCTTCAGTAGACAAATAGCCAAAGGGTATGAGTGGGCAATTCTTGAAGGTAGAAACAAAATTTTGATAGTCAAGTGTAAAACTGTTTAAATTCTAATAATCACTGCTATATAAACATGGACAACTCTGAGAAACTACTCTAGGGAATCATACAATAGGAATTACCAAGATGTCAAAGCCATTTGAATATTGGATCCCACTAGTAGGACTACAAACTACAATGGTTAATGGGAAGAAATAAAGATATATTAATTAAAAAAATGCAAAATCAAGAATGAGGCAGCCAGATTAGCTTCTTTTCTTTCTTTCACAGGGTTACTTGAATAGTAGATTGGAGAATGTAGTAGATTGAATCTATAGAGATTTAATAAAACATTTGATAAAATTATGATAACATTTTGGATAAAATCAAGGGAAGTGTGATACATTTAGGTATATTCATATCTGATTCTTTGGAATCAATAAGAGCTTAATGTTTCTAGTGGGAGGTCTCTAGTAGAATATACCTGAGATTTGCTCTTAATCCTTTGCTGTTAAGATATTTTAAAAAAATAAATGACTTGGATTAGTGCAGAGATACCATATTGATCAGTTTGCATATTCCACAAATCTTGGAAGGTTAGTGTCATTAAAGCTGGTAGTGATAAACTTATGGTATGATGTAATACAAGTCCAAATGTATCACAACTGGCTGAACATTGTAATTGAGTGAGACAAAATTTAATTAAGGATAAGTGAATATCTTTTTTCCTAGGTTAAAAACCCAACTATTCAAGTAAAAAATGGATCGGTAATTCAAGGTTAAATGACAATGTTTTTGGGGAAAAAAATATTTAGAGTTTTTGTATATGGAAAGCTCAGGGTCAGTCAATAACATAATATGGATTCCAAATGTATTAATAAGTTTGTAGCATGAATTAAAAGAATTTTAGTACCCAGAGCAAGGGAAACAGTAGCAGTTTTTTTGACTCTTCTGGTTGGATCTGTAGTTTTCAGATTTGAGAGCCACATTTTAGGAAAGACATTAGGAAGATGGGGAATGTTTAGAGAAGGGAAACCAAGTAGAGTAAATGACTTTTGGTGCATTTGGCAATGCCAAACCAAATGAAAAGTCTCAGAGAAGTATAAATTGTAGATTATAAATTATAGATTTAGAGCTGGAAGGAGCCTTTGAGGACATCTATTTCAACCTTAGTTAAAGATCAGTACCAAATCTCAAACTATAATACAAAACAGTAATCATTTTGTGTGTGTGTGTGTGTGTGTGTGTGTGTGTGTGACAGAGAGACAGAAACAGAAAGAGACAGAGACAGACAGAGAGAGACAAAGAGAGAGAGACACGGAGAGAGACAGACAGAGATATGCAAGGTAGAAGGGAGGGAAAGGTCAATCAGTGGAAGAAATTATGTACACAATACGCAGAAGCAGAGTAGGCTTCTCTTCAGTAAACTCAAAGATCCCAGTTACTGTGGGAAAGACTCTACCTGATAAAACTTCTGCAAAAAGCAATCAAGCAAGTGAGTAGAGCACTGGCCCTGGAGTCAGAAGAACCTGAGTTCAAATTTGGCTGCAGACACTTAACACAAAAACTAGCTGTGTGAACTTGGGCAAGTCACTCAACCCCAATTGTCCTCCAAAAAGCAAAAAAAAAAAATAACAATCAAGCAGAAGTTTGTCTTAGGTCAGTACCATACATAAGATAAGCTCCAAAGGATATAAACAAATTAGAAATGCAAGGATTATATTACATTTTGGATTTATAGAGGAAGAATTCATAACTAAGGCAGTGATAAAGAGGAGCAAACAACATAAAATGGATAATTTTGATTAGGTTTTTTCCAAACAAAATTAATGTAGTCAAAATTAAAAGGAAATCACGTACCTTGCCAAAAAGTATTTGTAACATTTTTTCTGATAAAAATCTTATTTCTAAGACACATAATTGATTCAAATTTATAATATTAATAATCATTCCCCAAGACATAAATGTCAAAGAGTGCATAAAGGTCATTTTCAAAGAAAGAAAGGCATCAATAATCTACAAATGCTCCAAATAACTTCTTAATTGAGAAATGAAAGTTAAAGTGGTGTTCCACCTCACACCTATCAGACCAGCAAAGATAACAAAAGATGAAAATGATAACTATAGGTGAGACTGTGGAAAATGTGATATACTACTATATTATTTTTCTAAAAGTTAATATCTATTTAAAAATGCTAAGGAAATAACAGAAACATAAGTTTAGGTATTTTAATAGATTTACCTTGGTTTTTAAAAAATCATTTAGATTTCTCCTTATTCCTTCACCTGTCCCAGAGATCCATCTATTAAGATAATTATAAGAAAAATTAAATAAGTTGGTAAAACCAATCATTATATTTGAAAATCTGACAGCATATACAATGTTCTACATCTGTGATTTCAACCCTCCACCCCCACCACCTCTGAAAAAAGAGTAATAGTAATAGGAATATGCCTAATCATATCTCTTCTTTGGGGCTAAATTTAAATCAATTTAATTAATTAAGTTCATGCTTCTCTGTATTTATCATGTCTATTGTTTCTTATGATACAGTAACATTCTATAACAATAATGGACCGCAATTTCCTTAGCTATCCTCCAATCTATGCTACAACAGTTTCAAGTATATTTTCATGTGTATTTTCAAGTGATGCTACAAATATTTTGATGTACGTGGGACTTTCTTCTTATAAATAATGTCCTTCAAAGCATATCCCTCATAGTGGAATCACTTGTCAATGAATATGGATATTTTAAGCAATTTTATATGCATAATCCTAAACTAAGATTGATTTCAAAAATATTTACTCACAGCTCTACCAATGTATTGGTATGTATTTGAGTGCCAGTCTCTCCACATCCATTCCAGCATTAACTTATTATATGTTGTTATGCTCGACAGTTTGCTGGATATGAAGTGGAATAGTATTTACTTGATTTTAATTTCTATTACTAATGGCTTAAAGCATTCTTTTATTTCTTATCTTCCTGACTCCAGACCCCAGCTTCCATCCATTGGTGGATATCTTCAGGTGGAAGCTTGAGTACCAATTATTAACACTTTTGTACATTGAATTCATGATTTTAAAATTAGGTCCCCATCATAAGGTTGTAATGATTCTGGGACTATAGAAGATTGTGAAAGAACTTCCATATGAAGAATTTTAATGAAATTAAGGAAGGCAAAAGAAAAAAATGACAGGAGTGAGAGAGGAGGAAAATATGAAATAAATAGATAAATGTATAAGAATTAAATTTAATATCCTAGTGATCTTGAAAGAATATGAAGACATATTTTTAAAAATGTGATAGATTTAAGAAATCATGGAAGTATTCTAAAAAAACCCCAATAAATTTCTCCAAAGTACAAACACAAATAGAACTGTTTCCCAAGGTAACTTAGCAAAAATGCATTTTCCTTCATGCCACTTTGGTGAACACTGTGAGGTAAAATTTAACTCCTTGTTTCGAGATATTTTGTTACCTTTGAATATTACCCTGTTTTGTATATTTGAGTATAGATGTCTGAGGCCATGCTTCTTATTTCTAATTATGTTCTTGGATATTGTTTTTTCTGAATTGCTTGTTCCCTCTGTTGATTTTTTTCCTTTTCATTTTCAATCAAATGTACCTTTTTTCACCTCATCCTTTCTCAATACTGATTTTCTCTTTGTTTTTTGTCTTATTTAGTCAACCAACTTCTCCCACACAAAGTGCCACACCAGTCGTTTAACCAAGACAATTTGTCTATCAAATATTCCACTTAGGTTCACCTTCTTCTGAGATATTTATGAAGGTTCTCTAATCTACACTAACTTATCTTGATCCTTTATCATATCCCATTTAAGACATTATAACCTACATATTTAATGTTGAAAGCTAAACTTTATGACTTCCATTAAATGGTTAAGAATTCTTAAGATCTCACATATATATTGAAATGTATGAAGCTGTTAGCATGTGTGTGTGTGTGTGTGTGTATGAGAGAGACAGAGACAAAGAGACAGACAGAGAGACAGAGATACCAAATTCATACCCATGATGGAGGAGGTAGTGACAGGAGTGCCATGGGAGTATATTGGCATTGTTTTTGGAAGCTTTAAGGTTGACTTCAGTTATTCAGAAGATTGAAGAGTTTAATTTGAAAACCAGAAATTACAGTTTAGAGAGTCTTTCAGTTAATAAACCACCAGGCAACACAGCTTTTCTTGTATTCTCTTTGACTTCCAGGTAAAAACAAAGTATATTGTGATGCATAGTGATGCACTCTGAAGTGTACAGTTTAGTGTTCATTTCCTGACATTTCCATTGCAAAGAAGTGAATATAATCTCTCTCTCTGTATATATATATATATATATATATATATATATATATATATATATATATACACATTCATATGTACACACATGCACACACATACACACATATATAGCTAAATGCCAGAACAATTTTTGCATTTGTAGTATCATTTGAAACTCAGTGATGTATAAATGTAGCATGTTGTCTTGGTTCTAATTAAAATGATCAGTGATCTGTGACTCAAAAAACATTTGTATGTGCTGGGCCCTGAAGGTTTGGAAACTTGGAGAAATGCAAAGTGGAGAAAAAATAAAAAAAACAGGAAAATGGATATAAATGAATAGATGATGAGAGAAGCCAAGAGATACTAAGCAAGTAAAATATCTTTACATGATGATGGTGTCAGACAAAGTCAATGATATCAATAGTTGGATGAGTCTATGATGTATGATACCATCACTATGGGTACTCCTTCTATTGTTTTAGCTCATATCCCTCTTCTATATCATATTTTATTCTGTGCAAATTTGTTGAATTCTTTGTTAATCCTCTGGAGAGAGGTTCAGGAGGTGGACAAGTCCACCCACTGGACTTGGGACCTTCCTCTTGATTTAGAACTTTTATACGTGACTGACATGTCCTTTTTTAAGTCTTATATCTCCTTGATGGTATTTCTTTCACTCCTTCTTTGGTGCAATTCTACATTGATAAGATACTATAGTTTGAGAATTACCAATGTAAAATAACTTATATGCCAAAAAAAGTGACAAAAACTGGGAGGCAATAAAATCTCTTTTCTCTTGTGTCAACCAAAAGAATAATTTCATGTTCTAGTTTTCTTGGGGCCATTTATGTGCTCAATTTTTTGAAGTTCTTTACTTGAACCGTGCATGAAATCAGGAAGTTGGGGAAGTTTCATGAGCTCCCATTGCCACAGCTCTGAAACACAATGATCCTGTTGGTTCATTCATTGGGTGCTGGGAGATTTCTCCCAAATGAAATCTTTCCCCAGCTTTTAAAAACAGATTGTGCAACCTTTAATCATCTAACATCATAATTTTAGAAGTGGGAGAGGGACCTTTTAAGAATTCACAGATATTGAAACACAGAGTAAAACTCTAAAAAAACTAGGTCAGAAATCAAAGGATAAGCTTTATATATTTATATATAGCTTTATATATACATACATACATACACACACATATATGTGTGTATATACATATATATATATGTGTATATATAGATAGCTTTACATATTATTCTCAAAATATTGACTCAAACCCAGAAGCAAATAGGGAGCCAGTGTTAATAGAAAAGTTGATTTATTATAATTGAAATTCTCTAACATGAGGTCTCAGTAAATTTGATTCTATATAGGATATTTCTTTTTTTCCCTTTTTTATGATTGTCCCATCTTCTAAATGCTACTAGCATGTCACTTTTGAAGAAAGCAAGTGCATTTTAGAAGAGTAAAAATAGAATCCCCTCTTACTAGAAACCACTTGCTCTTTCAGCTCCATCTTTTTCATTCTCTTTTTAAAATTTTCAGCAAAGTGCACTTGACAAGATATTTCTCTCCAATAGAAGGTAGTCAATGACAGGAAATGGATATGTGTTATTCTTGGAAATATAAAAATGCTATTAATACTGATGGGCACAGATCAGATCAGTAGCTTACAAGAAGGTATTGTGGCCTAATCAAATGATGCACATGTCTTAGAAAAGGTATTGAAGAATCAATCAATGATTGTAGGACAAAGTTATCCATCTTTTAACAGTAATTCAACTCAACTTGGATGCAGCAACAATTACCATGAACTTGATTGTCAGGCTATCTGCATATCTAGGAGTTATTTGGTAATAAATAAACTTGGTAATAAATGCAGGAAACAAGGGATCTTTCTATAACATTTAAAAAAAGAAGAAAAAACCTTCCAGATCCCACACTTAGGGAAAAAAAGGTGGGGTTGAAGTTTAGTTTTTGCCACAGGGGAAGACAAGCTGTTTTTGGGTAGCACATAAGTAGAAGCAAATTATTTGCCATGATTTAGAAAAAAAGAAAGTCATTCTGAAATTTCTTCTTCTCAATGATTTGAGAATAAATTGATTTTATTTTTAACTAAGCATAGATAGCAGAAGATTTGTGACACATGTACTAATGTGAGACACATGATTTTTTTGGGGAGAGCAGATTTCAAAGAAAGAAGACAAAGGGTCAATTTATGACTTGAAAGTTCTACAGAGCAAACCAGCTAAAGATCTATGAGAATCTCTCAAGAATGACAAATGGGGGATTCATATTAGGAGACCAATGTGGATACACAGGTAACTCAATGATCAATGTAGATTTTATAGAGAGAGTAAAAATTCAGAATGTACTAAATCTCACACTGCACACTAAGGACAATAAAAAAGGGTTTTTTTCTTCCTATGCTACAAACAAGTACACCTTTCCCATCACACCTGAAAAATTGTCATTCAGTCTTTGCCTAGAGACTTCAAGTTAGAACAACCTACTTTCTCCCAAGGCACCCCTTTCATTTTTTTTTGTAGCTTTAAGCATTAGAAAGTTTAATCTTTTACCAAAAATTATTAGCTTCACCTTCTAATGTCACTACCACATCACTTTTTAAAGAGAATTTAGAGAATTTTAAGAGAGTAAGAATAGAGTCCACTTTGTGAGTAGGAACTACTTGCTCTGTGTTCTGTATCCTCCTTTTCATTCTCTTTCTTTCAGTTTCAGCAAATGAATTTGGCATATTTTTCTTCCTGCTAAAGAATGATGTCAGTTTCTGAAGAATTATTTTAGTCTTTCCCTTTATCTTTTCTTTCATCATTACAGTCAGCAGTATGTCTATAATTGCACTATTTACTACCAGTTCCTCATAGACTCTTCATAGAATTATCCGTTTATTGATAAAAAAAAATGACAGTTCTAATAAGAAAGAAGTTTCCATTCACCTTCTTTCTCTCACCTTCTTCATAGATTACAATATGTCCTTATAACTCAAAATTGAAAATCCTTTCCCACCACACATACTTTCCCCAATTCCAGGGAAAGAGGAACTTCATAGTGAGAAAATAACAAATGAAAATCCAAATTGCTTTTTTGTTTTTGCAATATTCCATTGGGCACCAAAAGAAACAGTAATAGTATATGTAATCTCTATGGGACATCCTAGTGAAACAGATATTTTATACATACATACATATATACATATATATGCATATTTTAAATCTAACATGTAGTTTCAACATTTCCTTGCTTACTGCTTTCCCACTGGGATAAGCATCCTAAGTGATTGAATAGTATGGATGTAACAAGACCAAAATCATGTCTCCAGATTGATCATCTATGGACAGATTTTGGAAAGACTTAGACAAGAATTCATAGGCAGAATACAAATTGATGGTTTGTGAGGTGTGACTACAGATTACATCACAATATATTGAGGAAATCATTTTCTTGTTTTAGGATTCATGTTGAAGACAGAGTGGAAAATTTTTTTTATCATCCTGGGGTTTATCATCTTATAGGTAAATAAGAACTTTCTTTATCAACCAGTCTGTATTTAAAAATCTAGTTTTTGTTTTTTCTTGCTTTACAATAGCCCAGAACTGAATGGACAACATTCAAGTCTATAGTGATAGAATTTGAACTTGAGAACACAGAATTCCTATTTGATGACTGAAGAATTAAATTTGAGAAAGTGAAAAAAGTCAAAGTTTGAAAAATTAAATACAAATTTTAAAGGACAATGAGTACATGATGAATTTCTACAAAGAAATTGATGATCAACAACTTGCATGTGATAAAAGATAAAGTCCCTTTCGAAAGTGACCAGCTTCAGTGTATTCAAAAGGGACAGGCCATTCTACCTGTTTTTGATAGACATACAAAAGCCATTTCACTCTGGAGGTCCAGGGTAGGGTCATCCATTCCTGAATGTCTGGAATACCTAGTTCACACAAGGCAATATATATTCTAGTTAAATGACTAACTCTCTCAAAACTAACTTGGGACTTGATTGTTCATAAGTATGTCAAGTAATTTATAAAGATGGAAGGATTTTTGTCACCATAAATAATAGAAACTTTGTTTCTACTAATAAAATACCCAATGATGTCATCAATAATCTATCTGAGGCTTATTAGGCAAATATAGGCTCAAAGATTTAACCTTTTGCTACTGGAAGAAGAATGATATATATGAACAGAAATAGGGTAAAGGGACAATCAATCTTGTAATGAATATTCTGAGTTTAATTTTAGATGACAGGCTGTTCAAGTGGTAGTACCTGTCTAGTGAATTTCTACATAGTTTAGGATGGAAGTCATATATATATATATGGAAGTCATACAAGTAGAGGTGACAGTTAAAATCATCCAATTTTATAAAATGTATAAAGGGAAATATTAAGAAAAAAAGAGCAGAAAGACAATGTGTTTTAATGGCCCTTCAGGAATACTCAAAATCTAGAGGGTAGGATAAGGAAGAATCAAGGGAAGTGATGAAAGAGGGGAAATGAAATCAATGTGTTAATCAATGATCAAACACTTGATCTAGTGTACAAGGCAATTGGCAAAGCAATAAGATGGAAAATAGAAAAGCAAGATAATTTTTGCCCTCCAGGATAGGAAGTTTCAAAGAGACACACTGATAATCACAGGCATGAATTATACTCCCCAGTAGGAACTAAAGAGCATTGCTAAAAATCACAATGTTGGACCAAACCAAACCAAACCAAACCAAACCAAACCTGAATGATATAGAGGAAAAGGGAGGAAAGCTCTTTTCCATTGGGGATTTGGGGGAACAAAGCCAAGATAGAGGAGTAAAAGCAGGAACTTGCTTGAGCTCCCACTCCAACCACCTCCAATGCCTGTAAAAATGATTGTAAACAAATTTTAGTGCTACAGAACCCACGGAGTAACAGAGAGAAACAAATCTCCCACTAAAGGCAACCTGACAGGCTGATAGAAAGGTTCTATCTCATGAAGCTGGGAGTGGAGTGCAGTTCTTCGTGAGCTGCACTGCCCCAGAGCCACAGAACAGACTGGCTGGAGTAGACTTCAGGGGACTGATTCAATGGCAGCTATGGTGGTTTCCAGACTTCTCAACCCATAAACACCAAAGAGAAAATAGAAGGTTAGTGGGGAATGCTATTGATCCTGGTTAAGAGAAGACCTACGGTCTAGGTGGTGAGAGAAGAGTTGTGGTCTAGGCAGTGAGAGAAGAGTTGTGGTCTGGCCCCTGCCCACAGGGTGGCAGAGGTAGTTGTGGCTGCATCTGCTTCCGTAGGTGGCTGCCTTCTAAACTCCAGGCCTACAGATCATAGGAAAACCAAGTGACTGTTCAGAGGGTAATTGTTCTTGCTTTGACCTGCTTGGATCTGGGTTGCAGTTTTGGATGCCAGTCCTGGGGTGAGGAGTACTAGTGTGGCAGAGCTTGTGGAGGTTGTAAAGAGGGAATCCTCCTCACAGTCCTGAGGCAGGTGCCTGGAAGAAGTTCTGATAACAGCTGCACAAAACCCCAGAAATTTGGGACACAGAATTCTCCACTCTGGAAGCAGAGTTCTACCATGGCAAAGAGCTCAAAAGTCAAGTAATTGGCCAGCAAGATGAACAAACAGAAGAAATGCAATCAGACTATAGAATTGGTTTTTTGGTGACAAAGATTATAAAAACATAGAACCAGAAGAAGACAGCAGTAAAAACTCCTTCAAAAGCCTCCAAGAAAAAGATGAAATGGTAGCAGGCAATGGAGGAGATCAAAAAGGATTTTGAAAATCAAGTGAGTGAAATAGAGGAAAAACTGGAAAGAGAAATGAGAATGATACAAGAAAATCATGCAAAGCAAGTCAACAGCCTGCCAAAAGAGACCTAAAAATATACTGAAGAAAATAACACCCTAAAAAATAGATTAACTCAAATAGCAAAAGAGGCCCAAAAAGCCAATGAGGAGAAGAATGCCTTAAAAGCAAAATTAGCCAGATGTAAAAGGAATTTCAGAAACTCACTGAAAGCAAGGATTCAGAACAGAAAATAAATTTTAACACCTGTATGGCTAATGCAATACCCACAATGGCTGCTATGCATATGCAGGTGTATTTCCAGGTTTGAATCACAAGATATGACTGACTCTCTTCTTCAAAGAAAAAAAAAAAACAAGATATTTATTCATATACCAGAAAGTCAAATCCATCATAGTAATAAAGAAGTTGGTATACCTTAACAGTGCAGGGAACACCACCATCCCCAAGCCTTCCCTCTGTCAGGCCTACCCCAAACAAGCTCCCATAAGCAAAAATGCCCCTTTCTCACCCACACTAGCTGCTCTGCCTCCTCTCTCTCTCTCTCAGATCCACCCCGGTCTTTCCTTCCTGCTCCACCCTTCCTGCTCTCTGTTCATGCTCTGTTGGGCAAACTCATTGCACACTGAAGTCCATGGCCTTCTCTGGCCTGAGTTAGAGCTCAAAGTAGGCCTATTAAGTGGCAGGGTAGATCTTCAAATTCCCTTAATGTTACACCTGTGTAACAAATTGGTATAGGAAATTGGGATTTGTATTTCAGAACCATAGATTAACATATTGTAATCCCAGACTCCCAATTGTGGATGGAATGAAACATGCAAGGGCTGACAAAAAAAATTAAAGAATTTTCCTGGACACTTTTATATCTAATTTAAAATGATTTAAACTGAAAAGGAAAAGGGAAAGAAAAAAAAAGAATATATCTGCAAGCTACATGAAACTAGCTAGATAAAATCTTTCAACAAATGTCTTAGAAAAATAAACTTAAACTGGGAATCTTCCTGATCTTGACATACAGTAAAGATTTTTAAGGAGAAGGAAATTAAATTAGAAGGCCAAAAGTTATTCTTAATAATCCCATACTGGGTCATAGTGATCACTATTTCACTTTGTTTTCTTCTTGAAGCATTTTTTCAATTTGTTAAAGGGCCATGTTAGTATCTGTGATTAAAGAATAAGGAGACATTTCTCTGATCCTTTCACTTTCCTGTATCATGAATAGCAACCTATGTGCAGTAGAAATGTGGTTATTACTTGTGTAACTGAAAGTAGCATAAATATAGCTCAATCTTTTCAATTTTATGGAGTGTTACCTTCGTATGAAACTGAAAGCCTTAATTCCTTGTAACTTGTTTTAGACAGCCTTGTCATTTTACCTCTCATGGACGTCTCATGACTCCTAAGCAAGGCTATATTTTTTTTAAATAGTAGATTTTCTCTACCTTTCTTTCCTTTTTTTTCATTTTAGCCTACTTGCCCAAGAACTTTGATCTAACACTATTTGATTCTTGTTGATATGAAATAGGACCAATACTAGTTTATAGTTCTAGAAAAATTGCTAAAAGATTTAATTTGGATCTGCTACTATACTTTGACATCACTAAAAAAATACCAGTTTTCAAATATATTTCTGGACAATTGTATGCATTAACTGCTATTTTCAGAACTATTCTAGTACTTTGATAGATATGTGATTTCATTGATAGGTATATTTTCATCCTTGTAGATCACAGCTCATGCCTCTAGCCAGTCCTTCATCCTCTGTAACTCTTGGTTATGTTCTCCCTGAAGGATCAAAAGCCTCAAGAGGGCAGGATGGTGGTTTCTTGTGAGGTGAGAATAACATTTTAACTAATGTTTGGGAAATAAATATTCTTGAGGCCTTTTAAGATTTTGTTTTGTATCCCATAGTTACCCATGTATAGCTCAGGCTCTCCAAATGTAACCCCACACTCTCACTGAATGACTTCTTTTCCAATCAGACTTTTCCTAAAAGATACTCTCTATGTCACATCTTACACATAGATCATCACTGAAAATAAGTTACTGCTTGGATTTGCTCACTATACATTTCTACATTGTCATATAGGTGGTAGAGTGCATAGAACTCTGGCCTTGGAGTCAAGTTAAAATCCAACCATAGACATGTACTAGCTATGTGACTTGGTAAATCACTTAACCTCTGCCTTCCTCCAGTTCCTCAATTGTAAAATGAGAATAATAATAATAGCACCTGCCTTCCCTGGTTGTTGTAAAAATTAAATGAAATAATATGTGTAAAACACTTAGTATAGTGCTTTACATTACTAAATAAAAAAACAAAACAAACAAAAGGTAAAACAAAGAAAAAGGAAAGGGAAACAGTTTTAAGCAGATTGTGCATCATGAATAGAGATCATAATATCATTAACTAAGATGTGCTCCAATCTAATGCTATGGTTATAGGCTCTATTCCAGTCTTTGAATTGTGGGAAAAAATGACTTGCATATTTAGGAGAGTAACAAAGATCTTTGCAGAATCCAAATGTATAATATGGAAAAATTACTTATTGGTTCATCTGGAAATGATACTAGCTTAGATGATAAAAGCTTTTCTAGGCTTCTTGCTGTTCACACATGGTCCTTACTGTTTGATGCATAGAATATTTCCTAGTTTGCTTTGGACATCTTCCTAGATGTCCATCTGCTTTGAATCTTTTGAAACAAGATAATTAACCATTAAAAGAATGAAGTTTGCAGGTTAAAAATCATCTAGGCCAAGATTATCATCAAGATTATCAAATGAGCATAGAGTATACTCACAGAAAACCAAAGAATACTCAAATTCTCTTTTCCTTTAACTTCTTTAACTTTTGAGGGGAAATAAGGCTCATTTCTATGCTTCTTTCAAGCCATCTGCAGCTGCATTTAATATAAAATAGCTTATTATGAGGATATGTACATTTTAGTGATTTGGAGGTATAGTTCCAAATTGTTTTAGAGAATGATTGAACCAATTTACAATTCTACCAGCAGTGAATTATTGTGCCTGTTTTCCCACAAGCCTTCCATAGTTGCCATTTTCTTCTATTGTCTCCTTTGCCAAATTGTAGGGCATGAAGTGAATCTTTAGAATTGTCTTAATTTGCAATTTTCTAAATATTACTTGTATAGAGAATTTTTTTCAAAGGGATGAAGATTACACCTGTGATCTTCAGTCATGTAGAAAAAGTTCAGATGAAGAAACTCCCACTGCCAATACAGGTTAGCATTTTTTTTTGCAATGTGCAATCTTAGAAGTTTGACCCCAGACACATTGAGGTGAATAGATTTGACTGGGGTCATAAAACCAGAGAATTTCAGAAGTTGTGCTTAAACCTAGATATTCCTGACTGAAACATCCACCCATTATTCTTTACAAGAGTTTGCCTCTTCCATTTCTTCATATGGCTAATAATCTTGAATTCTTCATTTGAGAACTTCCTCTTCTTTGAACTATTTATCTATTAGGGAATAATTATTTATTCATGTATATTCACATCAATTCCTTATATATTATACCTTTAGCAGAGAAATTGGCTGAAGATATTCTGTTGATCTTTTTCTTTTTTAATTATGACTACATTTAGTTACCATGTATAAATATTTTTTCTATTTTATTAAATGAAATTATTGACTATCTTTTACAATAATTTTTATTCCTTCTTTAGGTAAGAATTCTTTCCCCCTACCCATAGTTGTGAAAATATTTCTGATAGTTATTCCCTATTTCTAAACCATCAGCAAATCTTCATTTTGTTTATACCATTTTTTTAGATTTACTTCACCCCATTGTCATTGCCTGTCTCCATGATTAGCTTGTTTAAATTATTTATTGTTGTTGTTCAGTTGTTTCAATTATGTCTGAGTCTTCATGACTCCATTTGGTGTCTTCTTTGCAAAGATACTGGGTGGTTTGTAATTTCCTTCTGCAGTTTATTTTACTCATGAGGAAACTGAGGGAAATAGGATGAAATAACTTGCCCAGAATCACACAGCTAGTGTCTGAGACTGGATTTGAACTTAGGTCTTCCTGCCTCCAGGCCTGGTACTCTATCAATTGTGCTACCTAGCTGCCCAAGAAAAATATTGTAGGGGTTTGCCATTGCCTTCTCCACCTCATTTTCGAGATGAGCAAACTAAAGCAACCAGGGTTAAGGACTTGCCCAGGGTTATATAACTACTAAGAGTCTGAGGCCAAATTTGAACTCATGAAGACCAGCCTTCCTGAATTTAGGCAAAGACTAGAAACAGATCAATGTAAAAATCCCCAATAAAACACCAGAAAAGAAATCTTGATAATAAAAAAATGAGATTAATAAAATTAAAAGTGAAAAAAATAAAACTAGGAACCAGTTTAATAAATTAAATTAAAACCATTTAATAATTTGATTTTAAAAGAGAAAAAAAGAGAAAAAAAACCCCAACCAAACTACCAGTATCAGAAATAAAAAAGGTAAATGCATAATTAAAGAAAAAAAATAAAAGCAATTATTCAGAGCAATCTAAGTGAAACGCATTTATATTTACCCTTCCCTCCACTCCAGATTAACCGAAAACGAAAAAGAATACTTAAATAAACCTATCTCAGAAAAAAAAATGAACCATACATTAGCTCCCTAAGGAAAACACAACAACAACTCAGGACCAGATAGATTTACAAATAAATTCTATTGAATTGTTTGAAAACATAGGCAAAGAAAGAGTGCCACCAAATTCCATCCATTTCACTAATATGCTTTTGGAAGAAGAACCTGGAAGGAAAAAAAAACAGAGAGAAAATTATAGCCCAATCTCCCTAATGAACATTGATGCACTGGCTGCTCCCTGCCAGCCTGAGCCCAGAGGAAGCCCTGTTTCTACTCTGCCATGTTGACTCTTCCCCCCAGCAGTAGTTGTTTGGAATTCTGGTAGATCATTGTATTGATCACAGTTACAAGTGCAGTGTTCTGGGAGCCCAGCCCAGCCCTGCAGGAGCCAGAGGTTTTAGCCACAAGGCATGCCTGACCAGCCAGCAGCTGGAGGGACTTCAGATCACAAGCAGCTGCAGCGGTTTCCAGAATTATCAACCCATAGATGCTAAGGACAAAATGAGAGGTCAGTGCAGTTTGGATTTTGGGATCTAGTAGTTGGGAGAGCGTTTGGCCTTTATCCCCTGGAAGGAGAAGCCTCTGAGGCACTGTGGCCCTGCACATGTGGCTGCTTCAGCTCCTGTCCTGAAGACTGTAGGGGGACCAAGCAACCAGTCTGAGTGGTAATCACTCTTGCTTTAACCTGTTTGGATTTGGATTGAGGTCTAGCTTTGAGGTCCTGGGGTGTGTGACCAGCTTGCCAGAGCATGTGGAGGCTTCAGAGAGGGCACCCAAGTAATACCTTTGGCAGCTGAGAAAACTCCAGTGTTTGGTACAAAGCTCCCCTGTCTGGTATCAGAGTCCTACTGTGGCAAAAATCCCAAAAGTCAAGTAATTGAGTGGTGATATGAGTAAATGAGGGAAGTAAAGTAAATAGAGGAATACAACATTAGACTCTTATTTTGGGGACAAAACGGATCAAAGCATGAAATGAGAGTAAGACAATGAAGTCAGAACTTGTGCACCAAAAGCTTCCAAGAAAAATATGAGATAGTTACAGGCCATAGAGGAGCTTAAAAAGAATTCTGAAAATCAAATAAGAGTAGTGAAGGGAAAATAGGAAATATAAATGAGAATGATGCAAGAAAATTGTGAAATAAGAATCCAACCTGACTGAAGAAAAGAATACCTTAGAAAATAGACTAACTCAAATAACAAAAGAGGCTCAAAAAAGCAATGAGGAGAAGTATGCCTTAAAAAGCCAAATGTGCCAGATGGAAAAAAGAATCTCAAAAGCTCACTGAAGAGAATCATTGCTTCAGAATTAGATTGGAGCAAATGGAAGCTAGTGACTTTATGAGAAATCATGATACTATTAAGCAGATCCAAACAAATGAAAAAAAATGGAAGGCAATGTGAAATATCTCACTGGAAAAATCACTGACCTAGAAAATAGTTCCAGTAGAGATAATGTAAAAATTATTGGACTACCTGAAAGCCATGATCAAAAAAAAAAGAACCTAGAAATCATCCTCCAAGAAATTCTCAAGGAAAATTGCACTGATGTTTTAGAACCAGAGGGCAAAATAGAGGTTGAAAGAATCCACCAATCACCTCCTGAAAATGATCCCCAAAAGAAAACTCCTAGGAATATTATAGCCAGGTTCCAGAATTCCCAGATCAAGGAGAAAATATTACAAGTAGCCATGAAGAAACAATTTAATATTGTGGAAACACAATCAGGATAACACAGGATCTGGCAGCTTCTACACTGAAGGTTTGAAGGGCTTGGAATATGATATTCCATAGGTCAAAGGAGCTGGAATTAAAACCAAGAATCACCTACCTAGCAAAACTGAATATCATATTTCAGGGGAGAATATGGTCATTTAGTGGAATAGAGGACTTTCAAACATTCTTGATGAAAAAACCAGAATTGAATAGAAATTTTGACATTGAGATAAAAGAAGCAAGAGAAGCATGAGAAGGTAAACAGGGAAAAGAAATCATAAGAACTCCATTATCTAACACCATATACCACAATCAAGTCTAAATGGGTGCATGATTTAGGTATAAAGGTTGAAACTGTAAGCAATCTCAGAAAACAAAGAATAATTTACCTTTCAGATTTGTTGAGAGGGAAAGACTTTATGATGAAACAAGAATTTAGAGAGCATTATAAAATGCAAAATGGATAATTTTGATTACATTAAATTGAAAAGCTTCTGTACAAACAAAGCCAGTGTAACCAAGATTAAGAGGGAGGTGGGAAATTGGGAAAGAATTTTTACAAGCTATGTCTCTGATAAAGGACTCATTTCTAAATTATTAAGAGAATTGTGTCAAATCTATAAGAATACAAGTCATTCCCCAATTGATAAATGGTCAAAAGATATGAACAGGCAGTTTTCAGAGGAAGAAATTAAAAATATCTATAAGCATGTGAAAAAATGCTCTAAATCACTATTGATTAGAGAAATGCAAATCAAGACATCTCTGAGGTAACCACATCTCACCAGTCAGATTGACTAAGGTGACATAACAGGAAAATTACAAATGCTGCAGAGGATGTGGAAAAATTGGAAATGAGTGCATTTTTGGTGGAGTTGTGAACTGATTCAACCATTCTGGAGAGCAATCTTGAACTATGCTCAAAGGGCTATAAATACTTTCATGCCCTTTGACCCAGCAATATCACTTCTAGGGTTATATCCCAAAGAGATAATAGAAGTGGGAGGAAGACCCATATGTACAAAAATATTTATAACAGAAAGAATTGGAAATTAAGGGGGTGCCCATCAATTGGGAAATGGCTGAACAAAGTGTGGTATATGCATGTTATGGATAACTATTGTTCTATAAGGATCGAGGAGCAGATAGACTTCATATTTACTTGGAGAGGCTTATATGAACTGATGCCGAGTGAGAAGAGTACAACCAGGAGAAATTTGTACACAATTACAGACACAACTTATGTGTGATGGACAACTTTTATAGACTGAACTCTTCTCAGCAATGCAGTGATATAAGTCAATCCCAAAAGACTCATGATGGAGAGAGATGTCTACATCCAGAAAAAGAACCAGAAAGAACTGAGTTTGAATCCAGATTGAAGCAAACTACCTGATCTTTTCATTGTTTGTTTTTATTTCCTCTTTACCATTTTTCATTCCATCTGATACAATCTGTCTTTAGGACCTGACTGATGTCTGATGTGAAAGTATTTGCAGATCCTATACTTGAATGTTTGCTGCCATGGGGGGGGGGAAGGGGGACAGAATGTGAAACTCAAGGAATTGTGGAATTGAATCTTGTAAACTAAAAGTAAACAAACAAATTAATAATAAAAAAATAAATCATAAGAACTACTGCTGAAAAATGCTATCTCCAGATTAAAAAAAAAACAAAACTGAGGAACTCAGATTGAAAACTGAAGCATTTTTCCCTTTATTTTTCATTCATTTTTCCTAGAACATGACTAATATAGAAATGTTTTATATGACTTCATATGCATATCATATTTCTTATCTTTTCAATAGATAGAGGAGGAAGTAAAGGGAAGGAAAGAATTAAGAACTGAAATTTTTTTTAAAAGGTAAAAAATTTTCTGGGAATCATATGGAATACAAAGAGGATTGAAATCAGAGATTTTAGATGCCATCTAGTTGTAGATCATATATGGAGAACTACAAGGGACCTCAGCTATCATCTAGTATAACTCTCATTTTACAGAAAAGGAAGCTGATTACCACTCTTCCTTTCACTAATGACTTGTCCAAAGTCACCCTTGTCTTCTGTCTTCAAATCTAGCACTTTTTATAGTACCAAAATAACATCTCTAGTCTTAGATCTTCATTTTACATATGAGGAAACTGAGGTCCAGAGAAACCCAAGGTTGACCAGTGGCAAAAATGGAAAGATGCTATTTAAATGCATGCCTTCTAAAGGAGTATATCATAGTGGAAGGAGAACTGAATTTATGGTCAGAGGACCTGAGTTTGAACCTCACCTTTCCTGTTTACTACCCATGACTACCCATTACAAGTCATTTACCTTCTTTAGGTATCACTTTCCTCTTCTGTAAAATGAGGAGGAAGCACTAGAAGAACTCTATGATCTCCTTTGACTCTCAACTTTGGTCCTATGAGTCACTGATCACAAATTTTCTACTTTTCCCAGTACTAAAAGTAGTATTTAAACACAACTAGAAAATAAAATGAGGTTTGCCTCAAAAGAGGTGTTCAGAAAACCCTCATGTTGTTTGCTCTTATAATATCGAAACAAAGGTATGAACCTGCCAACTTCTTTTTATGGCTTTTTCTTTTTCCATGGGAACAAATATGAAAGGGTACCTAAGAAATTACCTGATAGTAATTAATAAATAATAGAAAAAAGCAACAGAGCTCTCATTTCATTACTGGTTAAAAGATGCAACCTCATCTTCCATGTTCACTTAGAGGTAGTCTGAAATTATTAGAAAAATATCCCTAACATTTTGCATTTTCTACCCATCCTTCAATGAAATAAAAATCAATATTGAGTTGGTCCTAATATTAGTCACCTTTTGGTTCCAAATCAAGTTTCTATTAAACATGAGGACGATCTATAACTTTACTCTTAGAATAAAATGCATAGCTTTAGTCCCTCTGATGTCTCCAGCAGCAGCCAAAGCAGTGATAGCAATTTCCTGAACAGCTACATATACCCTAGATTGTCATTGCTGGCCAGTTGTCAATGTTTTAACATAAAATAGATCAGTCTTTTTTTTCTATAAATGCTTGGCAAATATGTGCAGCTCTGTCCCTAGTTTCTGAGTAAAGGCACACAGATGGGTGAGTCAGGTAACTGAGTCATTCATAGGATCTAGGAGTAGCACAGATTACCTCACACAAAAGGAGAATGATTGTAAAAGATAAAAATGAAGAAGTAGATTGATATCTTGAATATTACACAAAGGATTTTGAATTTTAATTTCCTTCCTGACAGAATAAAGTTTTTACAAATGGAAAAGACGCCAGATATTCTCTTGCCCAACTCTTATTTTAAAAATAACTGAGAGGGGGAGTGACTTGGCTGTAATCACATAGCTAGAGTTCTCAGTATAAGCTAGATGTTTCCTTAAACTTTCATAGTCCCAAATTTCTGGGGGTGTGAAAACTTCTCAGAATGAATCGTATAATTTGATGTCAGTTCTGACTGTCTACTTCACCTCTCCCCTCCCCTGTCTCCATTTCTGCTGTCAATCAGCAGTAAGCCCTTTCAGAAGGCTTTCTGATTTCCACCTCTGTGGGCCCCTCTTCCCAGCCATTGGGAGTCAGGGACAGCCTGAGCTCACTTCCCTCCCCTTGCTTTGGGACCCTTCTCCCCTTCCCTTGCTGTCAATCAGCATTCTTTTCCTTTGTAAGACTTGTTTCCCAGCCACTGAGAGATAGTGGCAGGCTTCCCTATGACTTGCCATTGAGGAAGATTTTCCCACTGAGACTTGAGACCACCTCTCAGCCAATGGGAGAAGGGACAGCCGGGAGGGGGGAGGAGGGGTTTCACTGCGTTAGAGTATAAATTCTTGTTCTGCCTTTTCTAATGTGCCTTTTCCTCATGATCAGTCAAGGAGAAGACCACCCTCTTCTTCCAGGGAAGAGAATAAATTCCGATTCTTATCCTGAGAGATTTCCATGTTCTTGATTAAATTTTGGATGAGTTTTTTCATCACAAACACAAAGAAATGGGGTCCATCTATTTGTGTCTACATTTGAACTGTCTTAATCCAGGAAAAAACAATTTATGAAATCAGGTTCTTCTGAGAGTGAGCTAAAGGTCTATAATGGTTCCCATTGCAATTAATTTTGTCTTCTATCTCTTAATCTTTGTGTCCTTTTCTCTGACACCTAGGTTCCATGTCTTTCTTTTACTATTCATCTAGGCATTCTGGGCCCTTGAGGCTAATGAAAGTTTTCTTTTCACCCATCCACTCTTTTCACTTAAGCATATTCAATAATCATATTCAAACACTGTAAAGGTGTTAGCCATAGTTCTGTCCTTTTGGTCCATGCAGAATACATTTGCTCCCTCTTCTAGGTGATAGTCCTTCATATACTTGGACACAGCTACTGTTTTACCCTTAAGCCTTCTCCACTTTAGGCTAAATATTCCCAGTTCCTTCAATCCAACTTCCTATGCCAAGACCCTCTCAGACTAGAGAATAATTAGGTCATCAAAATTAATTTCATAATTTTATTTAACCTCAAAGTATCTTAGGTTTTGCCCTGGAAGATATCTTAGAGATCACGTAGTTCTATCCCTTTATTTTATAGATGAGTAAACATATGCTCAAATAGTTTCTGTGACTTGCCAAAGGTCATAGATCTAATTAAGTGTCAGAGGTGAGACTTGAATGCAGATCTTCCTGACCCCGAGTCCAGCGCTCTAGTCATCATACCATACTGACAATCCACAGTGACTTCCCACAGCGATTTTGTTTAAATAGCTCATCTTTTAGGGTCTGTCCTACTATAACCCCGAAAAAATTTAGAGCACAAATCACAGAATTTCAAAATTGTATGTACCTCAATAGGCATCTACTTCATGATAAAATATTCAAAAATTAGTCATTCATTCTGTAAATTATGAAGACATTGGGGGTGGTAGGAGGGTACAACTACCTCCTGAGATAACTCATTCTAGTTTGGAATGATTCTAATTGTTAGAAAGTATTTCTTTGCATTAGTGATAAATTAAACTATTTGAATCTTCTACTTATTGCTCCTAGGTACCTAGGTGGCAAAGTGGATAGAGCAGTGTACTCAGAATAAGGAAGACCTAAGTTAAAATTCAGCCTTAGATTCTATTAGCTATGTAACCCTGGACAAGAAGTTCACTCTGCCTGCCTTAGTTTCCTCATATGTATAATGGGGATATCAATAGCACTTCCTCCCAAGGTTAATGTGAGTATAAAATAAGACCATATTTGAAAAAAAACTCTTGGCAAAACAAAAATACAAAAACATATATATATGTATATACATATATGTATACACATACATACACACAATTGACATAGTTCTTCCCTGTGGGGCTATGTAGAACACATATGGTCCCTTTTCTAGGTGCTTGTCCTTCAAATACTTGAACATAGCTATTGTGTTCTACTTTAGTTTAAATATTGCCAGTTCCTTTAATCTATCCGCATATGACATGGACCCCAAAGACCTTCATCATCCAAGTATCCTTTGGAGATTTACCAATTCCTTAGTGTCCTTTCTAAAATGCGGTACCCTAAATTGAGTCTAACAATCCATATGTCATCTTACTAGAGCAGGTTACAGCAGGACAAATCATTTCACTATTTCTGAACACTATGTTTCTATTAACACAATCTAAGAGACAGCTAGATGTCTCATAGGCCATATCACACTGTTGGTTCATTCAAGCTCAAATTTACACTATCAAGAGACATCTCTCCCATCTCATGCTTTTAAGGCTAAGATTTTAGCCTAAATATATGACATTCCATGGGAACAAAACCTTTAAAAACAAAAAGAATGAAAAGAGGCATTGTCATATATTGAGCAGTGGTTCTGTGCTAGGATAGATAACTCACAATAAAGAGAAACTGTCTCTTCCTGATCTAGAGGCCAGGTCATAGCACAATGTTTAATAAATTTGTGCAGCTAAAGTCTAGAAATTCCAATAAAATGTTATGTTTTCATGCATAAGCATGCACAATATTAACCTTAAAACATCAGAAAAGATATCACTTATCCACTGGAAATCATCCCCCCCCATTGGACTATAATAGCAGATGAAGATGTTTCCTCAATCTATTCCCACACTGTTCCCTTGTCTAGGAATTTCTTAGGGCTCACCATTTTCAATAGAATCTGAACTATTTCTTCCTTCGCTGTGCAACAAGGATCAAAGTAGAGCAATTTTAACTTCATTTTTAGTGAATCCTATACATGCTTTCACTGCCTATCTGTCTGGAAAGGGGGCTGATGGACTCCTTTTCTGCTGCATCTTATCTGATGCTCTTTGTGGCATAATAATTGAAATCTCCAGGTAGTGTGACCTCTTGGATTACTCAAGAGTCTGAAGCCTCTAGAGAGGAAATGATCATATGAGCTAGAGTTTGGGATGCTCAATGTAATGAGAAAAAAAAAAAAAGAAACCTCATCCAGAAGGTTGTAAAGCAGACATATGCAAAGATGTAACCTTTAAGTATTGCTTGTCAACAGGCTACTGCTGGTCAATTGCAGAGTTAACAGCTTGTTACAACCTTGTACTGTTTTCTTTTTTGAAAAGTTTCCAGAGGATTTTTTGACTACTTCTGAAATAGCTTAAGCCAAAGACAGTTTCTATGGGATTCCCTCTCTGAAAGTAAAACTAGTCTCTGTGAGCCCATTAGGTTGGCAGCACAGGCTGTATATATCTCCACTACCTGTGACCTCTATCCTGTTTGAGAATGTATTAACAGATTAAAGCCAAAATAAGGCATAATGGATAACAAGTTATAACCCAGGAGCTGAAAGACCCAGGTTCAAGCCTAGCCTCTGGTTCAAACTGTCTGGGATCTTAGTCCAGGTTACTTAACTTCTCCATGTCTTTAGCCAATTTTCTAAGATGAAAAATTTCAAACCAGGTGCCAATATGTACTGTTAGAACTAGTTTTCTCATCTTGAGTTCCATATATAAATGGTGTAGGTCAGTACAAAAACAAAACAAAAATTAGAACATTCCCCAAAGAGTGATGTAGTGCATATGGGGCCAGTCTTAGAGTCAGGAATAAAAAGAGCTGCTATCTATATATTGTTTTAAGATGTTATACAGGAGCAGCCAGGTAGCACAGCGAGTAAGAGCACCGGCCCCCGTGTCGGAATGACCTGGGAATCAAATCTGGGCTCAGATACTTAGCACCACACCCAGAAATAACTGGCCGTATAACCTTGAGCAAGTTACTTAACCCCAATTGCTTAAAAAAAAGTTACACAACACTCTATACACATTATTTTCTATGTTGCTTGCACCAGCCTTGTTAGGTAGGAGATATTATTATCTCCAACTTATTGATGAGGAAATTGAGGTTCAGAGTCATGTTCTCATCCTACCTCTCACACATACTGGCAATGTGACCATAGGCAAGTTACTTAATCTTTCAGTGCTTCTAGGTAACTAAGTCTCTAAATTACAAACATGTTGCCTGCTCTGCTTCTGTGGACTGAATTTCTAATCTGAAGTTCACCAAAGTGATGAAAACACAAGCTTAGTCCCTCAAGTTCCTCCTTCTCTTCCAAATATTCTAAACACTTATACAGTATATAGTAGATGTCCTAGAAGTGATCTACTGATTCCAATTTACTCTGGCAGGTTGGGTTATCACTGGTTTCTAGGGAACCCTGGGTATCTTGATGTATCTTTTGAACACTAGTGCTCACAAAGTCCCACTGTATACTTCCCCTATTGTTTGTTGGGTGACATCAATTAGTTAGCAAGAGTTAGCTCAGTTTTAGAAAACAATATCTAGTATCTTTGCAAAAATAACTATCAGATATTAAAGGAGTCAATGTCTCTGATGTCCCTTGATTTTAAATCTGTGACTATTTACATTACTCCACATTGCCTCTTCCCAACATCCTTCCTACTTGGTCCAGTGTCTGTCCCTCAAGCCTGGAATGCTCTGCTTCCTGACTTTCTTCAGGACTTGGACCAAATCTTACCTTCCCTGATGCCTTCCCAATGAGATTGCCTTTAATTTATCATGTATATATCTTGTTTATACAATTTTATACATTCTCCCATATTAGAATGTGATCTTGTCAAAGGAAAGGACAATTGCTTTTCTTTATCACAAGAATTTACCACAGTGACTGGCAGATATTCAGGCCTGGAATTAGGAAGACTCATCTTTGTGAGTTCAAATCTGGACTCAAACAATTACTAGCTGCATGACCCTAGGCAAAGCACTTAAAACTGTTTGCCTCAGTTTCCTCATCTGTAAAATGAGCCTGAGAAGGAAATATCAAACTACTCCAATATCTTTGCCAAGAAAACTTCAAATAGGATCATAGAGAGTCATGTACTACAGAGCAGCAACAACTAGAAGGTATTCTGTTAAATAAATGCTTGTTGACTGACAAGAAATGAATCTTGAGAAAGATATTGAAGCAGAGTTGTAACCAGGGCTTAGTTCAGATTACCGGTAATCTCCCTATGGGGACACACTTACTGGAGGCTCACTTGTTCCTTGAGTTGGTCAATGAATACAATTTTCTATAATTTCTTGGACATTCACTTCATGGTGACATCCTGCTTCATGGCACAGTGTGGACCATCACCTCCAGGATTATATCACTGACTCCTTCCCCTGGACCCTGTTTAACTACATCCTTTTTGTAGTATCACTGCTGTTGTACTTTGTCCTCTGCACAATTGTTCTCACATTCCCAGCAAACATACTCAGACTGAGTGTCTTGCCTACTCTTCCATCTTCATATATTTTTACCCTAGATGAAATAATTGTTAGCTTCAACTAACTGTCCTGAATTGAAGAGGAAAAGGGAGTGATACGCTAATGTGGGAGATGATCAGGCCACCAGAATCAATCAATAAATAAACATTTAATTAAGGGGGGTAAGTGAATGACCATTTAAGTGCCTGGTAAGTGTCAGACGTTATAGAGTTTTCTAAATATTATCTAACTCATTTTATCTTCGCAACAAACTTTTGCTAGAAGTCTTATTATCCTCATTTTATAATTGAGGAAACTGAGGCAGATGGAAGGTTATATGACTTGCTTACGGTTACCCAGTGACTGTCTGAGGTCATATTCTTCTCTTCCTGACACAAGGCAGGTTCTATCTTTCATTACCAAACTACCCACGATGTGCCCAGTACTGTACAAGGTACTCTACCAAGATTGAAATGCATAGTTCCTAATTCAAGGAGTTTACAATCTACTGGGCAAAATTTAGGTGGTTGTGAGATAGTGGGGGGTGTGGGGGGCGGATCATAGAACAAAATTCTTGATTGTGGTTTAGGCAAAGAGTGAAAGAACAAATTCAGTTGCTAAAATTCAAAAGTAAAATTTTCACAGGGTAAAAATAATCACCCAAATTTTTTATTCTATCTTAAATTGCAATCAAGTATAAGCAGACTGATTTCACAATCTGTTTGCTTTATAGTTACCCATTGAAAGTCTCAAAGGGTAACCAAATGAGACCATTTATCCCCTTCTATCCTCTCTAGGTACAGACAATGATCCCATCAGATGGTATAAATAAGATGCATGTACACTGACACTGCAGAACATATTGGCAAACGGGAGAGAAAATGAAACCACATATTGCTATAAAATATTTCCCACATCAGAAGCAGAATACACAGATTTTAGCTAAGTGAAGACATAGCCCCCACCTCCATCTTACGGGATTCATGGAAACAAAAGATGCTTGTATTTTGTGTGGGGGCATACAAAATGCCTTTTCCTACAATGTGCCTTCTAACCCTTAAGCCACAATTTTATTTTGTTTCTACTTCTCTGGGACCCCCAAAGTGCCATGACATATATGGATCATCTATTGCCTACTAAAGTGAATCCTTAAAGGAAAGATGTGAGGCCTGAAAATGCAAACATCTAACCTTTAAGTAGCTACTGCTTGTCCTTGTGCTTCTCATCAATTCCACGTCTAACAGCCTGTTACTTCTCTGTATCAATTTCTTTCAAAAATTATCCCAAGGGGTATCCTGACTGTTTTTGGAATAGCTTAAGTAAAACTAGCTTCTATTGGACTTCCTCCCTGAAAACAAAATTTATGTTCATCTTTTCTGCCAAATAGTTAAAAAAGGTAACAAAAGCTATGGTGTTTCTCATACTCTTCAGCAGGGGAATATGTTTGTCATAGCCAGGGAGGGGGAGATAAAATGGACAAAATTATGGTTTTGGGGTTGGAAGATATGTTGCAGAAATCTGCATGCTGAACATAAACACAAACCTCCAAGGGGCCTTTCTTGCTTAACTAGCTAAGTGGGGAATAAATTCATATATATGAGTGTGTGTGTGTGCACGTGTGTGTGTATGTGTGTATGTGTGTATGTGTGTGTGTGTGTGTGTGTGTGTGTTCCTCTCACACCCACCCCTAAGCCAAGATCAACATATGACTGGAGAAGAGAACAGGAGGAGAGTACTACTAGTAAATGAATATGGATAAAAGGAGACTCTGGAAATTTTTTTCATATAATGCATAGGGAAAAGAAAGAAAGATTATATAACACATGAAGCTATTCCTTATCTTGATTAAGAAACTGGGTGACTTAAGCAGGCTGGGAACTGGGAGTTTTATGAAGAAAGTAGGGAGAGAGAAAAGGGGTCAGAGATTAGAACTGGAAGAGACTTTAGAGATCATCTGTTCCAGGGGTAGGGAATCAGTAGCTTCAAGGTCACATGTGGCCCTCTAGGTCCTCAAGTGTGGCCCGTTGACTGAATCTAAACTTCATGGAACAAATACCCTTAATAAAAGGAGTTCTACAAAACTTGGAGTACATCAAAAGGCCTTGCGGCCACAGGCTTCCCACCCCTGATATACTGGTGAGAAAGGAGAGGCTGAACTTGGCAAACATTATGCAGTATCCAGGTCTTTTCATTTCAGGTCCAGTGTTCTTTCACTACACACACACACACACACACACACACACACACACACACACACACACACGCATACTATCCTATTCCATCTCCTTTGATCAACAAAAGATAAGACATGGTATAGGGTATTGATCCTATCAGGGATTGTAAATGTCTCTAGGTGTTTCCATATGTTTGGGATTAATAGTTGATAATAAAGGGTCTCTACTTGTTTTCCTCCTTTTAATAACTTTTTCCCTATATTATTGTGATTATTTGCTTGAAAATAGGGGAGTCATCTCAGGATACTATATACCTTAAATACATTTCCATAAGTTCCTTTTTTTTTTTTCAGCCAAGAACAAATCAACAATATTGGCTGGACTGAATCTGAACCATTGACTAGAATCTTAAGGAATCTGAGGAGTTTAATGGAGGCAAGGTAGATCTTATATAAAGAAAGACTGTGGGAAGGATCTAGGGGTGGTCAAGTAGTCTAGGATGACTGGGAGAGGGAGGACAGAGGACAGAGAAGGACCAGGTGCCCTAGACAAATTCTAAGGACTTGTAGCCAAGGAATAATGGGGTCTAGATAGAAGTAAGGGTGGGAAATAGCCAGGGGTGATCAGGAGGTAACAGTCATTGAAGGGCTGGGCTAGGTTAGGGATAACCAAGGGAAGTGGGAGATTGGGCATAGGCCACAATGAAAAGTCATTTGAGAGGATTACTGGGATGGATCAATACCTTAGGGGAATACCAGACACTTGACCAAGTGGGAAAATCCTAGGAGAATTCAGGGAAGAGTTCAAAGGGGGAGAGGGAGGGAGTTTTTCCAGGTCCCAAAAACAAATGGGACCTAAATTCTTTTGGGGTTTGGGACGAAAGTCTCAGCTTCTGAAATTGCTTCCTGCTGGCAAGGGGCATTGAGCTACACCTGGCTCCCTGGGTCCTGTTCAAGGGGTCAGACTTTGAAATTTGACAGATGACAGGTGTAGTGGGTTGGAAACCTTGGACTTAGTTGGAAGTTGATACATGACTTAAGTAGTCATCTGGAAGTTGGTGGCTTGGACCCTGGAGGATATTAAGCAAATGAGGACCAAACAGGTGCAAGAGGATTATAATCAGTAGCAAAATAAGAACAAGGGTGATTATAGAAAGAAACCAGGATTTCCATGAAGATGATTTTGGAGACCTAAGGTTATTATGATTTTCTTGCATCCAACTAGTCTTTTCTGAAATGTGTTCAGTATGGATCTCTACTTGCCCAGAATTGTTGATGTACATACAATGGGATGTTTTTGCTAGAGCACATACACCTAGACTAGAGGCAAGCAGTTAGTCTAGGGCTATTCTATTTTCTAGAACTATTGTTGCTAGGTAATCCAAAAATTACTGGGTTTCCCAGAGACCATAAATGTCTTGTTTGTCAACTGGTGAATGGCAATGTTAGAGAGAATGAGTTCATGTCGTAGGTGACCATACCAGGGCATGAGATACTCTGCTCTCTTTTTAAGGAACCAGAGGACATTTTCCCATAATTCACACTTTGTCCTTTTTAAGTTAGAAACTTTGGGCTATGTGGCATTGAAAATAGAGAAGGGGGTTGTTAAAAATCTGAGGGTACACATTCCAAAGTCCTTGTAAGGTGTTAACCATTGGGTGGCCAGGACAATAGTTCTGGGGTCTTGCTATGTGGTTTAGTTTCACCTCTTCCCTAGAATTTTTTCCCACAAAGGAAGGCATAGCCTTTGGGGGTACAGATAGAACAAGTCCTTAAAAGGCTCTGAGTATGGATGCTCCAAGTATCAGAATCAACCTACCAGCAGAGAGGGGTATCTTTAAGAGAAACTCTTACAAGCCTTCCCTCAACAGAGGTATTAACTTGTAGGAAGTCATATTAGGGAGGGGGTCTTTTGCAAAAATGGCATGTGGTGGGAGATTTGAATTGTCTTATGGGTTGAGGTGCATACACAACAATCTTGCACTCCCCTCTACCCCTTCTAATGAGTTTCCCAGTTAACTAGGGAATTATCCTCCTGATAGGGTTTAAAATGTTGGGGTTTAGGGGTGCATGGGACTCCAAAATACCAACATGCCTGAATGAATTCTACTCAAGTCTTCTTTCAGTCAAAGTAAAACAAAGTTTATTAAAGATTCACCATACTGGGTAGATTCTTAAGGAGCCCAATTATTTGTGATGCTTGTATTGACAAGCTGGCCAGATTGAATTTCAGCAAGATTAAATCTGAGCTAGAGGCAAGATGGATCTTACATACAGAAAGAATGTGGGAGGAGTATAGGGGTGGTCTAGTATTCTAGGGTGATGGGAGCAGGGGTCCAGGGAGGTGTAATGCCATGCATGAGCAGCTTCCCAGAAGAATGTTACTGTGACCAGCTTTTAAGGTTCTGATTACACAATATAGTGAACACTCTATTCCATAACAAATCAAAGCAAAACATTCATAGAAAATCAAGGTACATCATTCACAATATTACAACTTATCACAATCACAATATAGTATTCACAACAGGTTATCATTAAAATGGCCACATAATTTCTACCATAGTGACCACAAAGTTTTGAACAAAGAACAATCATCTCAAAGTACAATAGTCAAAGTCTTCCACTCCATGGAGCCACTAAGGTAACTCAATCAGTCACTTATTCAGTAATCAGTTACTAAGTATCATTAATCACAAAGTACAATCATTAGAAAATACACAGAACCCTCCACCCCAGGTCACTAGTAAACTACAGTTTCATCACTACTCAGTACCCATCATCTTGACTTGGGGCTGGTTCTCAGATTCCCTGGATCCCCTTCCATGATCCCAGATTCTGTCTGGATTCACCAGACTGTCACCTGGGTTCAATGGCAGACAGATCCCAGTTCCTTGTTGTACTCTCTGGGTAGGTCCTGCTCCACACAGAAGTTCACAGGGTTCGGTCCATCTCACATTCTTCACAATTTCTGCTCCCAGGAATTCAAGGCTCAACCAAGCCACAAACAGACAAAGTCTATGCATCCAGGTCATGCTTCCTCAGTCTTCTGCAGGATGTTCAAAAAATCAGAGGGATGGCTAGGTGGCACAGTGAATAGAGCACCAGCCCTGGAGTCAGGAGGTCCTGAGTTCAAATCCAGCCTCAGACACTTAACACAAAAACTAGCCTGTGACCTTGGGGAAGTCACTTAACCCCAGTTGCCCTCCAAAAAGCAAAAAAAAAAAAAAATCAGAATCACCTTATCCAGCCTGGGGGGAGGAGTCTCCTGGGCCCCTGGCTTCCTGGGCTTCTGTTCAGAAAAAGCTCCACCACCACAAGTTCTCAGAAAATTCTGACGCAGTTCTCGATTCTCTCTTCTGTAGCTGCTCTGCCTTTAGATTCTTGTCTGACTGTGCCTCTCTGGGGCTTTTCTTATATATGCACAACATTATCTTCCTGTTTCAGCCAAACCTTTCCTGTTAGTCAAGAACAGGATACCTTCTGTTTCTTTCACAGAGGTTTGATTAATTACTAAGTGCTAAGTACCTGCTTACTTGCCAATAGGAAAGGGGTCTTCAAATTACCCTTGCAGAAGGACACTGAGGAAGAGTCTAAGGAGGATCTTGATGGAACTGGGGTGACTAGAGGTAAGATTTCAGGAACCTAGAGAATGGAATTTTGATGTGATCAAGGGTGGGAAGCAGCCAGAGGCAATTCAGAGGTAACAGACAATGCAGGGTTACAGATTTGGGCATGAAAAAGCCAGATTAAATCGGAAAATATTGGGAGGATTCAAGGTGGGGGTTTCTCAGGGCCCATGGACAAAATGGGACTCAAATTCTTTTAGGGGAAAAGGGAAAAGATCTCCACTTGGTCCCACACCCCATCACTCCCACTTTTGGAGGTCAAATGTATTTGAGGTATCAGGGAGAAAGAGGAAAAGTATTAACACTATTATTGTCTGCTCAGAGGAAAATGATTTCAAGGGGGAGAGAACAAGCAATTTCTTTTGAGGTAATTAAAGATAGCAAAGCCAAAACATGAGGAAAGGTGTGAATATGATTTCACCTGTTTTTATCCACCCCTTTGTTGAAGGGGGCGGGAGCCTTTCTAAACAGTAGCTTGCAGTCCTCCAAGGACTCACAGGTTTAATTCTGGAGTTTTTTTCAGGCTTGACTAGAGAAGAGTGATTTTAGTCAGTTTCCTGGTTTAAGGAAATATGTTGAGCTTTAGGGGTACTAGGACTCCCAAATAGTGACACAAATTCTGCCTTGCATGAATTCAACCTAAGCCTTCTTTCAGCCACTGGTCAAGGTGAGCATGATTCTAAAAATCTGCAATATTGGCCAAACTGAATCTTGAACTGTTGGCTAGACTCTTAAGGAATTTGAACCCACAAGTTTCTTGTATAGTGTTTATAAACCAAAGGAATGGGAAAATCATTAAGGTTTAACTAGGCCCTTTATATCATATACATATAACATGTCATATATATGATATATAATTCTTTAAAAAAATTTCACTTTGAATGAATGTTCTTACCTTTATGACTTTGGTATCAGATAATCTTTCCTTATAAAATATATAAATATGTATGAATATATATATGTCGTATATTATCAATATATATTATGGGCTCCCTATTGGGGAAAAGCCATAAAATACAGTAAGAAGTGAAAGCCATAACTTAAACTCTGTGAAAGGTAGAAGTCCAGATATGATGACCTGTTAAAATCATAATTCAGACACTGAGTCATAACTCAGATAATGTGCCCAGTAACAGCCATAACACAAACACAGTGACCAGTTTGTGGCCAATACACAACCCTGTGTTTGGACATTTATCCAAGAGCATTGACTTAATACCTAAGCTTGGAAATGATCTCATTACTGAGTAGAAACCCCAAATATCCACCAATCAGCAGTGATGTGCTTTATAACTCCTCCTTCCTTTGTTTAATTTCTCTAATTTACCATTGGGCTTTCCTGAGATCTTTGTGGGGATCCATCCAGTGACTTTTTTTTTTCCTGGCAGCTACCCCAGACTGGTCCCCAATGTAAGTAACCTAGCTGATTAAACTACAATCAGTATGGATCTCCTCACCTCTACTTTGGCATAAAACTTGTTCCACTGTTTGGGGAGAAGGGGACTGTGAATATCTCTGTGCAGGAAAATTCCAGACATATATGTACGTATGTATGTATGACATATATTATCAGATTAAAAAGTCATAAAAATAAGAACATTTAATCAAAGAGAAATATATTTTATAAAATGATTCTTCTAGGACTTTCATATAAATTTTAATCTCATAGATATTACTAGTAATGAGACAGTCATCTAACAATATTTTTTTCATTTGTTCTTTTTTTAAAAAAATATTTTAAATTAATGAGCTAAGTATGCCCATAACATAGTATAATAATAAAAAAGATGATTGCACAAGAAACTACAAATCTATTGTGTACAACTTGCTATTCCTTTTAAATATGTAATAACGTTATCATACAATTTTTTTCTCCTTCCCCCTTCCCTACCTTAGAGATGGCTACCATTAGACACAAATATGTGTATGTCTGTGTGTGTGTGTGTGTGTGTGTGTGTGTGTGTGTATGAAATCATTCTATATATACCTCTATTTGTCAGTTCTTTCTGGATACAGGTAGCATCTTCCTGTATAAGTCCTTTGAAGTCAATTTGGATATTTATAATAGTCAAAATGACTTAGTTGCTCAAAGTTGTTCTTAAAACAATATTGCTGTAATTGCATACAATTGTATACCATATACAATGTTCTCTTGGTTCTGCTCATTTCACTCCTCATTATTATGTGCAAGTCTATCCATGTTTTTCTAAGGTCATTGACCTATAAACTGAAATTTCATTCTTACTTATGTAACCTCTTTGAGTAGTGATAGTGGTTATGTCTGATTCTTGAAAATTCCAAATTATTTTTTTTTCCTATCTTGAAATCTGGGGAAGAAAAAATTGGGGGGATATTAATCTCTTTATTTTACTTTATTTTTTTTGAAGCCTGGGCTTCCCCACCTCATCTTGTATGAAAATTTTGTGCAAGTCTATCCATCTTTTTCTAAGATAATTGATCTATAAATTGAATTTTCAAGCTTATGGACCCTCTTTGAGTAGTGAAGGTAGTTAAGACTGATTTTTTAAAAATCCAAATTAAATTTTCCATTTTATTGAAATATGGAGAAAAAACGATTTTTAATTAATTTATTTCTTTTACTTTTTTTTTAAAGCCTGACTTCCCCACCTCATCTTGTAAAGCAGTTCAGGGGTTACTCATGGGACTACTCATAGGGCCAAACTTACTATTATTAAGGAAACTTTGACCTAGGTGGAGTCATCTATCCTTGGGCAACCTGATGCCCCCCTCCTTTACCTGAGGGGCTCACTTTTTTAATGTCAAACTTAGTGAGAACATCTAATTAGCTTTAGCCCACTATATTGATATCATTGATATTATAGGCATGTGCCATTAAGCTTGGCCTGGATTAATTTCTTTATTTATGATATTAGGCTTCAAAAGTCAAAATTGTTAACTTTTGAAAGAAAAATAACTTTTAAAATCATTTTCATAAGAGGTAAATTTCCTCCAACCGCCAAATTCTTATATTACCACAATTCCTACAGATACCCTTAATTGTGTCTGAACATACATTGTTGCTAGGCATACTGATGTTGCATTAGAATTTGTTTAAAAAAATAAAAAATATGCTTTATCCAAATGTTAGGAGTTCTGTATTTTACTAAGTTGGGTTTAAAAGTCTGTTGAAGTAATTATAGATTCAGTTATGTGTAACATCATAGGACTGGGATGTAGATGGAGTTTTTGGAGATCTTGTGCAATCTTCTTGTTTTGCAGATGAGGAGAATGAGATCCAAAGAGAGAAAAGTGAGGCCATGTAGGCTGTACTACTTGTAGTCACAGCAAGATTATTTACATTCAGGTTCTTTGACTCTGAACTCTTGAGTCCTTTCCGTTACACAAAGCTACCCCAATAGACTCTTCATTAGGTTTAGTGGGAGGAAAATAGCCTGAATTATGAGATTTCAAGGCTGTTCAAAGGCCCTATTAACTTCGACAACTTCTTTTGCATTTGACAGAATTTTTCTACATGTAAGGTAATTAATAAATCTCTGTAGGATGTCTTTTTTGTTTGTTAGAAGGTAGATATTGGTGCAGATTCTTTGAGATTATCCATTTGAAGATTTCAGCCTATCATTTCTTAAAAATTTGACTGGAATCCCTTATATAGATAGTATTTTGCTCATTGGTATTACTATTAACCTTAGTTCTTGTCTATGGGTTTTCAAAACAACAATAAAAAATTGCTTCTATATTTGGGATTGATGGGCATTTAAACAGTATATTATTTAAATATCCTTAAAGGGAAATATGTACTTTTCTAAGTTGTTTTTGGATAAAGTATAGGCATTTCATATTTCTGCATATACATTTAAAATAATAGCTTCTTTCATGACTTTATCACAGTGGTGTTACAGATGGCAGGGAAGACCCCTTTTTTACACCTTAGTCCCAATATTTATATTTTGAACAGCATCATATTGTCTAGCAGTCATTCTTATTTTGTAATCAGGGAAAGTAATGATACTCACAGTGAATCACAGATTATTTATCATGGAAATTACATAGGTTCCAATATGTCATTACATATTTAAAATAACTCCCTTCAGAAAGTTCATTTTGAAAGACATTCTCCAAGTCCAGAATGTCCTCCCCTCTGATTCTGAGATCCTTAGAACTATAATTTCAAATGTCAACTCTTCTACAAAGACCTCCCTTAACAGTTATTAGTGCCCTTCACCAATTACTTTGTTAATTTTGTAGATATTTCCTTTCTGCTTCTCTCTCTCTCTCTCTCTCTCTCTCT
>NW_027185655.1:79273897-79274155 GCF_028583685.1 Petaurus breviceps papuanus
CTCTCTCTCTCTCTCTCTCTCTCTCTCCCTCTCTCTCTCTCTCTCTCTCTCTCTCTCTCCCCATCCATCCATCATCCATCCATCCATCCATCCATCCATCCGTCCGTCCATCCATCCATCCATCCATCCATCTATCTATCTATCTATCTATCTATCTATCTATCTATCTATCTATCTATCTATCTATCTATCTATCTATCTATCTATCTAATCTATCCATCTATCTATCGATCTATGAATATTGACTATATTTCTCCA
>NW_027185655.1:79274555-79409505 GCF_028583685.1 Petaurus breviceps papuanus
TGTAAAATGAGCTAGAGAAGGAAATGGCAAACCACTGTAGTATCCTTGCCAAGAAAACCCTAATAGCATCATTAAGAGTCAGACATGACTGAAATGACTGAACAATAGTAGTGCCTTATATATTTTAAGTGCTTAATAAAGTACTTGTTGAATGAATGAAGGAGAAACTGTTTATAAATATAAAATTCAAAATTATTTTTACAAATTAGTATTAGGACCAAGTAGGTTTCTGAGTGTCATGCATATATAACTAAAGCCAATGAGACATTCGAATTCCCTGAATAAAAGATCTGAAGTAGTATAAGCAAAGGAGCTTTTATATTTCCACATTTGAAAATATATACTTCAGGGAGAGTGGTAGAACAGATCATGTTTTAGCCAAGAAATGATACAGCTATGATAGGCTAAAGCTTTTTTCCAATGGTTATCACTGAAAATATTCATCAACCAAACAGGCTGTGCTCAAGTCTATCTTTTCCTCTACAGATAATATTTATCATAATTAAATGTAATTTCTAAACAAGTGAAAATGTTAACTTTAGCTCTTTTGTTAGATAAAAGTACTGCTTTCATCACAGGCAACTTCTTCAAACATAAGATGATGTCATCCCAAGACACTACATAGTTATAACTAGTTTGGGTCTTTCAAGTCTGTGTCCCAGAGTGACAAAATATAAAGGAACTCGTAGCAGGTAGTACTCTTTTAGCAGGGAGAACCAACTGAATTCAGGACCTGATTTTTTTTAATATTTGGAGGGCAATTGGGGTTAAGTGACTTTCCCAAGGTCACATGGATAGTTAAGTTTTAAGTGTTTGAGGGCGGATTTCAACTCAGGTCCTCCTGACTCCAAGGTTGGTGCTCTATTCACTGTGCCACCTAGCTGCCCCACAGAACCTGATTAACAAGAATAGTTTAGTTAACTATTAGATTGCTCTCTTCTCCTGGCAGAAAGGGGTCCCAACAGTGATTTTCTCCTACTGCATTGAATTTCTGCCCCATTCCCTGAAAATCACCTCACAAGGAGAACTTTACCACGTTTTGGAAAATCGACATGTCTTCCATAAAGGCAATGTGTATTTCTAGTCATGATTTTAGAAATGCAAAATACGATTTTAATTTACTTGTTTCCAACTTCTTTGTCAGGAAAATGACTGTTTTGATATTAGGGGTGGGGTTATTCTCAGCAAACTGTTAGCTAATCACTTGTTGGATTTGTTGGAGCTAATACTGGTTAGAAGGAAGATTATACTCGTTTCTCTTCTATCTTCCTTTCACATCCCTGTTTCACCCTGCCATGCCCCTTTTCCCCCAAATACATCTGAATACATTTGAATTCTGATTTGCAGAAAATATATGATGCACCTTTTTATCTTCCAGTAATATATGGGGTCAGGCCAATTCAAATTTTAACTTAATTAGACTAATTACCATGTACTTGCTATGTATTAATAAAGACAAAATAGCTTTTCTCTTGTGATTATATGCTGTGTTTAGATTGTCTCATGGGCATTGGTATGATATTTTAATTTAAGAACTGAATTATAGAGAGATGTAAGGTTAATGACGCTACAGTTAAGAACAGATAATTCTCTCTCTAAATATACATATAGGCTAAAGGTTAAGCTGAACTAGCAAACTAACATTAAGGTTGAAATAGAATTTAAGTAGTAACAGTGCTGATATTGAACTATTTGCAAAAAACTGAAAGAGAAGCTTTAATTCTGGAGTACCAACCTCTGCAAGCCACATTTTATCATGAAAAAATAAAGAGGAGGTAGAAAATTACTATGAGGTGGTAATTAGAAGGTGGTTACAAAATTGGCGACCTCTTTACCCTGTGTAATGAGAGATATGATACAGAATCATAAACTTGGTGAGACAGAATGGACTACCTCAGTCATCAAGTCTGACGTATACAATAAAAGAATTCTCACTCTAATATAAGAATAAATAAAGGGATTAAGAGCTCAAAAGAGAGATCAGGGATGAAGATAGACATTTGAGAGTCTTATACGTATGAGTAATAGTTAAAATTTTTGAAGTGAATGAGATTGAGAGAAAGAGCATGAACGATAGAATCTTGGGGAACATTCAACTTAATAGGAGGATCTGGGAAGAAGATGAAAAATGTGAAAGCAACAGAGAACAGAGTAAAAAATTCCTTTATGGAATGAATATTAAATTTCAAAGTAAAAATCATCAGCAGAGGGGCTGGGGAGTGAAGAGGAGTGTTGATTTCAATATCTCTTTATAAGAGTCATCATAACCACAATTAAAATACTATGATCAATCTTGGATCATTCTAGTCAGTCCCAGTCTGTGTAAAAAAAAATTAGACAAGCGGTGGAAATGATAATCAAGTATAGACATTATCATGAAGGGTGCCTTGTTTTGTTTTGTTTTTTCTGCTTGTACTCAAAGTATAGGGGTCAATACAGTAGTGGATATTTGTGTTTAACTTTTAGTTTAGTGCAAATATTTCCAGAAATGGCTCTGTCTATATTCTGAAGAAGCTTGTCCTATCTTCCCAAATTCCCAATAAGAAAGGACTTTTTCCTATCTGAATCCTAAGGCTATCTTCCCTTGAGTTTCAGAACTGGACTTCATTGCCTTATTTTGTAGGTCTTCATGTCCTGGAAATTTTAGAAGGTGCTTTCCTTCTCAAGTTATCATTGCTATGATAAATCCTTTGGTACAATGTTTAATAATCAGATAAGATTCAGTTCTTGATTTTAAAATCCTCTCATATACTATGCTCTTAATGGAGTCCTGTTATATCTCCAAGATTAAGCTCAGGAGTCATCTTCTCAATAAAACCTTCCCTGATTCCCCAGATAGAAAAAAAAAATTCCTCCTATAATTCCAGATGAAACTTTTTCTCAACTTCTCTTATGCTCTTATGATATCCTATCTCATATCACCCTTTTGTAACTACCATATCCTCCAAAAGACTATAAGTCCCTTGTGGACAAGAATTATATAGTCTTTAATCATTGCATCCACTCAGTCCTGCACGATTGCATGTTGAATTAAATTCAGTTATTATAGCAATCAATTCTTTATTATCAGCAGATGACTTCTTAATATGAGAGACAGGTGCGTATCTTGCAGGATCAAGATCTGACCTTGGAGGCAAGAAGTTAAGTCCTATTTTTGACATTTATGGTTTTATGAACCCAGTCAAATCACTTAATCATGTTGCATTGTCCAATAAATACTGGGGAAGATGTTAATCTGAACTGGGAGGGCAATTTCCCTATGTGGAACTCTTTGTATTAGTGAAATCATAGTTTTGGTTAAAAAAAATCTTTTAAATAAATGCTTATTAGAAAGCATTAATGAGGCAACACTGTTTAAAATTTAACAAAAATTATACTCATCCTCTGTAAATTGGGGGTGTAGAAATATCATAGTATTTCCCAAACTAAGTTTTGTTTCAGATTGGGAAAATTTCTATGTTTTTTACTTTGGGTCACTCTACTTTCTATAACCTAGATACCACAAGTCTTCCAAGGCAAGAGAACAGGAGCCAGAAAGGAGACCTATAGAGGTGGATAAAGTTTGATGTGTAGGGTTAAAGAGGCAGCTATGTATGCATATATGCACATACATATTTATATATACACATAAATATATACATATTAATGATAAATGTATATAAATACATATGAGCTTTATAAAGTAATGTACCTTTACTACTAACCGTTTAATAAACCATTAAAGTTTTGTAATTGTCTGGCAGCTGGAAACTGTTGGAATGGTTTTCAAGGTGACTTACAGTTCTTACATTATTATATGCCCATATTACAAATCTTCTGGAGACATTTATAGAAGTGTGGGTTTGATTAGGAATAGCAAAGGAGCAGGGTAGGCTTCTTTTTTGAGATTCTTATTTTCACCATTGTTTTTCCTTCATCAATAAAAATCTATAAAAGGCCTGTTGTGGGCAGAGCATTGCTCCCACATTTTATATCTCAGAGGCTCCTACCATGGGTATTTTTTGTTAAGAACTGCTTTTCTTGCCCAGACATGCTTGTTCTCCTCATATGTGAAAATAAGAAAGGGTAACATGTTTTCCTCTTCTACAACAGGCCCTAAAAGAGAGATTTCTTGCCCTGAAGACTATACTAGCAAAGTATGAGAAGGGGAAAAGCACTGGACCTAAATTCCATTCAGAACGTTGAGGATATCTCTACCTTTCTTCAGATCTTCAGGTTCCTTGTTTATAAAACAAGGGATTTGGATTAGATTATTCAAGAAAACTTTCTTAACCCTTTATGTGTTTGAGGAAAGATTTGTAAGACCCAGTTTGTTCTCTCATGAACTTGCAACATTTTGTGTGAAGGGGAACAGAGGAATTCATATAATAAGGTGCAGCAATAGTGGCATGATTAATTGAGAGCTGCAACCAGTCTCAATATCAGGAAGACCCAGAATCAACTCCAGAATCTGAGATATTCTGGCTATGGGACCTTAGGCAAAACACTTGCTTTTCCAATTTTTTTATACCTTACATACCTCCACACATTTTGATCCAGTGACTTCCTTATTATTCTAGAAAAAAACACTTCATCTTCCAACTCTGGACATTTTCACTGACTGTACCCCATGATTGGAATGCTCTCCCTCATCATTTCTGCATCCTAAATTCCTTCAAGCCTCAGCTAAAATTTTACCGCCCACAGTAATTCTTGTGTCTTTTATCAATATTTCCCAATTTATTCTGCACATTTGGTTTTCTTTTTCAGATGATCTGAAAAAAAAATCATTAGGTAATTTTTTAAAGGTCATCTCTCCAATTAGATTATGAGTTCCTTGAGTGCAGACTGTTTTTGTTTTTTTTCTTTTCTTTGTATTCCAAGTGCTTAATATGGTGCCTGACATATAGTAAATGGCTTAATTAGTTGACAGACTGACTTCATGTAACAACAATGCAATATTCACAATGCCCATGGTAGTTATGACTATGCTGGTATCGTTGTGAATCACAAAATGTAACAGTCTCTCCACATGGAGGACAGAATCAAAGCCTTTATTCAAATGCCAAAAAACCAAGTCCCAGAAACAGAAAGTCAAAGTCATTACAGTAACCACAAAGTTGGTACACATGGTTAATGCAGTGAACACCCACATTCCCAAGCCTTCACAAAAGAACAGGTTCCCTCAAGCAGGGATCCCCCTTTCTCACTCATGGTAGCTCCTCAGCCTGATTCTCAGAAGCTCTCAGCAGAAGTTACCAGAAGAAAAGTCTCAGCAGAAGCTCTGCTTTCAAAATCAAAATCACTTTCTCCAGCCTGGGCCTTTCCTCCTCAGCTTCCACAAATATTGCTCCAAGAAGTTTTCACTCTCCAGGCTGTGCTTTTCCTTATATGTGGTATTAGCTCCTCCCTGACCCACTACTTCCTGTTACATCAGCAACAGGAATTTTTTTTTTAAAGCAATTGGGGTTAAGTAACTTGCTCACTGGAGCCAGTGCTCTTACTCGCTGAGCCACCTGGCCGCCCTTAAGCAATTGGGGTTAAGTAACTTGCTCAAGGTTACATGGCCAGGTGTTTCTGGGTGGGTGCTAAGTGTCTGAGCCCAGGATTAGATCTCCAGGTCTTCCCAACACTGGAGCTGGTGCTCTTACTCGCTGTGCTACCTGGCCGCCCCAATACCTTCTGTTTCTTAACAGAGGCTTGATATAATTAACTTGAAAATTAGTGCTAAGTACCTGTTTACTTGCAAATACAAGGGCATGGAAGATCTTCAAATCCCATTAACATTACACTTCAATCCTAGGAAACATTTTTTTTTAAATTTGACCTTTAATTTTTTTCTCTCTGCACCCTAACTTTTTAAAATTAAAAAAAAAAACTTTTTTATTTTTTGCTTTTTGGAGGGGAGAGGGTAGGGCAATTGGGGTTAAGTGACTTGTCCAATGTCACACGGCTAGTTTATTTTTGTGTCAAGTGTCTGAGACCGTATCCAAACCCAGGTCCTCCTGACTCCAGGGCCAGTGCCCTACTCACTGCACCACCTAGCCTCCCCTACATCCTAACTTTAAAAATGTATTTATTGTACAATTTTTCCCAGGTACATGTAAAAACAATTTTTTTATATTTCTTTTGAAAACTTTGAGTTCCAAATTCTTTCTCTTCCTCCTTTCCCACACCTGTAGTTGACAATGCAAGCAATTCCATATAGGTTATATAGGTGTAGTCATACAAACATATGCATAATATTCATGTTGTGAAAGAAAGCATAAACAACAACAAAAAAACTAATGAAAAATAAAGTTTAAAAAACATATGCTTCCATCTGTATTTAGACATCGTTATTTCTTTCTCTGGGGATAGATAGCGTTTTTCATCCTAAGTTCTTCAGAGATGTCATGGATGGTTATATTGCTGAGAATAGTTGTCATTCATAGCTGATCATCTTAAGATATTACTGTTGCTTTGTACTTAGGACATTTCACTTTGCATCAACCCATTCAAGTCTTTCCAGGTTTTTCTGAGAGCATCCTGCTCATCATTTCTTACAATATGATAGTATTCCATTAAAATTATATACCACAACTTGTTCAGCCATTACGCAATTAACGGGCATCCCCTCAATTTCTAATTCTTTACCCCCTGAAAAGAACAGATTTAAATATTTTTGAACATATAGGTCCTTTTTCCTTTTTGTTTTTATCTTTTTTGGGTTATAGACCCAATAGTGGTATTGCTATGTCAAAGGGTATGCAGAAGGGTTTGTAGCTTTTGGGCATAGTTCCAAATTACTCTATCAAATTGTTTAATCAATTTATGACTCTGCCCTCCAACATTTGTCATTTACCTTTTCTGTCCTATTAGTCATTCTAATAGGTATGAGGTAGTGTCTCAGAGTTGTTTTAATTTGCATTTCTCCAAGCAATAGTGAGTTAGAATATTTCTTCATATGGCTACAGATAACTTTGATTATTTTATCTGAAAACTGGCTTTATCTTTTGATCATTTATCAATTGGGGAATGGCTCTTATTCGTTACAAATTTGACACAATTCTCTATACATTGGGAAAATGAGACCAAGGAATGAAACTTATTTCAAAACTTTTTTTCACAGTAACTATTGCTAACTGTATTTCCTTCCATCCTATTCCCCCATTCTTGTTTATTCTATTCTCTTTCCCTTTCACCCTGTCCCTCCTCAAAAGTGTTTTGCTTCTGACTATTCCTTCCCCCAATCTACCCTCCCTTCTATCACCCCCCACCCATCTTTTTATCCCTTTCCCTTTGTATTTGCCAGTAGGGTAAGGTTGATTTCTATACCCCATTGCCTATGTATCTTATTTTTACAGATAAAAATATAGTTTTAACATTCATTTTTAAAATTTCAAGTTCAAATTCTTTCCCTTCCTCCCTCCCCACTCCCCTCATTGGGGAGCAATGTAAGTAAGCCATTCAATATAGTTTATACATGTGTAGTCATGCAAAATACTTCCATGATAGTCATGTTGTGAAATACTAACTGTATTTCCCTCCATCTTATCTTGCACACCATTTGTTCTATTCTCTTTCACTCTGTCCCTCCTCAAAAGTGTTTGGCTTCTGACTACTGGTAACCCAATGTGCCCTCCCTTCTATCATTGCCCCCTCTTCTCTTATCCCCTTCCCCCCTACTTTCCTGTAGGGTAAGATAGATTTCTATACCGAAATGGGTATGCATGTTATTCCCTCTTTAAGCCAATTCTGAGGAGAGTAAGGTCCACTCATTCTCTTACCTCCACCCTCTTCCCTTACTTCTTTTATGTGAGATAATTGACCCAATTCTACCTCTCCCTTTCTCTTTCTCCTAGTACATTCCTCTCTCACCCCTTAATTTTATTTTTTAAATATCATCCCTTCATATTCAATTCATACCTGTGTCCTCTGTCTATGTATATATTCCTTCTAACTACCCTCATGATGAGAAAGGTCTTATGAGTTAGAAATATCCTCTTTCCATGTAGGAATGTAAATATTTAACTTTGATAAATCCCTTATGATGTTCCTTTCCTGTTTGTTTTTTCATGCTTCTCTCAAGTCATATTTGAAAGCAAAATTTTCTATTTAGCTCTGCTTTTTTTCTCAAGAATTCACAAAATTCCTCCATCTCATTGAATGTCGATTTTTGCCCCTCATGGCTTATACTCAATTTTGCTGAGTAGGTGATTCTTGGTTTTAATCCTAGTTCCTTTCATTTTTGGAATATCAATTTCCAAACTCTCCAATCTTTTAATGTAGAAGCTGCTAAAACTTGAGTTGTCCTAATTGTGTTTCTACAATAATTTAATTGTTTCTTTCTGGATGCTTGCAATATTTTTTCCTTGACCTGGGAATTCTGGAATTTTGCTATAATGTTCCTGGCAGTGTACATTTTGGGATCTCTTTCAGAAGATGTTTGATGGATTCTTTCAATTTCTATTTTACCCTCTGGTTCTAGAATATCAGGGTAGTTTTCTTTTTTTCATCATGACTTTAAGGTAGTTTAAAAATATTTTTAATATTTCGTCTCCTGAATCTATTTTCAAAGTTAATTGTTTTTCCAATAAGATATTTCATATTGTCTCCTATCTTTTCATTCTTTTGTTTTGCTTCATTGTTTCTTGATTTCTCCTAATGTCATTAGCTTCCATTTTCTCCATTATAATTTTTAAGGAATTATTTTCTTCAATGAGCTTTTAGACTTCCTTTTTCATTTGGCCAATTTTGCTTTTTAAGGCATTCTTCTCTTCATTGGCTTTTTGGGCCTCTTTTGCCATTGGGTCTTGTCTATTTTTTAAGATGTTATTTTCTTCAGTATTTTTGTAGTCTCCTTTACCAAGCTGTTGACCCATTTTTCATGATTTTCTTGAATCACTCTCATTTCTCTTGTTATTTTCCCCTCTATTTCTCTTAATTGATTTTCAGAATTCTTTTTGAGCTCTTCCATGGCCTTTAGACCAATTCAAAATTTTCTTGGAGCCTTTGGATGTAAGAGCTTTGACTTTGTTGCCTTCTTCTGAGTGTATATTTTGATCTTGTCACCATAGCTAAGTTTCTATAATCTGAATTTTTTCCTCTGTTTGCTCATTTTCCCAGCCTATTACTTGACTTTTTTAACTCCTTGTTATGTTAGGGCTTTGCTTCCAGTATGGATGGCAAACTGTCCCAAGCTTCAGGGGTTTTGTAAAGCTTTTTTTCAGAGTGACTTCTAGGTACTTGTATGTTTTCAGTTCTTCCCAGGTGGTATGATCTAAGAAGAAGTCTTTCTCGTCTCCTGACCTGGGCTCTGGTCAGTAAGTAACCACAAGCGCTCTTTTCTGCCCTGGAATTGTAAGGAGGGTCCCCTCTCCACTGCTTCCACAAGCTCTGTTATCCCAGTGCTCCTCCTTGCCCTAGCACTGCCATCCGGATCCAAGTATGGGTGAAGCAGCAGTCCCTCCTCAGCTCCTGCAAAGAGACCCCTGAAATCTCATTCTGACCAGTTGTGAGATCCCTTCAACATCTATGGCCTGAGATGTCCAGAAGCAGCCACTGCTATTACCATTACGATTGCCATTCCTGCTGCTGATTCAGTCACTCACAAGGACTGTTCTTGGTTTGCTGGGACCAGGGCTCTGCTGGGGCTGTACTGTGCTCTTCTCTTACCCACACCTGACCGGCATTTCCCACTGATTTTCTAAGGTGTCTTTGGCATTTTTGCCCTGAGAAATCTGGAAATAGCCATGGCTACCAGTGATTCAGTCTCCTCAGGCCTGCTTCAGCTTTGCTGGGGCCCAGTCTATGCTCCAGTGGCCTGTGCTGGACCCAGCTCCTCTCTCAATCTGGTGCAACAAACCCTTCCTGTTGACTTTCCAGGTTGTCTTGGGTTGGAAATTTGTTTCACTCTGTCTTTTTGTGGGTTCTGCTGCTCTAGAATTTGTTCAGAGTCATTTTTTACAGGTATTTCCTGGGGTTTGGGCGAGTCCCTACCTTTGCTCTACCACCTTGACTCTGCCCACCAGGAAACTCTTTAAGGCTCTAAGTTGTAGGGTCGTTTCTGTTCTGCATTGGTAGAAGGAGCCCCCTCATTGGGGATTCTTTCTCATTCCCTTTCTTCTTCCCTCCCATCTTCCCTTCCTTTCTCTATAAAACAAATTAGAATATAATACAATATTTAAGTCTCTTCCAGTAGTAACATTCTATCATTTTTCAGATAGAAATTAGAAAAGGGTGATGCACAGCTCTCCTAAGTGTACCCTGATAGAGGACTTTTAAGTCAGCATATGTTAAATTCATATCTTGAGGCATCTTCTTCAATGTCTGTTAATCACACTTCTGGCTCTCTGGAGTCTTGCCTCTTGCTCCATGAGTAATTGGTAGCTGCAGCTCCAGTGATTTCCTAATTTCTTCCAGTCTAGCTCTAAATGGACACTAAACTAAAAAACAGGTATATATTCTACTTTGTGCTCTCCCTGTCATATTTGTGTGGCTCAATTACAAACACTTGCAAAGAGACTGAATTGTGTCTAGTGGTTAAATGATCTTGCTTCCCAGCCTTGTCTGGCTTTGACTTCAAGCTGTTTCCTTGTGTAGCTACCTTGTCAGCAAGAGGACACATGGGAAATGTTGTTTTTCCCAGCTGGAAGGAGGGACTGAAGGATTGCCGTGGTGGGTGAAAACTTTGGGACAGGGGAAGCTCAGGAACTTTTGTTTGGTTGAGCCAAAGGCAAAGAAGGTCACTGAGGTCCTGAACTGAAAATAATCAGGAAAAAAATGAAGTCTTCTCTGGATAACTCACCTAGTTAAAATTGAATTGTATGCACAGAATTTGCTGTTTGCCTGAGTGTTCTTGCTTGCTATGCTGCTACACATGGGGAAGTTATTCCATTCCTATTCTTTCTCTCTGTAGCATTACTTCCTGGTCAAATGGAGTCTCTTCTCTCTGGAGTTTTCTGTTCTGTTTAAACCTCACTTGTTTGCCATACCTCTTTTTTTAAAATGAGGGTTTTTGTCTCCAGATAAAGATAAGGTAAAATTTGCTGCATTTTATTTTTATTTTATTTTTTTGCCTTTTGGAGGGCAGTTGGGTTTAAGTAACTTGCCCAAGATTACACAGCTAGTTTTTGTGTGTGGGTGTTAAGTGTCTGAGGCCGGAACTGAACTTGGGTGCTCCTGACTCCAGGGCTGGCATTTTACTCACTGAGCCACCTAGCCGTCCCAAATTTGCTTCATTTTAAACCAGAGATTGCTATAAATGGATGAAGAACACAAAGGAGTGAGGGGCATAAGAGAACCTGAGGCAATTGTTTTAGACTTAACCCTGCACCTATAGTAAAGCTCCTTCCTTGATAGGTCAAAGTGGAGCTTTTACTTGCTGGGCCACATTCCCCTAAGAAGAAGTTCCACACCATGGGTCTTAATTAACGTGCTGCCCCAAAGAAATGATCAACTTCTTGTGAAAACACATTGACTAAAACAATTGCAAACAAGCATAAGAAGATCCACAATACAGCAACTGTAAGCCACCTATTAATGCAATTTTTTTTTAATATGCACTGAAGTTGAAAGCACAGTACCTGAAAAAATGTGAATGTCCTCTCTCCACCCCCTTACCCCTGGAGAATGTATGAAAATGCAATCAAAGTGGAATGTTATGAGGCTCAAATGAGATAATGAATATAAAGAACTTTTCGATCCTTAAAGCAGACTATAAATGCCAGCTATTATTATTATTTTTAGCCCAGTCACCAGACCTCCAGTCAGATGACTTCATTCCCTCAGCCTTCTAATGTCCTACCTAACTGAAGCAATTTTTGTGAAGCAATAGAGGGGTGTGCTGGTAAATGTGTAACATACAAGGAAGGTAAAGTGTGCAATACACTTAAGTTTAATATTCATTAATAAAATTGTCTTAAATCAAGACAATCAACAAAATAGTAAAGCAAATCCTCATTTTAACAGATTATTTCTGAAGAAATGCTCACACTGAAAATTTAATGCTGCACAATAGGGCTAGCACATACATGATTCAAAGTAAAGTCATTCTAACACCTGCTACAATTTTGTTTAGTAAAATACTAGAAGAAAAATTTTTCTATGTAATCTGAGGCTCTGTACATAAAATCAATTCACCAAATAATTATCAAGTTTTGCTTTGGAAAAGGCACTCTCCTAGGTGCTCAGGATATGTAAATATTTAAATACATTTATTATTGTTGAAGGTCAGAGTTGTGAGAGCTGGTTCAGATTTTTGAAAGAATTAAATCAGACCTTCTCTTTAACCAAAGGGAGCTTTATTGACACAAAAGCATGTGGGCCTGAGACTTAACAAGGAGCTAAACAAAGGCAATGATGTAGGAAAAGGATCAGACATATACACAGAAAGCTATACACCCTATAGGTGTATATATGTAATTTTAGGGTTTCTAATGGGGTTTGGAGATTTAGGGAGAGGATGAGGAAGATAGATGACACAAGATAAGGAAAAATTGTCATGACACATGATGAGGAAGATGAATGACACAGGAAGGAGAAGTGAATGACAGGATGAGGAAGTGAATGACACAGGATGGGGAACACAGGATAAGGGGAACAAAAGCAATTTATTTGGTACAAAGTTGCATGGTATTTCAAGATAAGAGAAGGGGCATTAAGGCACCCTCAAGTTATTGGATGAGCTAAGAATAAGCCTCAAACCCCCTCAGGGGTTCTGGCAGAGTAACCCTTACTATCAACCCTTAGGGCCCTGTTTGATTCCACATTAATTATTTCATTGATTTGGGTATTTCCTCCAATGATACTCACCTATAGTTGCCTATTCCATTCAATTCTGACCAACTTCTTCTCATAAATTTGCCACATGTATTCACCCGAAGTGCCTTTCCTACTTTCTTTTGAGACTGTAAGGATACCATTGAGGACATGGGATATCTCTTGTGGCTAGTTATATGAACAGCTTATCATTTTTGCTCTTCTTTTTTTCACTGATGACCCACTTATTTATAAAATATTAAAGCCTGCTCACACCCACCATGTCCCTCGAATTCCTTTTTGTGTGATCCTTAATTTTGATTATTTAGAATGTGGTATCCCATTGAAGAGGTTACCCATAAAGAGGGTTAGGTTTGCTCAAGATGCCAAAATACCAACATGCTGGGAGTCTGTGCTAGAAAATTCTATGGTGCTCTCACACCACATGGTGTGAGATGGGGTCTTATATACAGAAGATTGTGGGAGGAATCTAGGGGTGGTCTAGGGGAGGAGTTTGGGAAAGGTCTTCAGGAGGACTCAGATGAGGTCAATGACTGATTAAGGGTGGGAAAGTTGCTGGAGGCTACCTGGAAACTACAGACAATGATGGGCTAGGCCAGTTCAAGGGTGGATTGATATTTTGATAGACTCAAGAGTGGGAAGTAAATGGATAATGGAGAGCCAGGCTAGTAACAGAGGTCTGGGCCCATCCACAATGTAAAAGGCTTATGGCCTCATGCAAATGTCTCATCAAATGGGAAGATTAAATCAGAATTCAAGGGGGGGGGGGGTTCCCAGAGCCTGTACCTGCAAGATTCAAGGAAAGCTCAAGGGAGTTCCCAGACCCTGCACCTCATCACTATGACTTACAGCCATGCCACAATATAGGAATTAATCAGATATTAAAAGATTGGGTCTTTGTTTCAGAGAGAATCTTGGGATCATGAAGAGACAAAGATATTTCAATTCACTCTCTTCTTCCTATTTGATATTACTTTTCAGAGTGTGTAGATTTTTACAAAGATTTCAAAGGTATCATGTCTCCTTTCATCAACATATTAAAACCATAGGGTCATAAACTGAAAATTAGACACACCTTCCTTAGAGCTATGGTGCCTGGAATATAGAATTAGGATCAATGAGTGGAAATCATAGAGATAGATTTCAGCTTGATAAAAGCAACAACAGCAATAAAACACCTTTCTCGTAACTAGAGGTTTAAAAACTGTCAGGAATCATTGGAAGCAGCACATAAAGACCTTTAGCATTGCTGGAAGTCTGAGTAGAGGCTGGCTGATCCCTTGCTACCTGCTGTATGAGATGGTCTAAATGATGTCAGGGCTTCTATTTGTAATATCTGTTGCAGCCCACTCACAACCACCCTTCCTGCTACTTCATTGCCAGTAGTGTGATGCTCATTTGTAATTCTTCTGTGTGATAATCATATGCAATTTTTCAGAGGTCAGTCTTCTAAGAGCAGCCTTTTGTTTCTGCAAGAAGTTTGAGTCATTTGGAAAAGAATATTCAGAATGCCCAAACTAGAAACTGGTGTTTCACAGATGTGATTAGAGCAGCCTTAGCCAATTAAGGCTTAATACCATCATTAGAAAGATAAGCACCAGCCTGTAGCTCAGAGGCAAGCCAGCAGGCAGACATTTGAATGAGGGGGGTGTTATGAAATTAGATGCAGCTTCAAAGGTTTAAGTTTAAGTTTGAGTTTAAGCTAGGAGAAAGTCAGTATCTAATTAAAGAATAAAAATATGGAAAGTATAAAGTGTGTGTGTGTATCCATAGGCATATAATCTTTGTTATATTTTTGTATTCTCCATTAAAGTTATACCTCAGTGCGTCATCATGACTTGGATCTGGTATGATGTTGTAAAATGTTATCTGAGGAGAAGGTAAGGTCTTGAAAATATAACACAGCTGAAAAGGCTTTGAGCATGAACCTAAAATAGGCTATATGTCTGTCATGTAACAACCAGCTCACTGAAGTGTGCAGAGGCTCTTCACCAGAAATTTGGTCACCAGGTGATGGAATTTTCAGCCCTTGCAAGCATATTCCACAGAGATATCAAGACAAATAAGGTAACCTTCATAAATACCCTAGGCTTAGGCCTTCTTTTCTTTTTACAATTAAATTTTATTTTTTCAAGTGTTCTCTCTCCCCTCCTTCCAGGAAAACCAAAACCCTTCTAAAAAATGTGAGTGGACAAGCAAAATAGATTCCCATATTTTTGTTGAGTTGTTTTTCAGTTGTGCTCAACTCCTCATGACTCTGTTTGGGGTTTTCTTACCAAAGATGCTGGAATGGTTTGTCATTGTCTTTTGGGGCTCATTTTATAAATGAGGAAGCTGAGGAAAACAGTGTTAAGTGGCTTGTTCAGGGTCACACAGGAAGTAAGCTGGATTTGAATTGACAAAGGTTAGTCTTCCTGCCTCCAGGGCTAGTGTTCTATCTACTGCACCACCTAGCTGCCCATATGCCAATATTAACCATGTCCAAAAATATGCAACTCCTTCTACATAAAAATACATAACTACTCTATCCAGAGGTGGTAGCATTCTTCATCATTAATCCTGTAAAATCAGGGCTGGTTATACTAATTAAAGATGATACATCTTTCAAAGTTGTTTAGTTGCTATTGTTGTGTAAATTTTTCTCCTGTTTCTATTCACTACACCATGCACCCATCATACAAGTTTTGGGTTTCTCTGATACTGAATTTCTTGTCATTTCTTACTGAACTTCTTGTCATTTGTTATGTGAAGTTATCAACAATTATTTATTAAGTTCCTATTATATGTCAAGAACTGTGATAAGAACTGTTTAGGATCTGGAGATACTAAACAAGTGAAAAGACAGTCCTTTGGCATAAAAAATAGTATTGCACTTGTTCATATATGATATTAACAATGAACAAATGTTCATTCTTTGCCCAGTTGAAGGGCCCTTCATTAGCTTCAAGGTGTTTTTTTTTTTCCATCAAAATAAAACGGATGCTATACATATTTATTTACACATAGAATCTTTCTTCTTGTTTTTCTCTTTGTCCTCTTTGTCTTCCTCCTCCTCCTCCTTGTCTGCCAACACCTCCACTACCACCTTCTTCCTCTTTTTAAAAAAATATATCTTTGATGTAAAGACCAAGTGGTATCACCAACCTCTTCTTCAGGTTAACTATACCTTGCTTCTTCAACTCAACTTTGTATTGATGAGGTACAGGCTCTGTGAACCCCCTTGAACTCTGATTGAATCATTGCATTTGATGAGGCATTTGCCTGAGGCCATAAGCCTTTCATTATAGCTCTGCCCAAATCTCTGTTACTACCCTAGCCCTCTTTTGTCCAGCTACTTCCCACCCTTGATCCTCCAAACATATCCATACACCCTTAAACTAGCCTAACCTCCCTATTGTCTCTTATCTCCAGGTAACCTCCAGCTACTTCCCACCCTTAATCTCTCATCACTGGAGTCTGACCTCATTTGACTCCTCCTGAAGACCCTTCACAAATTCCTCCTCTACACCACCCCTAGATTCCTCCCATAACCTTTGTGTATGTAAGACCCCATCTTGCCTCCATGAAAAAAAAGGCCAGAGAATGATCTAGCTTAGACTCACTTTGTGTCAGATGATTCTGTTCCACTTGTGCAGGGCAAGCCTCACAGATACCGAGGTTCCATAAGAGTTTATCCATCAGGGCAGCCAGGTGGCTCAGCGAGTAAGAGCACAGGCTCTAGTGTCCGGATAACCTGGGGATCAAATCCCAAATCCGGGCTTAGATAGCACCACACCCAGAAATAACTGGCCTTGTAACCTTGAGCAAGTTAACCCCAATTGCTTAAAAAAAAAAAAGAAATAATTGCATGTTGAATTTAATTGAAAGATCTGGAAGAGTCTTCTAGAAGGTCACAAGAAGTTTCTTTAAGCATATGTAATGGGAATGTAAATTTTTAAGATCTTCCATGCCCCTAGGCTAAAGTGCACCTGGAGCCAGGGGTGGGAGGCTTGTTTTTCAGTAGATACTTCTTGATTGGCCAGTGGGTCAATAAGGTTGTTATATTCTCTGAGCCAGGAGAAGGCTACATAAGCCCTGATGTGTAGCTTTGTTTTGGGGCTTACTTTGAGAAGTGTTCTGTGATTTAATCAGATGAAACTCTGGGAAGCTGTTGTCCAGGGCCCCCTGGCTTTAAAACCCAGATGTTGATTTGGTATGGATGTAATGGTTGGACAGTTTGGAAAACTGTCTACTTGATCTGTTTCTCTGTGTTGATAATTCTGTCTGTATACTCTGAAGTTCGGGGTGCTGACTTTTTTCCGCTGAACTAGGTAAACGATATATGTTTGATTAAAGTAAGCTTGTTAACCCATTTTGAGTTGCTTTCCTTTATCAAAGCAGATCCAAGAACCTGTGTTGGCGGACACCCTGGGGATGCTGGGGTGCTTGCTGCTACAGCATATTTCAGAAACATTCTCCTCAGACATATTGTAGACCCAGTTAATGGTCAGTGACTCCTCTACCCCTCATGACCTTTCATTATTCTCCATTTTCTCAAGAAAGCTTTAGACATGTCCTGGAGTAGATACTAAATACAGGAGGTATGCAAAATGATCCCAAATCTGGGATTACAATTCATGATTATAATAATCAAGTAAAGCAGTATCATCTTAAGCTAAGTGGGGGGGGGGGCAAACTACTTTCCTGAGGTACTTATTAATGTGTAAACAAATGGTACGCTAATGACCAAGAAAAATTTATGCAATTTCCTAAAATCATATCACATATCCTAGAATAATTCATGCAACTGAAGTACTTGTTTGCCTATGAAAGACAGGTACACTGCAATATCTTCTAAAAAAGGGAATGAGGGCACCTTTAAGTAGGTATAAGTTAGGGCAATAAAGTTTCAAAGCAAAGACAATCACTCCTGAGAAAAATCCCTTGCATACTGAGTAGTTAAGACAATTAATAACACGTGTCTATAAAACCCCTTTAAATACACATAAAAAAAATCAAGCCAGAAATTCATAGCTAGCCTAATTGAAGCATTAAGTAATGACCTCTTTGATGAGATGACACTTGAACTTTTGCAAATAGGTTTCCACTTAATTCTTTTTATATATCATCAAAAACACACAAGTTGGTTCTTTTTCCAGAAGAAAGTAAGGCCTGAGCAAAGATATTAGGTGCAAAATAGTAAAAGAGCTAACACTGCAAAACAAAGAAGAACTTCAAAAGAGATTTTATCTCTTAGAACACCCCAATACTCTTGGTACTTAATCTCAAACTCCCATGGCCAGAGGGGTGAACTGAATGATTTGCTTTTATTGGAATATCTTACCAAGTAAAAATTGAAATCACTCCTAGCACTTAAATATAAGAACATGGTCTATTTAGCCCCTGAAAGAAAGTGTTTTATGAACAAAATGATGAAGAATGATCTGAGGATGCTTTTGTCTATTTCATTTCCTGAACCTTCTTTTTCCCACCTGTGCCCTTCATCAGCATGAATGTTGAAAAGGTTGCAGGTAAATGTATTTCCTGAGGGCTGAACTTTGACTTTTTAAACCTCTTAAATTTTTCTTGTATGGTCCTTACAATAGTCATATTTTATAGCTTTAACATTTGAAAGAAACTACTTTGTTTTCCATATCCAGTGCTCTTTGACTATTGACTGTGATCCAGTAAGACCAATGGAGTTTTAGCTAACATTCACATATAAAGGTCCTATAAAACTTAAAAAAAAATACCTTTGAGATACATGAAGTCTATAAATCAAGTGTGACTGAAATGGGTCAAGAGAGAAACTGGAGGCAAGAGATAAAAAATGAAATTTTTTTTCAGTTTTGATTCAGATTTCCTGTGAAAAAAAATGTTGGTGAAATTTTAGTGTTTCCTAAGTATTGTAAGACTTTTATCTTTTTTAAACCATTATGAAGGCTCTGATACTATTGATCAGACACTCTTTTCATATCTTCTAGTCTCCCTTAGTTTCTGTGATATTGCTTTCTCTTGGATATCCTATATATCTGAGACCTTCTTTTTATTCTTCATTGCTAATTCATTATTCATCTATCACCCTTTGAGTTGGGGTGATGGTGAATGTCTTCAGCTCTTTGTTAGGGCCTCTTCTCTCTATTCTACCCTTCCTCTCTTGATGATTTCCCTGGTTCTCATGGCTTCCATGATTAACTCTAAGCATATAATATAACTTCTATAACGACAAAGTCTAAATATTTCTATTGAATTTAACTTTAAAATTGTCAAGTCTCTAGTGGAGAGCTCCATTGTGTATTCCAGTGGTACCTCAAACTTAATATATCCAAGATGGGATTGGTCATCTCTCTCCTTAACTTTACTCTCTCTCTCTCAGACCTCCCTATTTCACTTGAAAACATTGTCATCATTAAAGTCACCCGCAATTATAAACTCTTCCTTTTCTCTCTCCACTTCAGATATCCAATCACTTTGCAAATCTTGTAAGTTTTGCCTTGTAACATGTTTTACATCTCTTTCCTTCTCTCTATTCAACTGACCCAATATCTAGACCCTCATATCTCAATTGGTCTATAGCCACAGCCACCTAATTAGTCTTCTTCTTTTCAAAATCTTTCCATTGGATCCATCTTCCACATGGATGCTAAAAGAATCTCTTGAAACACAGATCTGACTATTTTACTCCCCTGCTCTGAAAGTTCATTGGTTCCCCACTGCCTCAAGGATAAAATACAAAGTCCTTAGCTTGGCATAGAAGGCTCTCCACAATCCAGCTCCAATATATTTTTTCTGCCATATTTCCAGTTATTCATATTTATATTATGTAATTCACCCAAGTCTATGTGTCCAAAATTAGCATTTCATCCCTAATACTATGTATTTATATGTTATGTTCCATGCTTGATTGTCCTTTTTCTCCTCTCAAAGTCCTTATAATCTTTAAAATTTCAATTCAGCTAATACCTCTTCTGTGAAGTATTCTCTGATCTTAGGTATTTAGAGCTCTCACATTCTTAAAATCACCTTATTTGTGGACATAAAATGACCAGTAGACTTTAAATGTCTTGAGGGTGTTGATCATTAAAAAAAAAAATCTCATTACCTGGAGCACCACAGACCTTTCTATCTAGCCCTCACCACTCTCTAGTCTTGCATCTCAAACTACCTTTTAAAATCTTGTGTTGGATGTCCCATAGACACCTTACACTCAACATATCTAAAACTGGATTTACTGTTTTTCCCACAAGTCCTCCCCTAATTCCAACTCCTTATTACTATCAAGAGTACCACCATCTGGGGGTGGAGTCAAGATGGCAGGCTAGAAGCAGGACCTCCCCGAGGCTCCGGCTTCCACATTCCCCAATCCATGTAAAAAGGGGACTCTAAACAAACTTTGGAGCTGTAGAACCCACAAAATGACACAGAAGCTAACCTCCCACTGAGGACAGCCTGGCAGGCTGGCAGGAATCAGCTAGCGCAGTTCTCTGGAAGCTGAGGCCAGCCCCACACCAAGGCTTCAGTCCCAGGGTGGGCCTGACCAGCTGCCTGCCAGAGGGACTCCAGATCAGCAGCAGCTGTGGTGGTTTCCAGATTTATCAACATATAGATGTTAAGGACAAAGTGAGACGTCAGTACAGTATGGATTTTGGCACCCAGTAAGTGGGAGTGTAGGGCTTTTGCCCCCAGGGCAAGAAGCCACTGAGACACTGGCATAGCCAGCCAGCACCATGTGGCAGCTTCAGCTCCTGGCCTGCAGAGTGTAGGGGGACCAAGCACCAGTCTGAGGGGTTATCTCTCTTGCTTTAACCTTCTTGGATCTGGATTGCAGTGTAGGGTGGAGGTCCTGGGGTGTGTGTCCAGCTTGCCAGAGTGTGTGGAGACCTCAGAGAGTACACCCATCCAATACCTCTTACAGCTGAGAAAACCCCAGCATTTGGGACGAAAGCTCCCCTGTCTGGTGGCAGAGTCATACTGTGCCAAAAAGCCCAGGGGTCAATTGACTAAGGGGCAACATGACTAGGCAAAGGAAACAAAGCAGACAGAGATTCCAACATTAGACTCCCATTTTGGGGACAAAGAGAAGCAAAGCATGGAACAGGGGGAAGACAGTAAAGTCAGAACTCCTGCACCAAAAGTTTCAAAGAAAAATACAAGCTGGTTACAGGCCATGGAGGACCTTAAGAAGCAGATGAGAGAAGTGGAGGAAAAATTGGGAAGAGAAGTGAGAGCGATGCAAGAAAATTACGAAATGAGAGTCAACAGCCTGAATGAGGAAAATAACACCTTTAAAAGTAACCTAACTCAAATGGCAAAAGAGGCTCAAAAAGGCAATGAGGAGAAGAATGCATTTAAAAGCCGAATTTACCAGATGGAAAAAGAATTTCAAAAGTTCACTGAAGAGAATCATTCCTTCAGAATTAGATTGGAGCAAATGGGAGCTAATGACTATGAGAAATCAAGATGCTGTTAGACAGATCCAAACAAATGAAAGAATAGAAGGCAATGTGAAATATCTCATGGGAAAAACCACTGACCTGGAAAATAGATCCAGGAGAGATAATTTAAAAATTATTGGACTACCTGAAAAGCATGACCAAAGTAAGAACCTAGAAATCATCCTCCAGGAAGTTCTCAAAGAAAACTGCCCTGATGTTTTAGAACCAGAGGGCAAAATAGAGGTTGAAAGAATCCACCGATCACCTCCTGAAAAAGATTCCAAAAAGAAAACTCCTAGGAATATAATAGCCAGGTTCTGGAATTCCCAGATTAAGGAGAGAATATTACAAGCAGCCAGGAAGAAACAATTTGAATATTGTGGAAACACAATCAGGATAACCCAGGATCTGGCAGCTTCTACACTGAGAGATCGAAGGGCTTGGAATATGATATTCTGGTGGGCAAAGGAGCTGGGATTAAAACCAAGAGTCACCTACCCAGCAAAACTGAGTATCATGTTTCAGAGGAAAATATTGTCATTCAGTGGAATAGAGGACTTTCAAACATTCTTGATGAAAAAACCAGAGTTGAATAGAAAATTTTACATTCAGATACAAGAAGCAAGAGAAGCATGAGAAGGTAAACAGGGAAAAGAAATCATAAGGAACTTATCAAAGTTGAACTATTAATATTCCTACATGGAAAAACAATAATTGTTAACTTATGAAACTTTTCCAAGTAGTTGAAGGGAATATATATATATATATGTCTATGTATGTGGGTATATTGGGCATATGAATACATATGTGAATGTGTGTATATGTGTTTACAGGTATACATAGATAGAGGGCACAGGACCAATTAAACAGGAAGGGATGATACTTAAAAGGTGAAATTAAGAGGTGAGAGAGGAATATAATGAGAGGAGGTGGGGAGAGACAGAATGGGGTAAAATATCTCATACAGAAGAGGCAAGGGAAAATAGTTGCAATGGAGGGGAAGAATAGGAAGGCAAAAGGGAATGGGTTAACCTTATTCCCATTGAATTTGGCTTGAGGAGGGAATGAAATACACACTAAATAGGGTATCTCACCCTCCAGGAGGGTAGGGAGGGGGATGGGGATGAGAGGGGGTATTATGGAAGGAAGGGCTGGGGGGTGGAGGGAAGTTGGGAGCACCCACTTTTAAAAGGGACGGGATCAAAGTAGAGAATAGAACAAGTGGGAGGTGGGATAGGAGGGAGGGAAATATAGTCAGTCTTTTATAATATATCTACTATGTTATTGTTTTACATTAGCCATACATGTACAATCTATACTGAACTGCTTCTCTTCCCAGTAAGGGTGGGTGACAAGGGAGGAAGAGAATGAATCTGGAATTCAAAGTTTTAAAATCAAATATTCAAATATACATATACTATTATTAATAATATTTTACATGTAATTTGGGAAATAAGATATACAGGCACTGGGGCATAGAGATGCACTGGAAAAGCCGAAATGGGTATGGGAGCAAATTTGGGAGAGAGCAGATTGGAGGAGGGGATATCCTGTGGGACTGCTATTTTGGGGCGGTGGGTAGGAAAAAAATGGGGAGAAAATTTGTAACTCAAAGTCTGGCAGAAATGAATGATGTAAATCAGAATTAAATAAAGCATTTGACAAAAAAAAGAGTACCACCATCCTCCCAGTCAACTAAGCCCTTAACCCAGGAGTCATCCTCCACTCTTCACTCTCTCACTCCCTATATCCAACATATAGTAAAATCCTGTCATTTCTCCTTTTGTAACATTTCTACTATAAATCTTTCCATACCTTCTGTCACTTTCCCACCCTAGTGCAGATCCTCATCACCCCATAACTAGACTATTGCAATGGCCTGCTCATTGTTCTTCCTGTTTCAGTCTCTTCACTACTACAATCCAGCCTCTACTCAATTGTCTAAAAGAACTTCCTAAAATGCACATCCAACCACATTCCCCTCCAACTCTCTCCAACACATCTCTGTTCAATCAATTCTAGTGGATCCATGCTACTTCCAAGATTAAATTTAAATCCTTTCTTTGACTTTCAGAGTCCTCTAATAGGACCCCTTCCTACCTTTCCATTTTTCTCGGACTTAATTCTTCCTCCACGTATTTTGTAGTCCAGTGATACCAGTTTTCTTGAACATACCTGTAACAAGGCATTCTTTCTCCCAACTCTCTGCATATTCTGTTGGTATTCTCCAAGCCTAGGATTCTCTCCCTTCTCATCTCTGCCTCTTGGCTTCCCAGGTTTCCTTCAAGTCTCTGCTAAAATCACATTTTCTCTGGGGTGTAGAGATGTTCAAAGAAGACTAGTACCTCTGGTGTGAGAGCTACTAAGTCCTTTTCAGGAATGCTTTCCACTTTTGGTGTACACCTGACTCCCCCAACTCTCACCTGTAGCTCCAAGAAGCTGTAACATGTGCAGTGGTCACATCCTATTTTCATAGATGAGTTAAACAAGGTTGAGAGTAACTGTGGGGGTCTCAAAACCTTTGGTAAGAAAAAAAAACCTTTGGTGTCTACCCCAAACACATAAAGATTTCCCCTCAGTGGAATGGGTAGATGAAAACAATTTGTTTCAAGGACCATTAAAGCAGTTGTAGCAGGTGTTTTAGAGTACTTAGAGCTTAGTTAAACTTTGAAGACTCCAAGATCATTCATTGCATTCTGCGCTATCACTGGTTATCTTGACTTTGTCTTGTCTCTGGACTCTTATGACTCTGGAAGAGAAAGTGAGACTGGATGATTTTATGCAACTCTGCCTCACTTTAAATCCAATTTATGTGTGAATCATACCATTTTGCCATTTTTACTTATCTCAGAGAGCTGTGGCAACAGGATAGTGATGAAGCAGCATGTGGATACACTGGGATCTATAGTCACAACCATGCACACAGGTGACCCAGGCTATCTGATTGTCTTATTGCTGATATTGCTGGTATTCAGCAGCAACCCGGGTGTCTGAGCAACCTTTTTTTTTTTTAAGCAATTAAGTAACTTGCGCAAGGTTACACGGCCAGTTATTTCTGGGTGTGGCGCTAAGTGTCTGAGCCCGGATTTGATCCCCAGATCATCCCAACACTGGAGCCGGTGCTCTTACTCGCTGTGCTATCTGGCTGCCCCAGAGCAACCTTTTTTAAGAAGTACACTAAGGAAGGAGCTAGAAAAGTTGCTCTAAAAATTGTCTGCTTCACCAATTCTGGCCTGCTTACTGCAGCAGGCAGGGAAACCCACCCTGAAAACAGCAACAGGTCACTTACAACTGAAGATATGAACCTCCTGACCTCATCAGCAATATTGTCTTCTCTTTATCTGAATGCCATTAAACTTTGTGAATGCATCACCACAGAAAATATTGACATTTAATAGAGTATGTCATTCTAAAGAGAAGAGACAAATGTTATGTGAGAGTGACAAAGAAAATGTGTGGTACAGAGTGCCAGGCTAATCATAGACTTATACTCTTTCCTCTAAAATTCTAATTAAACAAAAGGAATGACCCCAAGGCAAGAAGACTTCCAGAAAAATTGTCAACAGATTAGAGAGCTGCTTCAAGTGCAAACTTGGAAGAAAAGCTGAGCCAATACACATTTGGCAACAGTGGAGCAGAAAAGGAGTCAGCAGTTTTCAGAGATTTTGTGTCCAACACTGCATTTGCTCGTTTGGACCAGAATACTTACAAACATCAAGATTGGTTTGATGAAAATGATGGGGAAGGTCAGAAACTGCTAAATAAAAAAAAGAACTCTACAGGGTTTGCCAGTAGGATAGTTTAACCATCTCTAAGAAGGCAGCATTTTAACTCAATCAAAAGTACAGTGCAAGCAAAGCTTAGAGGGAGTTTTGGTCCAAGAGGAAGGCAGATGAAATTCAGTTTTATGTTGATAGTAACAATCCTAAATGATTTTATGATGCCCTGAAGGCTATTTATGGAACAAAGACCTAAGTTGCATCTCAAATACTCAGTGCTTATGGAGTCACATTGATTAGTGATAAGGACATGATCCTGGAGAGATGGGCTGAACACTGCCATAATGTTCTCCACAGACCATCATCAGACACTGCTGGTCACTGACCATATATCTCAGGTCGAAGTCAATGCCTTTCTAGCCAAACTTCCAACAGAACTAGAGGTTTTGAATGACATTAGGCTCCTCTTGTATGATAAAGTACCTGGTCCTGATACTATTCTAGCTTAGTTATAGAAGGCAGGGGGTACACTGCTCATGGCAAAGCTGACTGAAATTTTCCAGGTTATATGGCAAGAGGAGTTTATCCCCCCAGGACTTCAAGGATGTCTCCATTGTCCATCCCTAAAAAAAGTAAAGGAAATACATTGTTCCGTGGCAATCACAGTGGATTCTTTCTTAGTCATTGCCGGCAAGCTTCTTGTCAGAGTCCTCTCTGATAAGGTATTCCTTTTACCTGGAAGATCATCACTGACCTGAGAGTCAGTGTATGGTGTTGCAGCCTGACAACTCTAGGAGAAATGCCAGCAGCAGAATTGAGTTCTTGGTACACATCTTTCCTCAATTTGGTCAAGATCTTTGATGTTGTCAGTTGTGAGGACTTCTGGAAAATTATGGCAAAATTAGGTTTTCAAGAAAAGTTTTTCAGTATCATATGTCAGTATTATGATGGCATCTTCTCATGGTTTTTGGATAATGGAGGATGCACTATCCCATTCACGAGTGGAGTGAAGTAGGGTCATGTACTTGCTCTCATGCTTTTTAGTATGATGTTTCAGCAATGTTGTCAGACTCCAGGATGAAAACAACATCAAGGTCAGCTACCACACTGACAGTAAATTATTTTACTTGTAAAGGCTGCAAACCAAGACTAAAGTGGAGGGAGACTTGGCATGTGACTTTTTGTTCTCAGATGATTGTATACTCAACAAAGCCTCTGAGGCTGAGATACAAAAGTGTGTATCAATTCTCTGCTCCTTGTGCTAATTTTGGTCTAACAATTAACATCAAGAAGACAAGTTCTCCACTAGCCAATACCACACCATCCATAGTGTAATCTTTGGTTACAGCAAATGAAGTTTGATGTATGATATGAATGCTGTTGATAAGTTCATTCATCTTAGCAGTGTACTTTCCAGGGATGTACACATTGATAATGAAGTTGATGCATGCATCTCCAGAGCTAGCTCAGTGTTTGGGAGGCTCCAAAGGAAAGTGTGGAAGAGAAGAGACTGACTACCAAACTGAAGGTCTACAGAGCCATTGTTCTGATGACCAATGTAAAATCTGGCCAGTCTACCAGCACCATGGCAGGACATTGCATCACTTCTATTGGAATTGTTTTAGGAAGATTCTGCAGATCACCTGGCAAGATAAGGTACCAGACATTCAGGTTTTTTTCTCAAGATAAACTGCCAAGCATTTAAACTCTACTGTAGAGAGCACATGGACTGGCCATGTTATTTGAATGCCAAACATATGTTTGCCTAAAAGACTATTTTATAGAGAACTTACAAAAAGCAAGAGCTCACATGGAGGTCAGAAGAAGGACACTCTCAAGGTGTCATTGAAGAACTTTGGAATCAATTGTGTAACATGGGAGACTCTGACATAGACCTACCCAGGATGGCATGCCCACCTTAAAAAAGGCCCTGTCCTGTATGAGTAAAGTAGAATTGCAGTAGCTTAAAAAGATATGTGAGATGTACAAATTTAGAGACATTTCCATTCCAAATGTTCATGTGAACTATTTGTGCCTGACCTTTGGAAGAGCCTCATATTTTTTGTAAAAGCTCATATTGATCTGATCAGCCATAGTTGGACACATTGTACTTGACTCAGTGATGCCATTTTGGTCCTCTTCAAGAATAGACAACAACCAACCAACCCAAATCACACTTTCTGTAAGAACCTTTTCATAGTCCATTGCCTTCCTTTTGAAATTACCTCCATTTGTCCAATGTATATTTTGGTTTTAATACCTATCTCTCCCAGTGAGTGCCTTGACAACAGGAACTAATTATTACCATCTTTTAAACTAGGATAAACTCCTGGGCCTGTAGTCAGGAAGACCTGAGTTCAAATCTATCCTCAGTTACTAGCTGTGTGACCCAGGGTGTAAGTCACTTTTGTTTGCCTCAGTATCCCCAACTATAAAATGGGGATAATAGCACCTACCTTCCAGGGTTGTTGTGAATATCAAATGAAATAACATTTGTAAAGCATTTTGTACCACTTAAAAAAAACTCTACTTTATTAATTCAGTGGCACTGGTTATTCATATTACATAAGGCATAAAAGAGAGGAATACTTGGTAAGGGTCTTTCTGACCATTCAGAATGATCTTGCCCAGATTTCAAATGAAAGACTGAATCCCAGGACATAGTGAGGTTTTTCAAAACTTCCTGTTAACACTACACCTCCTTGTGTACCTCATTCTTCAAACAAACTGAATTTCTGGTCATCTTCTAAATGTGTCTTGAGCTTTCCTGTCTATGTTCATATTGTCCCTAATTGGAGGTACTGATTGATTCATTTCTATTTTTGTATCCTTAGCACTTGCCATATCACTTTGTACATAGTAGATGTTAAATAAATGTTTGTGCAATAGATTTCATTTCCCTTCCTCTTTCCAAGTAGGAAGTTTTCACTCATAGCATTTAAACTGAACTTTGAAAGATGTGTAAAACAGGTAGAGATTGGGAAGATTCATCATTTCAGGGAAAAGAAAGATTAGAGGCAAAAAAGAATAGGATATGGTGGCGAATGTCAAGGGATCCTGTTTGGCCAGGTTGGATTTATGAGAGGAATATAGGGTTAGTTCAATATAATATTTATATTTTGCTTTAAGTTTTTAAAAAGTACTTTTTGTATAGTATCTCATTTGATTAATATGAAAAGAAAATAATATGACTAAATAAACTTATTGTTATTGTGTTAAGTAATGACTATTTAAATCCAAGAACCAGCATTTTACACAATGGGGGTATAGCAGAGTCATTTCCAATAAAATCAGGGTTAAAGCAAGTATGTCCTTTATCACAACCAGTATTTTTAACTTTAGAAATGCTAATTACAGCAATAAGACCAGAAAAATAAATTGAGGTATTAACCATAAGCAAAGAGGAAAAAAAATTCTCATAAATTGCAAATTATATTATGGTTGATTTAGAGAACCCTAGAAAATCAAAAAGTATCAAGGGAATGTTGAAAAATTCCATGTTAATGTGGAATGGTACATGCAATGTATAATAATGCTTTTTTATTCTCTTCTGAATGTCAAGTTTGGACTTTAAAACCAAAGAAGTTGGAATCAGGCCAGTGGCAGCAGCAAAGATCATTAGAGAAATTAATGGAAACTTCTCTTAGACAATAGGTAAATGTAGCCATCATCTTTTTTTCCCCTGTAATTTTCTTAGGATAACAAAAATGTGAGAGTCAACAGAGTGTAATGGAGTCAGGAAGACTTAAATTCAAGGTCTGACCCTAATACATACTAGTGTTATAATCCTGAGCAAATCACTGAATCTCATTGCTCCACATATTTGTCCAGGACTATAAATGTTTGTGGCATTGTCTGTCTTGGCAGAGAAGTATTCGTTGTTAATATTTTTTTTCACTGATGAAATCATAGGCTTGAATAGCAACAACAACAACAACAAAAAACCATTAACAAATATTTGCTAAACATCTGTAAGTGAAATAAAATGGAGTTATTTAGGGCTTCAAATACAGTCATTTCATGTCAGTGTCCCAGCTTTACTTAGGTGAAGAGAGTTTCCCACTAGGAGTTCTCTATACAAAGTAAGTGGTTGATAAATATTTGATGTCTGAATGGTTACACACATGAAATTCCAGTTCTTGAAAAAATAAATGAATATAAGGGCATACTTAAAAGCATATTTTCTTTCAATGGGAAAGCATTTGGGTGCCAATTATTAAAAGTCAACATTTTCCCCTAAGTAAATCCTGCTGTTGTCCAGTCATTTTTCAGTTGTCTCCAACTCTTTGTAACCCCATTTGGGATTTTCTTGACAAAGATATTGGAGTTATCTGTCATTTCTTCCTCCAGCTCATTTTACAGATGACATAACTGAGGCATGCCCACAAACAATGATGTGCCCAGGGTCACACAAATCTGGTCAGTGTCTGAGATCAGATTTGAACTCAGGAAGATGAATCTTCTCAACTAGAGGCCAGGCACCCTATCCACTGAATCACTTAGCTCCCCTAAATACTGTTATATCTCCATAAAAGATAAGGACATCTAACCTAGAAACTGCAGCCGTGCAAGGAACTAAGCCTTATTCTACTATGTACTATCTTTCCCAAAATGGAAAATATTTAAAACCACTAAATAACTAAATTTTTCAATACAAATGACTGAGCATATGAGGATTTTTCTGATTGATATCAATTATTTAAAATATAATTTGACAATGAGATGTAATAAAAACAATGAATGAAAAATACTAAACACTGGATGGACTTTGGGATTTAATTCTCCTGAATTAACCTTAAACATGTTATATACATTATATGGGAACTTAAATATCATTCACATCAACCATATTAAAGTTGCAACTTGGCCCCACACTATTTCTGTTTCCATTATATACTTTTAGAATTCACCATTATAGATATTTGTGGGAGTAACTTTCAAAATGAAATCATTAGGAGATAAATGACACATGAAAGTTTCACATAATTTATTTTTTCTGGTGAAAAGATACAGGTTTCAAACCTAATCTTAGAAAGACAAAGCATAGAAACTGACCAGCAGATGACTGACAATTAGTGGAACATTTATTAGAGAAAAACTAGTTCATTTTGAATTTAACACTGAAAGTTAGGTGTGCTTGAGTTTTGGCAATAACATGGAAAAATAAATCATAACATCAGGCACATTTTGGTTTTATAGTTTTAAGAATTATCTGCATTATTTATAAGATGTATTCACTCTGATTTATTATATGATTCCACAGATTATGTTTAACATGGCAATAAAAGCACACAATTTAACACCAAGGTGACCTTCCTATATATAGTGAATCTGAGTGTGTTCTACCTTTTGAAAATGGCTGTAAGGACCATTTATTTGCACCTTGTACAACAAATTCATTGAGTTAGCTCCAGATCACTGGTTTAATAAAGTTCTTTAAAAATGCCTTTAGATATTCAAGTAGGGAAATTCAGATAAACTCTATCCATGTAATAAGCACTATCAACACCCACAAAAACTCTGCTAATGACACCGTAAGCCTAGTTTTGGACAATAAAGTTGGAATTGCATCTCTCTGTCCTTGTCTATGCAACTCTGACAAGCCATGCTCATTTCTATCTCTGTGTCTTTGCTTTTTCCATATTTCTTCTCTGGAATGTCCTTTCCTCTTGCCTTGGTCTGTTCACATGACTCCCATCCATCGAAATTCATCTGCAGGTTTACATTCTACTATGCTCTCCTGATTTTACATCCTTGTCTGGGAGGGGAAGACCATTTAAGTTTCTGGCTAGAAGAGAAACAATGGCTATTTACATTTACTCTGAGTCATCAAAATCCAAACAATGAGCAAGTAATTCTTGGGCTGGAACCTATTATTGTCCAATCAGTGAAAGTGATTACTGGAGGGGTCGAATGACATTCTAGATGCAAATAATCTCTAGTCACATAAAGTTGGGTACAAATACTACAAATTAATTATAGATAATCTATATAGGTAAGAAGGTAATAGAAATAGGATTCAAAGGAAAGTTTATGATATGAAATTCAACATTCTTTCTACTATTCAACGTCACCTTTTTTTGATCCTTAATGATATGCCAGTGTTCCTTAGTATGACTTACTCCATTTCTTTGGGGGTGGGGGTGGGTGTCATCTATAATATGTTATATATACTGTTAATTTCTAGATGTTTACATTAATATTTACCTCAAAAAGTATTCAAGAATATCACCAAAGCATTTCTTCTATTTGGTTTCTCTGTGATTATTTTCCTTCAGTGTCCTTTGTAATTGTTGTTTGCCATTCAGTCCCATCTATGAGGCCAGTGTAACTCTTTATTCTTTAATAACATTGATAGCTAGAGACTATCATTTTTCATAACTGGAGATGATTATTCTGTTGGTTGATATGGTGCAGCGGAGAATATATGGTATGGGATAATAATTTTTTTTTTGGTAACATCATATATTTTAGAAGCCTCTTCCTCAAACAGAATTGTTATAAAACCCCCCACAAAACCAAACAACTCTTTTGATGATGTATGATTGTCAATCATATAAAATGATAATAATTTGTATACTAACTACATATACATACATATACATGCATGCACACACACATACATGCACATACACATACATACACACTGAGCTAAGTTGAACAGTGGGTAGAGTGCTTAGCCCAGAGGCAGGAAGATTTGAGTTCTAATCTGGTCTCAGACACTTACTAGCTGTGTAATCCTGGACAAGTCACTTAACCTTGTTTGCCTTAGATTTGATCTTCCCTAATATAGGCTGGAGCAGAAAATGGCAAACTTCCAGTGACTGAACAACATATACATGCATGCAAACATATATAGAGAATATATATACACACATACATGTGTGTGTATACACACGTATGTATGTAGAGATGCTTGTATGTATATATATACATATACATCCATATATATTTGCACACTTTTGTTTGTTAAGCATTTATATGATGCCTACTATGTGCTAACCATTGTGATAAGCACTTTCCAAATATCTCAATTGAGCATCACAACAGTCCTAGGAGGTGGGTCCTATTATTATCTCCATATTATATTTGAAGAAACTGAAGCAAAGAGAGGTTAAGTGACTTGCCCAGGTTCTTACAGCTAGTGACTGAGGTGGGATTTGAGCTCAGGTTTCCTGACTCAGTCTGAGCTCTCTAGACACTAAACCAACTAGCTACATCATCAAAATCTTTGAAGATTTTAACTTGAAGATACCAGTGGATTTGAGTTGGCTGCAACCAAGATTTACCAAAAATTACAATTGAGAATTGATGTAGAGGACTGAAGTTATTTAAATCTCTTCTTGTCACTGACAGTCACTAGATAGGTTTGAGTTCTCATTATTCTTGTAACCCTTGAAGAGGTAGCGAGAGGAAAAGTAGCTGAAACAGAAGTAAGAATTTGGGACTACCCATGTATGGCAATGTCTTTGAAGACTTGAACTTAAAGATCACCCTAAAAGCAACTGGTAGGGTAAATAGTGGATTTGAGTAGGATACAACATTTTGTAAAGAATTAAAACTGAGAAGTGATATAAAAGTGAATATAAAAGTGAAGATATAGATATAAAAGTGAAAAAAAATTAAAATGGGTTGGGCCCTTCAGGTAGTAAGATCAAAGCATACAATATGAACAGCTTGATTAATTGATATCTACTTAATGTTTGAATAACTTGAAGAAGGTCTCTAGAATACGAGAATAGACTCAGTGGGGAATTTATAGAAGGATCTCTGGAAAATATCATGGGCAACTAGGTGGCATATTGGATAGAGCATCATGTCTGGAATCTTCCAGAGCTCAAATCTGAATTCAGACAGTATGACCCTGGGCAGTCACTTAACCCTGTTTGTCTGTTTCCTCACCTGCACAATGAACTGGGGAAGGAAATGACAAACCACTACAATCTCTTTGCCAAGAAAACCCCGAACAGAGTCAGACTGAATTAAATCAATGGAAAAACAGCAACAGAAAATGTGATAGTAACAGTTTATCTCCTGTTGCCCACATTAGTGTTTCTTCCAGATTATGTTCAAGAATATCCCTAGAACAATTCTACTGTTTAGTTTCTCTCTGGTTATTTTCCTTCAGTCACCCTGTGGACAAAAGTGACACAAGATGGGTAGTTGTAAAATTCCACTATGACCGTACTGTGCACCCTTATGTCGCTGCTTAGGATTTTTCTCCTCCTAACTCAGTGTTCTTTCCAATACTACTGCTTTCTCACTTACTGTGAAGAGAAAGACAACTGTCATCACATTGCTGCACATGGGTTGACCTAAATTCTTGCTGCTACTTCAGCTATTTTTTTTTCCTTTTACTATCACTTTTAGGGTTACAGGAATCCTGAGAACTCAGACCTATCTAGAGTGCCTCAGTTGTCACTGAGCAGTAGGGATATAAACAGCTTCCAATAACCACAGCAGAACCCTCTCTCCATCTTTCTTCCACTTCACTCATAGTGCCCTCTCCTTCCTCTTAAAATTACTTTATATGTAATTCACAAATTCTTTGTGTCTACATTTAGATACAGACTATCTCTCTGTACAGAATATTCCTTGAGAGAATTTTGCTTCTTTTTTGTTTTTGTTATTCCTAGCACTCATTACGATGACTGGCACCTAGTAAGTTTTTAATAAATGCTCGTTAGCTGACTGGCAGGAATAAAAGAGATAACCCTGCAGAAATGGCAAGAATGATTAACAAGAGTCTTTACGAAGTGGAAGAGGTGGTATGTTTTCACACTTTTTCTACAGACATGATAAAGAAAGCATAAGAGAATGCTGTCAGATAAAGAATGCAGAGCCTGTAGTTCAGATCCAAGATCTATAACCAGTTTTGTTAACAGCTGTGTGCCTTTGGAGAAGTCATTTAACCTCTCATGGCTCAAATTCTTCATCTGTTAAATGAGAGGGGCTGACCTTGATGATCTCAATGGTGTCCCTTCTAGCTCAAAATTTCCTTTATTCTATTCCATGCTGAATCTGACTATATCATTGGTTTAGACCAGCAATCTGCCAACTCTCTACATGATCATTCTTGGTAAATTCTGCTTGGTGTGAATGACAATTCATTGAACTGATTAGAAATCAAGCCTCAATAATTGTGCAATTGATCATCCTTTCACTAAGCATTCAGAAACAATCCAAAATTATTTGTAATATCAACAGGGTAATTTTTTTTCCATGTATGCTTCCTGCCAATCACATTATAGAAAGTTATCTTATTTAACATGGGTAGTATGGTGCAATGGGTTGTATAGTTAGCATTGTCTGACTATTCTACTTATAATAGTCTATATTTTGTATCATTTCACAGTTATACACCACTTCATACCGTGTTTCCCCGATAATAAGACCTATCCCGAAAATAAGCCCTCCCCTTACTGTGTAAGATTCCTCTAAAATAAGCCCTCCCCCGAAAATAATCCCTATTGAGATTGCTACTGTAGTGAAGGTGATCCCCTGTGCTACACGCTACATTACGGTACCCTCTGTATGCACCGTCCCCCCCCCCCCCGGTGAAACGCACGCCACGCTCCTAGCTACATCCAATCAGAGCTGCAGCAGTGAGCGCGACATCTTGTTCTTTATTGAATTCATTATTGAATAAAGGTACATTTTTTTTTCACATTTACCTGTTTATTAAAATTGCTGTCAATGTTCATTAAAATAAGCCCTCCCCTGAAAATAAGCCCTCTGGTGTTTTTCTGTCCAAAAAAATTAATAAGACAATGTCTTATTATCGGGGAAACACGGTACTATCTCATTTCCTCTCCATAACAATCCTATGAGTTAATGAACTTGTCTTTCTGTACTAATTTTATACATGAGAAAATGGAGTCTGAGAAGAGGGAAATTAATTTCAACAAATTCTACATATATTGATTAAGCCCCTATTATTTGCAAGGCACTGTGCTATAAGCTATAGATACAAAGTTAAGTAGTCCCTGACCTCAAGGAGTTTATATTCTTATGGAGAGTGGGATAAGTGACTTGTCCAACATCAGTTAGTAAGCAAATGGTATAACTGAGGCCTGACCCCAGGTTTTCAAGCTCCCCTTAACTAGGAATGTAGGGCAGAAGGCAAATTGATCATTATAGGACAACTATTTAACAGGAGGGATAATAAAATTTCAAAATAAAAGAATGGATCTTATTCAAATATCTACTTCATATTTTCTTGAAAGTATAATTTTCCTGTGTCATTGACATTTAAGGTTTCAACTTTTTGCTTCATGTATGAAGAAGACATTTTGATTGATCCCTTATTTCTTGACATCTTCTGTTTTCTTAGAGGCTTTTTCAAATAATATGGGAGAGCCAGAAATTGCCATTGCCATTTGAAACACAGGTTCTACCTGATTTAAAAAACAAACAAACAAAACTATTTTGGGAGTTAAGGAATAGGGAGTTAAGAAATGGAGCTCCTATTTTGAATCCCCTGTTCTCATGAGGATCATGGATATAATAAATTCTGTTGGTGTTGGCTGTGATTTTTATTTACTGTGAATAGTTGATAATGATATAGGTAGTTTGCCAAAGGGGTCACAGAATCCTAGTATGCATAGTTACCTCCAGGAGTGTTGCATGTCTCAGCAACCTAGAATCCTGAACAAATGATTTAGAGTGATTTTGAATGTATGACTTAAGGCAACCACTTATCTTCTATACTTAGGAATGGACGTGGTTTCCACATTAGTAAACTAAATAATGTGTTAACTTCTCTAGGAAACAATTTCTGATCCTCAAACTGAAATTCATCTTTCCTCATAAAACAAAAAATCTTACTACCATCAATTTTGAAGGAGAAAAATAAAGAAAAGTAAAATTCTTTTAACAAACATGAAAAGACATGCAAGACAAATACTTGCATTGGCTATGTCCATGTCCAAAAATTTATGTCTTTTTATGCATCTTGAGTCCATCTCTCTGTCAACAGGGAGACTAACATTTTTCTTTTTTTTTCTTTTTATAAAGCAATTGGAGTTAAGTAACTTGCTCAAGGTTACACGGCCAGTTATTTCTGGGTGTGGTGCTAAGTATCTGCACCCGGATTTGATTCCCAGGTCATCCCGACACTGGAGCCAGTGCTCTTACTTGCTGAGCCACCTAGCCACCCCTGAGACTAATATTTTTCATCATTGATTCTTAGAAATTTTGGTTGGTTGCTGCATTGATCAGTATTCCTAAGTTTTTCAGAGCTGTCTGTCTTTACAATATTGTTCCTATATAAACTGTTTTCCTAGTTATTCTCATTTTACTCTGTATCAGTTCATGTCAAGTTTTCAAAAGTCCCTCTGAAACAGTTCTTTTAATAATTTCTTATAACAGAGAAGTATTACGTTACATTCATATAGTTATTCCCTCAGTTGATGGGTACTCACACAGTTCCCAATTCCTTTTATCCACACATACAGAAAAGAGCTGTTATAAATACTTTTGTACGTATGGATCTTTTCCTTTTTCTTTGATACTGTAATGGGAATGTAAATTTTAAAGATCTTCCCTGCCCCTAGAGTGCACCTAGAGCCTGGGCTGGGAGGCTTGTTTTTCAGTAGATACTTCTTGATTGGCCAGTGGGTCAATAAGGTTGTTACATTCTCTGAGCCAGGAGGAGGCTATATAAGCCCTGATGTGTAGGTTTGTTTTGGGGCTCACTTTGAGAAATGTTCTGTGATTTGATCAGATGAAACTCTGGGAAGCCATTGTACAGGGCCCCCTGGCTTTGAAACCCAGATGTTGTTTGGTATGGATGTAATGGTTGGACAGTTTGGAAATCTGTCTACTTGATCTGTTTCTGTCTTAATAATTCTGTCTGTATATCTGAAGTTCGGGTTGCTGACCTCTTTCCCCTGACCTACGTAAATGATACATATTTGACTGATTAAAGTAAGCTTGTTAACCCATTTTGAGTTGCTTTCCTTTATCAAAGCAGATCCAAGAACCTGTGGTGGCAGCAACCCTGGGGACGCTGGGGTGCTTGCCGCTATAGATATTTGGATTATAGGCCTAGTATTGATACTGCAGGATCAAAGGGTATGCACAGGTTAAAAATTTGGGGCAACAGTGTTAAATTGCTTTCCAGATGGCTGTGCCAATTCACAGCTCCACCAACAGTGAATTAATGTACTTATTTTTCCACACCCCCTCTGACATTTTGATTTTACTTTGTTGTCATCCTTGTCAATCTTAGAAATGTGAGGTAAAGCCTCAGAGATATTTTATTTTGCATTTCTCTAATTCTTAAATGACTTAGAATATTTCTCCCTATGGTTATTGATAATTGGATTTCTTTCTTTGAAAAATCACCTTTTCAAATACACACACATATTTCTTTCTTTATTTCTTCCTTTTATTTTATTTTTTTGCTTTTTCGAGGGCAATTGGGGTTAAGTGACTTGCCCAAGGTCACACAGCTAGTACGTGTTAAGTGTCTGAGGCCAGATTTGAACTTAAGTCCTCCTGACTCCAGGGCCAGTGCTCTATTTACTGTGCTACCTTGCCCGCCCCCTACACACACATATTTCCATCTGTATTTGAGGAATGGCTCTTCTCATTGTAAATTTGAAAATGCTTCTTAATTATCTTGGAAATAAAACCTTTGTCAGACAGCTGCTGGAAAGATTTTTTTATAAGTTAATTATATAATTTCTAAATTTAGTTGTATTGGTTTGCTTTGTTCAAAAACTTAAAAAATCAAAATAAACATTTTCATTTTATCCTTTATTATCTTCTATACCTTATTTGACCATAAACCATTTCCCTACCATAGATCTGAAATATGATTTCTTCTTCACTCCTCTAATCACTTTATAATGTGATTATTTTTGCGTAAGTGTAATGCCAAGCAAAGGCAATTTCCCAAGGTTCAAAATACCACCACTCTCCATTTTATTCAGTGACAAATTAATAACAAAGAAAGTTAAAATATAGCATAATTCAAAATACAGCATTCACCAAGTATAATTCAAAAATTTCCAAGTACTACTGCATCCCTGGACATTACATTCATTTAGTTAATCACAACGTCCCTCTTCTAAGTACTAATCCACCCCTAGGCAGTACATTCATTTAGTCAATCACAAAGCCCCTCTTCTCTAATGGAGATTAGTTTCCAATCATAAGCAAAATACATTCATTTGGCCAGTCACAGAGCACAAAAAAGTAAAAAGTTTCCCACCCCTGGATCACAACTGAATAGGCCATCTACCCCAGAGTTATAACAAGCTTAAGCACATTTAATATCCAAAGAGAGTTCTTTTCTTCATCTTGACACCAAGGCAAGTTCTCAGCAATCTCTGCTCCTGGGAAGACAAAGCTTAACAAGGCCATAAGATACATTGCCAGCGTCCTCATTAATTCATTCTCTGTCTGCAGAATAGTCCTAGGACCCCTGAAAACATCAGCAAGACCCTCTCCCAGGATTTCTGTAAACATACAACAAGAAAATCCTTCTTCAGGGCTTCTGAAAAACAGCAAGGTTCCAGGACCTCTGCAACAACAGCACTGGCCTTCCCCATTGGACACAATTCACTCTCTGTCTGCAGAACAGTCTTAGGACCCCTGAAACCATTCACAAAACCCTCTTCCAGGATTTCTGTAAACGTACAACAAGAAAATCCTTCTTCAGGATTTCTGGGCCAACAGCAAGGTTCCAGAATCTCTGCAACAACAGCACTGTCCTTCACCAGTGGACACAATTCACTCTCTGTCTGCAGAAGAGTTTCAGGAGCTCTAAACCAACAGCAAGGTTCCAGAACATCTGCAACAACAGGACTGTCCTTCACCAGTGGACAAATCTGGCAAAACAACATCAGAACAGACAAAGTACCAGCATAACAGCCATGTCTCCTTAGTCCTTGGCAGCTCTGGGTGGCAGCTCTCAAAATTCCTGGGCAGTACAAACTGACCCTCAGCAATCCTCTCCTTCTCTCTGCCTCCATGATTCTGCTTCCAAAAAATTCTTCTGCCTCTCTGCTGGTGCCTCTCTAAATTCACGTCGCCAGCTCTTTCCAGTTCAGCCCTCTCTTTTCATGTCAACAAGTCCATTTCACAAGTAGGATTCACAAGCTCTGGGTTTTAATATGCAACCCAGCAAATACAGGGGATTTTTAAATTCCATTACTATTACAGTAAGTTGTATACCTATTTGGAGTTTATGTTTGTAAATGGTGTGAGATGATGGTCTAAACCAAATTTCTCTGAAATTCTTATCCAAACAGTTCCTGTTGAATCATCTTTTTTTCTTTCCTTAAACTTTTCAATGATCTCCTTTTGGTACATTTTTTTCACTTTGTGATATATTTTTTTTCTGTGCCTATCATATATTTATGACTAGTGAGTTTTAATGTAAAATGTTTTAGATTTAGGGTGCCTATATTCAAATCCTGCCCCTCTGATTTACTACCTGTGTAACATCAGGTATATCACTCAATCTCTCTTGGCTTGAATTTCCCTATTTATAAAATAAAGAGAATGAAGTGGAGAACTTCTGAAGTCCCTTCTAGATCTTAATCTATGAATCTATGAACTATGATCAATATACCTGACTATACTGTGGGTTCTTTGAAAGGAGAAAATGTAGTCTGAGCAGTAACAAAGTTCTTTTCAGTGCATAATGAAAGTTTGTTTGAATCAAACTGAATTGACTTGAACTAGATTGTGTCCAAGATTAGAATTCATTTCTATGATTGAAGAAATAAGGCATTTTTTGTCTTTTTTTCTTGTTTAATTTGATCATGAAATGGAATATTGACATAATATTGATATTTTTATTCATGGGAATAAGCTAAGATTTCTGCCAACTCAGAGAATTCCCATTGTGGGAATTCCCTCTCTTAACTTATATGCAACTGGTCTATGGTTTACTACTTAGGGACTTGCCCAAAGCATATAGAGACTGAGTGGTTTAACCAGGATCACATGACTATAAAATTTCATAGATGGTTTGAAATCAGGTTTTCATAATCATAATCCAGATCTCTGTCCCCTACACTACACTATCTATATTTAATCTAGAGTTTTGCTAATTAATGACAGAAAGAATTCTGGTTTCAGAGTTAATAAAAAAATTATTTTTAAAATTTAGAAATTTTTTTTCTGGCTAAAACTGCACCTGTTTTGTCAGGAAGCAGACTAAGACAATTAACTATATTTGCAGAGGCACTTACATGAATTACCAGTAGTTCCCCAGTATGATTTATTTACTCTTCATTTTGTAAATGCTCCATAAATTATTAACTTTTTGCAATTTTATTTCTATCTATTCTGTCTTCGAACCTTTGCATGTTACTCAGTAAGTACCTAATGTTAATCTAGGTCTAGAAATTTAGGAAACTTTTCCCCTTCCTTATCTACATAGTACTTGTACTAGCAATTCTTTTCCCATTTATATTTTCCCTCGAAAAAAAAGCAAAAAAAGAAAAACTTTAATTTTGAATTTTACTAGTTTTTCATCCCCCCCCATTTTAGATAGTGGTTATAATTCTACAGAATCTTTATATTTTATTTTACTTTGTGTTACATTTATGCAATTGGCATCTATCAAAAGTACTTTACAATGTTCCTTCTACTTATGAATGCATAATTTTAGAGAGATTAGGGGTGTAATAATCTCATTTGTTGAAGAATAATTGCAAGTGTTACTAGTTGTGAGACCCTGGGCAAGTCACTCATCCTTGTTTGCCTCACTTTCCTCATATGTTAAGTAAGCTGGAGAAGGAAATGGCAAACCACACCATCTTTGCTAAGAAAAAGCAGAATTGTATCTTTGCTAAGAAAAAGTAGAATTGGGTCATGAAGTGTCTGAAATGACTGAACAACAATGATATTATTACATTTACTTAACTGTTATTACAAAAGACCTGTAATAAACTGTGATTATCCTGTAAATATTTTCAATTTATAAACAAAGCACATCAATAAACCTTTAAAAAAAAATAATGCACTGAGTTAGGATAGGAAGCAAGGAAGTTGTAAGGAAGAGTAAAGAGACCAGTATTACTGAACTGAAGAGTAATTGCAGACAAGTAAGGTAAAGGAAGACTGAAAAGGTAGGAAGGCTAGATGAAGAAAGGCCTTAAAAGCCAAATAGAAGATTTTATATGAGATACTGGAAGTAAAATGGAGGCCGTGGAGTTTATTTATTAGGGATTGACAGTCAGATGTGTGCTTTATGAAGATTACTTTAATAGATAAGTGGAAGATGACCTGGAATTGAGAGTAGCTTGAGGAAGGGAGGCCACCAGAACTCTTTCAATAGTGAGGAGATGAGGACCTGCACCCAGGTGGTTGCAGTGTCAGAGGGGAGAAGAAGACATATACAAGAGCTGCAGCAGATATACAAATAATAGCATTTGGAAAAAACATCAGATATCTAACAGCACTAGCGGATTCCATGTGCTAAAATGGAGTTAGGAAGGCAAGAATTCAAAGGTAGCCACACTATGTGTGTCTGTGACCTTGTGTGTGTGACCTTAGATATGTTACCTTGGATAAATCACTTAATTCCTCTTTGCCTCGGTATCCTCAGTTGTAAAAAGAGAATGAGAGTAGCACCTACATCCCAGGGTTGTGGTTAAGATCAAATAATATAATATTTGTATAAAGTACTTAGTATAGTGCCTGAAACATAGTAATACTATATAAATGCTGGTTATTTTGTTGTTGTTTCTGCTGTGTGGGATGAGTGAGAGTAAAGAATGGAACATGGTATCTAGGCTGCAAACCCGGGTGACTGGAAGGATGATATGTCTAATAAACTGTAATGTCAGACTGGTGGGTCAAGAGAAAGGTTATCAGTCTGAGCATCATATACAGAGATGATAATTAAAGTTTTGAGATCTTTAACGATCACTACGAAAAATAGTATGGAGGAAGAAGGCAGGGGATCAAGGACAGAAGCTTAGTTGACCCTCATGTCAGAATGGAAATCCATCATCATCATCATTGTCGTCATCATCATCATTATTGTCATCATCACTAATATTTATATAGAACTTAATATGTACTAGGTACTGCGCTGTCCTTTACAATTATCCATCAAAAGAGACTGAGAAAGAACAGTCAAAAAAAAAAAACAGGAGAGAACAGTGTTGTGAAATAGTGGTAAAATGAATCTATGTGATGAAGGAAGAGATGGGGGAGAAAAAAAGATCTTCCTTTAAAGCCTTTGGATAAATGCCTCCTGTTTACAATGGGAAGAGTAGCACAATCACCCAAGATACAGCCCAACTTCCTGTCTTCTGTCATCCTACTTATTCTTAGTTGCACCTAGTTAGTGTATTTAGTTTCTAACATGGCAACTAACAACATGGCAGCAAGCATCTCTGCTAAATAAATACGTAGCAACCATGACTAAAGTAGTGAATTCTGCCTCACTGGAAGTACCCCAAGCACAACCTGGATGACCTTTCTGGGGCATCTTATAATAGGGATTTATTTTTGAGATATCAGCTGAACAAGATGACTGCTGAAGTCTCCAAGTGTAAAATTCTGTGACTTTATAATAAAAACTACATTTGAGGAGAAACCCTGAGTTGTAATTCTATCTGTGCTTCTAACTGTGTGATAGCGATATAGTGTTTACCCAATGTAGGCTGGATATGCTAGTATATATGACACTTCTCTAGGAATATCTATAATACTCCAGCAAGTGATTTTACTTTCTTGGTCATCAGGTTTCTCAATGCTAAAACTGAGGAGTTTTGCCTTATTGTTCAAGGTCCCTTTCAAATCTAAAGTACAATAATTCTAAGGGGCAGCAAGGTGGCGCAGTGAATAGAACATCAGTCCTGGAGTCAGGAGGACCTATGTTGAAATCTGACCTCAGACACTTGACATACTTACTAGCTATGTGACTTTGGGCAAGTCATTCAACCCTAATTGCCTGGCCTTCCCCCCTCCAAAAAAAAAATAAAGTACAATGATTCTCTAAAGAGAGAAGTTGTATCAAAGGATGTGAATCATTCATAAGTATATATTAGAAGCAGAAGACCTGTGTTGGAGTCTTAGATCTGCCATTAACTAGTTATATGCTATTGGTCAAGTCACTTGATTTCTCCATGTCCTCATTTTTAAAATGAGAGGGTTGAATTAATAACAGTTAACATTAACATAGAATATTATAGTTTACAAAATTTTTACACGTAATTTCATTTTGATCTTCATAAGGTCTTATAAGGTAGTGAGAATAGATATTAATGTACCAATTTTGTAGATGATATCTAAGATTATTTTCTACTCTAGCATCCTATGATTTTATTATTATTTTTCCTCTGAGTAATCAATGAAATTAACCATGCACAACCAAACACTTAATGAAGTGACAAGACACTTGTCTTTGAGATAAGACATAGTAAAGAAAAATGAAGCTAAAAGAATAGTGATACCAAGAACAAACTATTGATTATATGTAACATCCACAATCAAAACTGAAGAGTAAAATGAGAAAAATTAGTTTAAATCTGGAATCACATTAGTAAAATTATGTTGATAACTATAAAGCCAGTCCAGAGGCAAATTTCATTCTATGCCATCCATGGTAAAATCACATCATCTGATAGATTTTATTCAGTTGACTAATCAAATTTGTGAAGCTACATTTTTTTTACATTACCGTTTTAAATCATTATTTCCATCACATGTGAGAAATGAGAATCAGTCATACTTAGAATTTCAAACCATTGGAGAAAAAGTAAGCCTGACAGCACAATTTCCAGAGGTTCAATAATATATACACCCTTACTCTTTGCTACTATCACCTTCAAATGCTTGATTATCTTCCAGCATGGTGCCTGGGCTGACTTTAGGGTTTTCATTCTTATTCTCTAATGAGGCTGATATGATAGCTTGCAAGTGACTACAGATTTATATAGATCTTTTGGTTTAATGAGCTGTCATGGGCTAAATGGACATATAAAAAACATAATTTCTATAGTTCTGTATGTCACCACAGAGAGCGAACTGATACTTCAGAACTGGTGAATTTATAGAATAAAATCTAAATTGCTTAACTTCTAATCATCAGAGAAATCTTGTGCCAAGTGATGTATATACCCACACACACACATGCATGTGTATATGCATATATGTATATATATTTAACATACATATTTAATATTCCTCTTTTTAAAGACTATTTAAGTAAAATATACGCTTTCTGCTTCTGTTAGATTTAAAAGGACTAAAACAAAGGAATTCAATTGTTCTCCTCTTCAGCCTCCCTTTACTCCTTTAATTCTCTGTGGCTGTCATGGCAATCAACTAGGATGCTGTTGTGGCAGTTTTACTACATAGACTACTTCTTGATTTATGGGCCTTTAGCTCCAAACTCTGCTGTGCTGTTAAATGCTTTGTTTCTTACAGCATCTGCAAAGACCTCTGGAGATGGAACTTTTTTTTATTATTCATACAACTTTCAGGGGCAAGTAGAAGACAAGTTGGTCCAGAGGTCAACATAACCATTTCAGGTCAAGTGGTTTGACTTTTTCAATCCCTATAGTAATAGCGTTCCTGATTCTCTTACAAGTGGGTACATACCCTTGTGGGGGAGATGTAATACAACAATCTTGCTGCTATTGCAAAGCAGATAGCTTAAGTACAATAGAACCTTTGTCTCTTATTTAATTGCATTCCTCCTTTCCACCCCCATCCATAATGGCATAGAGAATATTCCCATTTAGTCTCGATCAGTGATTATTTTAAAAATGGTTATTCCCACTTCAGGATGCGTTTTAATTTATCCAATACATGACCCTACCAGCAATTCCAGGGGCTATCTGCTCAAATCTTGATGGAGGTCAGTCTAGTGTCATCATTGACCATTGAAAAGTTGGCCTGTATATGGAAGATGTTGCCAACTTGCATTTGACAATTCATTTTTATTAGAACTTTGCTTACAAGTGACAGTGTTCTTTCCCTTAGCTGACAATGCCAAAACTCATGTGGTATCCTGTGTTAGTTATTCTTGTCAAAAAAAAATGTTAACCCTCACCAATAAAACAAAACAAAACAAATCAAAACAAAAACATCTTGAAACCCAATCATAACCTCTGGATGGTATATTCTTCATCCCAAAGTTTCAAATCTTTCTGCCTTGCATTTCTTTTGCTTTTGTATCTATTTGTTAATTTTATTTATTACCAAATATGGACACAATATCACCCTAGACACTCAGTGGTGCTTAAGTTCTTTCTCTGAGAGAGGTTAGGGCAGCTACGTGGCAGAGTAGATAGAACACTGGGCTTGGAACTAGGAAGACATCTTCATGAGTTCAATGCTGGCCTCAGATACTCATTAGCTGTGTGACCCTGGGCAAGTCACTTAACTCCTAGTTTCCTTATCTGTAAAATTAGCTGGAGAAGGAAACCACAAACTCCTCCAGTTTCTTTGCCAAGACAAACCCAAAATGGGGTCATGGAGGGTTGGACACAACTGAAATAATTCAACAACAGAGGAAGTTTATGACATAGTCTTTTTTTGGGGTGGCCAGGTGGCTCAGCGAGTAAGAACACTGGCCCCAGTGTCAGGATGACCTGAGGGAGAGAATCCTGGCTTAGATACTTAGCACCACACCCAGAAATAACTGGCCATGTAACCTTGAGCAAGTTACTTAACCCCAATTGCTTTAAAAAAAAAGTCTTTTTTCCCCCTCTCAAATTATAGGTACATTATAATGTTATGTTGGTTTTAGTTTACTCATTTGTAAAATGAACGTACATGTGAGGTTGGGGAGCGGAGATGGATAGAATAGTATAACTTTAGAGGTCCCTTCTAGCTCTAGATTTATAACCCCAGGATGGAGAGACCATTTCCAAAATGCCAAATCCTATTCTGTTGAGAGTCAAGGGATTTGGCAACCGTAGCCTCTATTTCTATCCCTGTCCTTTGGCAGAGAACATTTACATTTTCAACTGTGTTCACATTAAGAAAAAATAACATCATACTATGTTATGGAAATGCTTATTTTATTCCATAAATTAAAATTAATTATTAATTAAATAAACAAATTTAAAAATTATATAGTAATCCAATTCTTACATATTTTAACTATGCATACCTTCAGATACATAGAATTATGTATAAATGCTCTTTCGAATAGAAAATTATGAAGGTCTTTGTGTTTACACCACATTTTCCTTTCTTCAACTTCAGAGAATTTCCTTCAAACTTTGGGTGCAAACTCATTTTCTAATTGAATTGAATCTAATTGAATACAGAGCTCAGTATCTGCTGCACAGCCCAGCATTTTTAATGGGTATCTGCTTTACAAATATGCTTTCTTTGTGTTTTTATAGAAGGACTTTATATATTTGCACAGTGCTTTCCAGTTTATAAAGCATTTTCTTCCACCAAAGTCTATGGAGTAGGGAGCACAAGCTCTGCTAGCCCCATTTTACAGATTAAAAAATGAAGTCTACAGAGGCTGGATGAATTGCTTTAGATCTCAAGGTCAAGTTCAGTTTTGGATTGAGGTCTTCTTATTCCAAGATTGGTGCTCGTTCCATTATATCACACTCTTTGGGCTTTTGTCCTCTCATTTCTTGCCACCATAACTTTGTTGGACCTTCTGTTTTCCTATTTTGGTTTATTTGAAGTCAACTTCTTTATCTTTAAGGACACAATCTCAGACTTGACTTTTTATCAGATATTGTTCTTATGTGTCCTTTGTTTCAAAGAGAAATGATGAAACCATGGGGTGATGTCTTAACTTACATGTGAATTGCACTTAAGTGAGGCAGAGCTGCACAAAATCTCAGCCTAGCCCTCTCGTCTAGAGTCTTTAAAGTTCAGTGGTAAGACAAAAGTCAGGATGATTGGTGATGGCCCAGGATGTAGTGGATGACATTGGCTTCTTTGATTTCTGTCCAAGCTCTAAGTGTTCCACAGTGCCTGTTTAGTTGCCTTCATGACCATTAAAACAAAGTATTCTCACATACTTGGGTTTTACATGGCCCTAACTCAACAATAGATTTGAGACTTGTAAGTTACTCTAAATCAAACAAGAAGATACAGTACCAGGAGTATAGAATTACAACAATGTGATGATCCTTTGTGTGTGCAATTCAATTCTAAAAAGTATAGATATTTAAAAACCTAAAATTGATATCATTAGTAACAACATCTAATTTTTGTATAGCACTTACTATGTACCAGATGCTGTGCTAAGTACTTTACAAATATTTTCTCTGATCCACACAACATCCTGCAAGTTAAGTGTTATCATTTATCCTCATTTTTCAGCTGAGGAAATTGAGACAGAATTTAAGTGACTTGCCCAGGGTCAAACACCTAGTGAATGTCTGAAGCTTGATTTAAAGTCAGGACTTGTAACTTTAGGCCTACCACGCCTACCAAATCAGGGGAAAACTCCAGAATTTCACCCAAATAATACCATTAAATGTTTTTCTTCCATCCTGGGATCAAACCAGTCTCATAAGTAAACAGCATAATTTCAGCATTGACAGGGAGGAGGATAACTTCTTTCACAAAAGTGCTTGATATCTATATGTTGTTTCCAGGCCTGATCTCCATTTCATTTTGCAGGAGGGAAAATGACTGGCATTCCAAGGTAGAGCTGCCTGGTATTCTCTACACCTCAGCAGTGGGCTGGTTAGCACAAAGCTTATTAAACAGTTTTGTTACCAGAAGTGTGCACAGACCTAAGAATAGGACCTCACTTTTAATTAGGATAAACAGAAGCTTCAGAGTTAATTAAAACCATCTTTGACTTTATAACAACATATACAGGAACAGTATAAATTGGGTGTCTTTTCTCTCTTTTGCCACTTTTCTCATTTTCACAGCTGTTGAACTTGTATTCCCTGAAGCTTTGTCAACCTGTTATATGGAATTTTTCCAACTCCAAGAAAAATAATTTGAAAATACGCTGCATTACTTTCCCAAAGCCTGTTTGCATGAAATTTAGGTTTGGCCTGTTTTTAGTATCATCTTTGGGTATGTGCACACATAGATAATAGACAAATGAAAGTCCAATATATAGCTGGCTAATGTGACTTTTCAAAGACTTAGCTTCAGACCTTGTTTCTGACACTTCATGGCTTTGTGACTTTGAGCTAGTTTTTAAGCACTAGAGGAAAGTCTATGAACTTTTTTTAGTTGTTGTTGAATTGTTTCATTTGTGTCTGACTATGTGACCCCATTTGGGGTTCTCTTGGTAAAGATATTAGAGTGATTTGCCATTTACTTCTCCAACTCATTTTACAGATAAGGAAACTGAAGCAAACAAGGTTTTAGGAATTGCACACATTCACATGCTAATAAGTGGCTAAGGACAGATTTGAATTCAGGAAGATGAGTCTTCCTGACTCCAGGCCCAGTTTTACATAGTCAGTAAATTACAGATCTGTGATAGTGGAGAGAGCTTCGTACAATGAAGAAATCATTCCCCCACCTACCACATAAATGCATCCATACATACTTTAAAGTCTACATGAACATATACAGGATGTGTGATTTTTTTTTTAGCACGGGACCATCCTAGTGTAATCTCCTTGAACCTATACAGCTTACTTAGGGAGCACATATAGATTAATAGACTTGCACAGAGTTGCAAATCTAATTGTTTATGAGAGATGATATTTGAACCCAGGCCTTTCCAACTTTATGTCTGACCTTGTATCTACTCTGTCATTCTGTTTTTTACATCAGTTGTTTCAATGGCATATTTCAAAGTTTAGTTACTTAAAAATATTCTATAAACTTGAAAAAAACTCTATTAGGCTAACCTGATGGACATTTGCATTTTAGAGTTGTAAGTTCTTTTGGGGGATTCTTTCATGTTTTTTTTTTCCCCTCCTAGGTTACCTTTATACTTTTTTCTTAGACCAAATCACAGAGATTTCCTATTATTTCTTTCCATTGGTATTTGTCCTCCACACTGAACAAATAGTATCACTTTTCTGTAACCCTCATGATAGCTCCAACCCATTGTCAATGTGATATTGCATACCTGAATATGGGACTTTTCCCATTTGGTTATATTGCTATAGATTCTGAAGCAAGCCTAGGGTAGGGGGAGGTGTGTGGCAATGGTCAGAGCTGGTTAAATGAAAGAGAAGCAAGCAATTAGTGAGTTTTAGAAAGTATGGGATATATGAATAGAGAGCAATCAAGATAAACTCCATCGGGGCGACCAGGTAGCACAGCGAGTAAGAGCACCGGCTCCAGTGTTGAGAAGACCTGGAGATCGAATCCCGGGCTCAGACACTTAGCACCCACCCAGAAACACCTGGCCCTGTAACCTTGAGCAAGTTACTTAACCCCAATTGCTTAGGGGCGGCCAGGTAGCACAGCGAGTAAGAGCCCCGGCTCCAGTGTCGGGATGACCTGGATCAAATCCAGGATCAGATACTCAACACCACACCCAGAAATAATAACTGGCCATGTAACCTTGAGCAAGTTACTTAACCCCGATTGCTTTAAAAAAAAAAAAAAGATAAACTCCATCAGGCATTGGGATAATGCTTATCCCTTGGGGAAAACAGCAAATTTAGGTAGGACATTTAATTGTAGGGCAAGGGCAAACATTCTAAGTGCTTTTATTCTCTGGAAGGAGTCCCTGTAGTCCCTGAAAAGGATCTGTTATGTCTAGCTGGCATCTAATTAAGTGCTGAAGATAAAGTATGATTGCTGTGATATGTTTGTATCCAATTAGAAGCTATTTGTTTATTATACTAACCTTGTGTTTTAAAGATTTAGGAGGGATAAATGCATATCTCACACCTTATTCCATGACAGAAAGTGAATGAGGGTGATTTTTTTCTGGTCTGGGAGCATCATCATTTACAAGTTACAAGTCTCAGATTTGCTTTATGTGGCACTGACCAGACAGTTTAATTGGGAGAGGGAGATTCCCACTGGCATGAGGACCTGCAATTGCCAGCAGAATCTAAAGTTTCAGCATAGTTCCTTCACTGTCATTATCTATGTTTCCCAGACCCTGTATGTGGGGCAGTGGAGATTGTGGTTGTGCTATAACAGAAGAGGGGAGACAGGATAGCTACAGAGAAGGTGACACAATGTTCAAGGGGAAAGGGACATGAGCCATGTAAAAGAGATGCAGGTATAATGTAGTTCTGCTTCTTTTTTTTCTTAAAGCAATTGGGATTAAGTAACTTGCTCAAGGATACACGGCCAGTTATTTCTGGGTGTGGTGCTAAGTATCTGAGCCTATATTCGATCCCAGGTCTCCCGACTCTGGGGCCAGAGCTCTTACTGTGCCACCTGGCCACCCCAAGTTCTGCTTCTTTTCAAAAATAATAAGATTTTGAGTTTTAAATTTTCTCCCCTTTCCTTCCCTCCACCCTCCCCTAGAGGCAATCTGATATAGGTTCTACATATTCATTCATATTGAACATTTTCACATTAAATGTTGTAAAGAAGGATTAGAACTGATGGGAGGAACCAGAAGAAAGAAGAAACAAAACAAAAAAAAAAAATAAAAAGAGGGAAAACAAATAGAATGCTTTGATCTGATTTCAGACTCCATAGTTCTTTTTCTGGATGTAGACAGCATTTTCCATCATGAGTCTTTTGGAGTTGCCTTAGATCCTTGCATTGCTGAGAAGAACTAAGTCTATCAAAGCTAGTCATCACAAAACATGGCTATTACTGTGTAAATGTTGTCCTGGTTCTGCTCATTTCACTCAGCATCAGTCCATGTAAGTCTTTCCAGGTTTTTCTGAAGTCTGTCTGCTCAGCATTTCTTATGAACAATAGTATTCCATTATATGCACATATCATAATTTGTTCAGTCATTACCCAATTGATGGGCATCCCCTCAATTTCCAATTCTTGGCCACCACAAAAAGAGCTGCTATAAATATTTTTGTACATGTAGGTCTTTTCCCCATTTTTACAATCTCTTTGGGATACTGCCCTAGAGGTGCCATTGCTGGGTCAAAGATTATGGACAGTTTTATAGCCCTTGGTGCAAAGTTGGTGACGGCTTCTCGGCAAGTTGACTGATGTGTTAGCTGTAGTCAGTCAGTACACTTGGAGGCCTCCACCAACAACCAGGTAGCACACCAACTCTACTGAGTTCTAGCTTCCATGCCAATAGAGAATCTACACTGACTAGATTTTCTGAATATGGGAAGTGTGAGTGATGTACTTTCAGGGAACTGTGGTTGTACTTCTTTGCTTTAGGAAAGACATGAACTAGAATCCTCACTGTGATCTTAGGTCTTATGAGCTTCTAGGATTTAAGAGAGCAGTAAGTTCAAAGCTTTCTTTATGTATATAGTTTTATTATGCATTGTGTTCTAGTTATTATACATGATTTAATTACTAATGATTATATGGTGAGTAAGAAAGGCTTACCCTTCCTGTAAGTGCATTCGTTTCTTGAGAAAAACCATCTCCACTGGGCTAAGACCATGTTACTAAAACTCATTAACATACAACATATTTAAAAGAAGGCAAGGCTAGCCAGTGGATTAGGGTTCAGAGCTAATTTTAATGGGATAGACTGGCAAATTCACACACACCTAGGCAAGCAAGGGGTACTGCTCTGAGGAAAGAGACCAAGTTGAGGAATAAAAAGTTCCTAACACTTTGAAAGCATAGAGAACACAGAAATAAATCAGTCCTTTCACCTGTTGTTTAAGAATGGGGGGGGCACCTGAAAATATTTTTGAATCAAATTTATTTGGTCTTTTGCAGGGGAGAATGAACTGGAAATAACATGGCTTCCTTGTATTTAGTCTTTGGAAAGTTTACATTACATAGGGTTCAGATAAGAGTACCTGCATAAGATTTTAAAATGATAATTTATATTTATATTACAAGTTAAGGTTTACAAGGTCATTTCATTATAATAATACTTAGAGTTCAGTGGGAGCAAATATAATCATTCCCATTTTGTGGATAAAACTGAAGCTCAAGGATACACAGTAGTGGATAGAAAAGCTGGAAATCTAATTTTTGTACTTCAAGTCTAGTGTTCTTTCCCTTGTATCATATACTTTGCATATACACCCTAAAGAGCTTGTTTCTGTCTTTAAGTAGTGGAATCAGAGGCACAATGGGGAGATTTAAAGTTCCAAAAATGCTTTTCATGCATTATCTTATTTGTGGAAAAAGCAAAACAAAAAAAACCTGAGGTAGCATTATAGGTTTTGTTATTTTTCAAGTGAGGAAACCAAGGCTAAAAGAGGTTTGGTGACTTTCCTGTATACACAGAACTAGTGTCAGAGTGGTGATCTGAAACCTGATCTTCCTGACTTTTTCTAGTACTTTCTCTTCTTCATCATGAAATGGAGTTTTATTGTCATCCCTTAAATATCATCAGTAGAGATTAGGACTTGATCTATGATTTCACTGATATAGGCAAGTCATGATGGAGAATTTCCTCTAGTAATTCAGGTTTTCTGCTACTTGAGACTTTGTACAGAGAATTGTACAGAGGACTGAGTGGTCACTAGTCAGTACACATTGAAAGTGGTACTTGAATCTGAACATTTATTATAAATAGAAATATATTGGAGAGTTCAATATTTTTTATTTCTTTAGAAGTAGAAAGTATATTCTCATTAGTACTACCATTTAAAATTTTTTTTTAATAATTTACTCTTTTAATGGAACTTTCTAAGGAGAATTCAATGAACAGTAAGCATTTATTAAAGTGAAATGAATTAAACATCTGAACAGAAAATCAATACTATTGAATATTTTGATTTCTTTTTAGTTTGATTATAAGATTAAACTCCCTTCTTTACAAAAATCTTGCCCTAACAGCTAAACTAGACTAATATAGATCATCTCTTAGGTCAAGGTTACCTATAGATTTAGTAAATAGATAGATTGATAAGACCTTATCATTTAGTAGCTGGTAATTGAAATGAAAAAAATAATTATAAGCCATTATAAAAACCAGTTCTGTAAATCACTCCGTGTTTCTGACCTCTGAGGAATCAGGTGACCTTATTTGGTATGCAAATGCTAGCTTTGCAAATTGAATCATAGATGGCTCAGTAACTGCCCTCAGTTTCTTTTTATTTCAGATAATTAATTTTTAACGCACAATCTTGAGGAGTTTACAATCTAAGTCAAACAATACTAATGCAGGTGAATGCATATGCACTTCATTGGCTTCTAGGGCAGAAAAACTGCCAGTGTGAAGCTTCTGTGACTTTCTCCCTTTGCCTGAGAGGAAGAAAAGATTGATGACCAGGATGAAGAGGACTTCCCCAGGGTTAAATATCTAGCAAATATAAAAGTCAGGACATGAATGCAAGGGTTTTAATTCCAAAAAGAACACTCTAACCATTATGCATTACTTTCTGTTAAAAAAAAAGGAGAAATAAAAACATCAACATAGTTTAAAAATTCAAACATGGGAATGTATATTACGTCTTTTGAATCTCAACCACTGGTGTTAGGGTAAGACATTAAAAGAAATTCATCAAGAACATGTTGCATTCACTTCCATTTAATAAATGCTTATTGTTCATGAAATTATCCTTAGCAAATTCCACAAAAAGGGTAAATTACTAACAAATATTTTCAATGATGATAATAATGAGAATATTTACTTTCATCTTAACTGTAAAATAATACTTTATTTTAAAATTCTATAAACTAGATTTCAAAATAACTTGTGTAAGTACATGAATAAACTCAGTCTGAACATTTGTCTTTGCAAGTGGAAAAATATTCAAATTATAATAATCATACATTTTAAAAAGTCGTTTTTGGTAGACTGACACTTAAACTATAGATTATAGTTTGAATTTTCCCAATATGTTAGTGGATCAACATGTGGAACTATGAATAAGCTACATTGCAATCAGTCTGACCCCGACATATGAAATCTGCACAGTATAGCAGCATCTTGCCAACAAACTGAGTTGAATTGTCTTAGGAGGATTCTGAAGATCACTTGGCAAGATAAAGTACTGGATGTTGAGGTCCTTTATCAATGTAAACTGCCAAGCATTCAAACTCTACTGCTGAGAGTGCAACTCTGATGGGCTGGCCACATTTTTTGAATGCCAAATATACTGTTGCCTATCTTACAAGAGCTCACACAAGACAAGTGCTCACCTGGAGGCCAGAAGAAGTGATATAAGAATGTTTTCAAGGTTTCTCTGAAGAACTTTGGGAGACACTGGCAAAGAACCATCTAGCATGGGATGCCTGCATGAAAGAAAGTACTGTGCTCTATGAGTGAAGTGAAGTAGAATTTCAGTAGCTCAGAAGAAATGTTAGATGAGCAAATTTGGAGACATTTCCACTCCAAAAGGTCATGTGGACTATTTGTGTCGAAACTGTGACAAAGCCTTTTGATCTTGTATTGGTCTGATCAGCCACACTGTACTTTGCCTCCAATATAATGACGTTATTTTGATTCTCTTTGAGAACAAAGGACTGCAATCATTGTCTTCTCTACTCACACAGGCCCTGTTTTGCTCAATCTCCAATCATCTCTTGTTTAAGCTATAGTAGTAGCCTCCTAAATTGTCTGCATCCCTGTCCTCTTCTAATCCATCCTCTATGCAGGTAGAAAACTGGTTTTCCTAAAATATAGAGGTGATCATTTCCCTCCCCTTATTTAAAGAATTTCTCAGTGCTTAGCACGGTGCCTGGGCCATAGAAGGTGCTTAATAAGTATTTATTCATTGATTGATTGATAGTCCCATGGAGGCCATCACCAGTCATCCTGACTTACATCTTGCCACTGGATTCCAAATGACTCTGAAGGAGAGAGTGAGGCTGATGACTTTGCACAGTCCTGCCTCACTTAAATCCCATTCACTTATAAGTCAAGACATCACTTTCCTTGTATAATTGGTCCTCTTCGAGAATGAAAGATGAACAACAGTCTGTTACAACAGTAGTGGTAGCTGCCCTCTTGGGGACAGAACTGGTCAGTTCCATTTGGGCAATGCTGCTATTTTTTCCTCCTATTTTTTCCCTTTCTCCATGCAGGGTGTCATACACATACATGTGACTTATCTGTCCAAAGGAATATAAATTTTGATCACTTATACTTTGCAAGCCATCTTGGGGTTTGGGGGCTAGATCTTTTCTTCCTTATTTGTTTATTCTATCACTTCCCCTTTCCCCCCTCCCCCAAACTGGGAGAATTAACTCTTTTGTCTCATGTAGTTTTCATTTATGATTTCTTGAAATATAGCTCCACTAAACCAGGCTTTGATAAAACCTATTTGGGGTAAAATGGAACTACTTGACTATAGCTTTAATCTCAAATAACTCTGACTCTCACTAATTGACCAATAATAGATATCTGCCCAATCCTCACTTGCTCATTGATTGGGTTGTGATGGCTCAGAGTGAGTGTAAATAGCAATTGTTTCTGTTCTGGTCAGAAATTCAAGGGTCTTCCCCTGCCAGACTGATTCTTTTTTTTGTTGTTTTTTAATTTTCTCTCACTCCTTCCTCCCCCCTCCCCCATATATACGATAGCATATAATCAAGTATAAGATCTTCAAATACTTTCACATTAGATATTACAAACTGATTCTTTAGTAAAGTCAAACTACTCCATCCCTTGCCTCAATTCTTATCTAGTATTTATCACTGAATGGGTGTTGCCATAGACAAACTGAGATTTGGGAAAGACCTTAGCTTCAAAAGGTCAGAATCTTCCACTTCATCTGGGGCCATGTCCATTTCTTTTAACTTATTTCTTGCCAGTGGACTCTTATAACTCTGGAGGAGAGAGTGAGGCTTTGCATAGTCCTGTATCACTTAAATCCCATTTACCTGCAAGTTAAAGACATCACCCTCCTCATGTCACTGGTCTTCTTTGTGAAGGAATGACAAATAACAACAACAATAAGGGCAGTCCCCTACTGTCTCATCAGCTTGGCTTTTCCAGCTGTTATGGTGAGCAAAGAAGTAGTTAACACCTTGTTTCAGTTATTTATTTAGCACTTTATTTCAGTTCAAGTTTCTTGCCCATGATTATATCAAGTCTTTCGTTAAGAAACAGAACTTGCGAACCCCTGTTGCTTATGCAACAAAAAGGGGCAGAACAGGGAGGAGCTTAACTGACCATATGTAAGGAAAAGCCCAGGCTAAGAGAGCAGAAACTGGGAGGAAGCATGGCTGTGGTGACAGTACTTTGTCTGTCTGTTTTGATATTACTTTGTCAGATTCGTTTGCTGATAGAGAATTTTTCTGTTGTTACAGAAGCCCTGGGACCTTACTGCTGGTTCAGAAACCCTGAAAGAGGATTTTCTTGTTGTATGTTTACAGAAGTCCTGGAGGAGGGTCTTACTAATGTTTTCAGAGGTCTTGGGACTATACTGATGATTTGTGTTGATTTTTCAGACCTTGTTGGTGGGTCTATGTTGATTTCACAGGCAGAAAGTGAATTGATGAGGGTGGTGGCAACGTGTTTGCATGTTATTGTGGCTTTGTTAAGCTTTGTCTTCCCAGGAACAGAAACTGTGAAGCATGTGATATGGACTGGACACTGTGAGCTTCAATATGGAAAAGGAACTGGACAAGGAGCTGGGAGCTTCCTGACTTTGAACCTAGGTGACAGTTGGGTGGATTCAGGTAGGAGCTAGACCCATGGAAGAGAACTATGTAATTTGAGTGCCAGCCTCGAGTCAAGATGAAAAGACCTCTCCTTGGATATTTAATGCAAACTGAGAAGATCATGATTTTCTGTGACCTAGGGGTGGGAGGACTTTGTACTCAGTATCCTGTATCTCTTCAAGATGATTGAATTAAGGATGATTGGAAACTAATCTCCAATTAAGAAGACTTTTTGACTGAGAGATTAAAATAATGTGACCTAGGGATGGAGAAATTTGTCTTTTGTACTTTGGGCCCATTAAGGAGGCAAACCTCCTTAAGGATGATTGACTTAAATTCTTATTGAATATCTTTTGTTTAAAACTAGGTGACCACTTTGGTGAAAACTATGTGGCCACTTTAGTGATAACTTGTTGTACTATAACATTGTGAATGCTGTACTTTTACTTCTGTCAATGTTTTGTCTTAGTTTGCTACTGAATAAATAGAGAGTTCATTATACTATGTAATCAAAACCTTAAAGCAGTTTACAGCAGCAGTCCTTCCATGTATTTTTCCAGTTTTGTTTCATAGCAATTGGCTTCATATATAAGTCCCTATATATGACACTCTATCTCTCCCCTCCAGGTTTTTGTTCTGGCTGTCCTTTATGGCAGGAGTAGACTTCTTTTCACCTCTGTCATGTAGAATCCTTATCTTCCTTCTAACTACAGGCCACCTACAACATTATGCCTTCCCTGCTCTCTCCAGATTTTTGGGCTTTCTTCTTTTTGAAAATATTTCCTACTGTTTTACTTATATGGGTATATGTTGTATACTCCCAATAGAACATAAAAATAAAAGGGTTGAGTCAGTCTAGTCTTTGTATCTGAAGTTACTAACAGTGCCTGGTCCAGAACAGGCAGTGAAAGTCTATTGAATTGCATTGAATATCAAATGCTGGTGAAGTCTAGAACAGTCAGTCAGTTATGAGATAGCTAATTTTACTTTTGGGAGGGACCTTGGAAATCATTTAGCTTAAGCTCTATAATTTTAAACATCAGGAACAGTAAGGTTAAATGATCTTTTCAAGGTCACACAAGGTCATAACTCTGCATAGCCACCATTCAAAACTAGGTCTTTTGGGTCCAAATTCAGAGACTCTTCCTTTATAGTTCAAGGGTCCTTAACCATTGTTTTGCATGTCATGGACCCTTTGGACAGACTAGTGAACCTATGGACCTATTCTTATAATAAAGGTTTTTAAATGCATGAAGTAAAATGTATAAGATTAAAACTAAATATAAGGAAATATAATTAGCAAAATGTTAAAACAATCAGTTCATAGATCCCAGGTTAAGAGTTTAAGAGACCATGCAGTCTCCTCCAAGAAAACAAAAGATTAATTTTGAAATATTCAACTCTGCCAGATGTCAGGGAGATATTGATAGACTTGAAATTGACTTTGATTTGTGTGAGAGAGGATTGTGCAAAGTTACCAGCCTCATTTTCTCCTACAGAGCCATCTGAGTCCAATGGCCTGATATTGATTAGGATGGCTGGAGATGGTCTAGGATGAAATGGGAGACCTTGGCCCTTTTAAGCTAGTCTTTATTTTCAACTTCTCACTTCATGGCAAGGCCCATTCAGTGAATAGGCCCCTTTAATTAAAAAAAAAAAAACTGGGAGGGGAAGACCCTCAGGGTTGCTGGCCAAAAGAGAAAGGTACTATTTACATTCACTCTGAGCCAGGAGAGCCCAAAAATGAACCATTTAGTGGTGCTTGGGCAGGGACCTATTGTCTAATCCATGAGGTCCAGAGTGAATTGGCTTTAATTTTTGGTCTTTGAGAAAGAAATCTAGCCAGTAAACCCCAAGTGAATGAGGCAGCTTTCAGCCCTCAAAATTTCCCTTCCTTTGGGTGGATAGGACATATAAGGAGGGTACATTATAAAGAAGTGCCAAACGTGGACATTCAACTAAAATGTACTTGGCTGATGGACTTTAAGGACAAGATGAAAACCCAATCTGCTGCTACTACACCTGAGAAAAGAGGACATCTTTGGGACTGACAGAGTTTGCTCATTAACCACTGTAGTGTTAACAATGAGCAGGCTCAATTTAGAAAACTCTAATTTGTTCTTGGTGTGCCTGAAAGAGTGGCAAATAGCATTATGTTTTCTAGGACAAAGGACAAAGTAGTCTGATGAAGAAATTTTCTGTCCAGGACTGGGTTCTTGGATTAGCTAGTAAGGAATGTAGAAGAGTTGCCCCATTTAAGGCTTTTTCCATATGTAGCTAGGACTCAGGCTCCTCCATTATTATTTGATTCCTCTCAGTAACTCCACAAGGAAAGAACAGATTATATCTCTTTACTGAATTTCCTAACAAAACCTATAATTGCATTGAAAAAGAAGCAGAAAAAAAGAAAAAAAAGTTTGTCTAAATACTGTTTTACTTGTTTCACCAATTTAGATTTAAGCAGAGAGCATAACAGGGTAATAACAGCAAAACAAACAGAGCAGGTGTGTCTGTAGCATCCTGTGGAGAGCTATGGAGGTTTTCAAAAAACAGTGTTGAGAGAAATATCAACAATGATTAAATGCCTAAGTACCACTACAAAACAGGGATGCCTTTCATTCCACAGGGACCGTCATTGTGGTACAATCTAATCTTTCTGTTGGTTTGACTATACAGCACACAGAGCCAGTCAGTACAGCCTAAGAAGTCAATCAATTCCATTCTTTCAATTGCTTCAGAACCCAGGATTTCTTTTTCCTTTTAGCTGTGGAGGTTCTACTCATCTATAGACAACTTAAGCAAGACACTTGTAAAGACAACTGGAAATTAGCACTGCATTTCTTGTCTAAATATCAAGATAGTTTGGCTTCTGAAACCAAGCCTTTCCCTTGATTGGGAAATAATTCCCCTGAAACATAGTTACTTATTAACATAATCACAAGCCAGCAAGACCTTATTCTAATGGTTTTACACATTTGGTAAGCTCTCTATCATTCTCATTCTTCATTTAAATTTAAATATTAATTTGGACCTGGGGATTATTCAATTATTATTATTTTGTAGTTTGAAATTGTATATAACGAAATGAATAGTTATAATAAATTTTACATAGCAATTTATAGAGCAATAGTAGAGACAATTATTTTTATCTCTTGTATATATGTGTTTATATCTATATATGTTTGTATGTGTATATGAAACAAGAAAATAATTAGTGTTATATGGTCAAGATGCCAAAGCATCTCTTAAACATAATTTTAGTGTGTAACAATAATTCATTAATTGAATGAGAATTAAATAAGAACTACCGCACACCAGAAATGGTGATGGATACTAGAAAAACAAAGAAAAAAAGACATACAAATAGCTCTTGACCTCAGGGAACATATATTCTACTGGAGTTGGATGGTCGACAATTTGTATGAGTAAATATAAAATACATATTACATAAATGTAAAATAATTTTATAGTCAGGTTGGGAAGACTAATAACTGGGGTGATCAAGAAAAGTCTCTTGTAATGGCTAGTACCTAAGCTGAGCCTTGTAAGGGCACAGGGTCCCAATAGGCACAGGTGAGGATGGGGAATATTCCGGGGCTGGGAGAGAACAGCCTATCTAAATACACAAAAGGAAGAGAAACAATGTTGTGTAAGGTAATAGCAAGTTGGTCCATTTGGATGGAATGTAGAATGTATGAGCAAGGATAATTTGAAATCAGTAGGGATCATGATGGTGGTTTTGATGCAAGACAAGGATCCTTGAGGAGAAAGTATATTCCAGGCCTGTACAGACACAGAAAATGGAATATTGAGTTCTGGCAACAGCTAGACCAGTAGAGTTTGAAAACAGAGAGCAAGAAGGTAAAAAATATGAAATAAACTATGGAAATATAGAAGGAAGCCAGGTTTCATAGGGCTTTCCTTAGTGGTGTGCTGAAGTTGGCTGATCTCAACTCTCAAGGACTGATTGTTAAAATGTCAATGTGAGCATTGACACCCTGTATATTGGCAAACACCACAAATTAAGGACTTGAATTCTTGCTTTGTTGATTATCTAAATTGAAGAAAGTGACAGGGAAAATGTTAGAAATGAAGAATAAATCAAAAGTACATCATGCTTACATTATTTTTTTTTATTCAGAGAGCACAACTTTGACTTTATAGTTTACATTTTCTTCCATCATAGCTTTGCACATGTGTAGCACCAATGCAATATTTACAGCACCTGCAAGCACTATAAAGACCATAACTATAAGTATCGCATGATATTCGATCAAAAAATATACCAAACTCTCCAGATAGAGGATAGAACTGAAGCATTTATTTAGATACCAGAAAACCGAATCTCCAAACCAGTAAGCTGATTCCATCATAGTATCAAAGATTTTTAGAAGCCACAATAATGCTGAGAGCCACAGCATCCTTCAGCCTTCCCACAAACCAATACAAAAATCAATATTTACTCACAAACCTCTCTATCTCCTTGCCTGGGTGTTCTTTCTCTCCCACCTTCTGGCTAGCTCTATCAGCTTCCTGTGGGCTCTACTTCCCTTCAGCAAACTCCTTCCCACCACAGGCTCCATGTGACTACATTCAGCCTATTGGGGGCAGAGTTTATCTTCACAGCAGGGAAGCTTCCTGGGAGCTCTGCTGCACCCTTCAGCAAATTCCCTCCATCACAGGCTCCATATGATTACATTCAGCCTATTAGGGGGTAGAGTTTACTTTCAAAGCAGGGGAGGTCTTCAAACTCCCCCCTAGGTCTATTAAGGGGCAGGGAAGATCTTCAAATTCCCATTCCCATTACAACATGATAAAGTATTATCAATTGACATTAAAAACACTTTTTCTGTAGTTACAGATTACAAAAGCATTTATTGTCTGAAAAGACCTTGCAAAGGAGAGAAGAGCTTAAAGGGAAGAGAGAGAGAGAGAGAGAGAGAGAGAGAGACAGAGAGAGACAGAGAGAGACAGAGACAGAGAGAGAGAGAGAGACAGAGAGAGACAGAGAGAGAGACAGAGACAGAGAGAGAGACAGAGACAGAGAGAGACATAGAGAGAAATTCAACTTTTCAAAGTGGGGTGGCAAAAAATAGTATATTAATTTCTAAGGGCTTGGGTTGGGTTAAGGGGAATTATGCCTGTAGATATGTAAGTCAGGTTGTTTGAAAAATCCCGAGTCTTCAACTACAACTCAAGGTTGTTTTTTAAGCAATCAAGGATGGTTCTGTAGTTTATGGAAGCTACAGGAATCTCCAAATTTGGTTAAAATTCAATCATGAAGGATTACTGGTGTTTCAAGAAACCCTGGGCTGAAGAAGTCCTTTTGATTGACTAGTTGTGCTACTTCATTGTCTTGCTACTCTGTGGAAAAGAGAAGCTTTCAATATATTCAATATGTTAGCATAGTTATTATGGAGCCCAGGTTCACTATGTATATAGGTATGTACACATACATGTATATATATGTTTGTATACATACACATACATATACATATGTTTGCATGCATAGTATATATCTCTGTGCATATGTGTGTGTCTAACGAACATTTTGAGGGAAGGGACTTACCTTTCATTTTCATCACACTGTATGGTTAGTCACATAGCAAAAGAACTTTCCATCACTTAGTCTCCCCCAGGGTTGAAACATTCCCCCTCCTCCACTCTGACTACTGACTTCCTTCCTTGAATTCTTATAAGTAAGTCCTTACTAAAATTCCATCTTCTACCTCCAACCCCATTTAATTCCAATGCTTTCTTCCTGTTAATTATTTCCTTTCTATCCTGTATATAGCTTGCTTTTTCACATTTATTTATTTTATTTCTAATTTTTGTAATAAAACAAGCTTTTCCACAAAAAAGCATAATAAAAAGATGATTACATATGAAATTACAAATCTATTATGTAGAACTTGTTATTCCTTTTAAATATATCATAAAGTTATCATGTAAATTTCTCCCTCTCCCCCACCCTAGAGATAACTACCTTTGGACATAAATTATAAACAAGTATATATACACATTTTTTTTCTTTCTCTTGATGCAGATAGTGTTTTACTTCTTATGTCCTTGATTTGGATATTTATAATAGTCAAAATATATTAATTGCTCAAAGTCATTCTTTTTTTTTAAAGGTTTTTCTGAACATCCAATAGAGTGATTCCTGTTTTTTTTTTTTTTTGCTTTTTGGAGGGCAGTTGGGGTTAAGTGCCTGCCTTGCCCAAGGTCAGATAGCTAGTTTTTGTGTTAAGTGTCTGAGGTCAAATTTGAACTCAGGTCCTCCTGACTCCAGGGCTGGTGCTCTATTCACTGTGCCATCTAGCCACCCTGCTCAAAGTCATTCTTAATGCAATATTGCTGTTATTGTATATGATTGTTCTCTTGGTTCTTCTCATTTTGCTCTGTATTATTTTGTTCAAGTCTTTCCATGTTTTTCTAAGATCATTAAGCTCATCTTTTCTTATGGTACAGTATGATCATAATGGAATATAGCTTGCTCTCTATATATTTGTTTGTATGCCTCCCCCACTAAATTATAAACTCCATGAGGGTGGGGATGGTCTTTTGCCTTTTTTATATCCCCAATGCTTAGTATAGTACCTGGCACATAGTAGGTTCTTAATAAATATTTGTTCGTAAGTTGATTGATAATTTCTAGTCTACAAACCACATGGCAGATGAAGAGGGTGATAAGGCTCGAGTCAGATAATTCAGAAGGAAATCAAGAGGCAGATATTCTCCTAGTCAAGAAGGCTTTATTGATGCAAAAGTGGCAGGCTAATCCTTAGGGGTGCTAGCAGCTTGGAGAAAGACAGGGGCTTGCTTTTATACACAGATCTTGGGCACTCAGCCAGGAATGGGGTATACTGCCACAGGGAAGGGGAAGCAGATGTGTTGGGTACTTTTAACCACAGGTAAGAAGTGGCAGGGAAAGGGAAGCAGGTATGTCTTATTAACATTGCCCTTCTTATTGCACAGATTTAAATTTTGGCAAGGGTCTAATTGTTTCTGGGCAGAAGTCAGCCTCATCATTCTCCCTCTAATTATTGATAAGAGAAATCTTTAGGGAAAATGGATGGTGGTCTCTCTTTTGGTAACTCCTTGCTGACAAGGGGCATAGACCTGTCCCTAAGGAGAAAGGGGAACCAGATGGTAGGGGAATCAGCATCTGAACTTGCTGCCAGAGGAGTCCAAGGTGGAAAGTTTTATAACAGGAGCCCAGGAGTTGAAAATGTAATTTCTATATATGAGAAGACACAAAGTGCCCTAAAAAAATCACACCAAGGTAAGCTCTCACAAATACAAGTGGCTGTGAACCTGCAGAACAGTTATTGAAATGACAGAAGCAAAGTTCAAAGAACAGCTATAACTTGTATTGTTAGAATCAGCTGATGCACATGTCAAATGTCCGTGGGGGATAAGCACCACCCCATCTGATTCTACTGGTTATGTCAAGTTAGTCCTTGTCTTTTTATGGGCTATATATCCAATTGAATTAGACTTCCAGTTGTGGGGAAGCAGGCCTAGCTCTAAGTGTGGTTGTGGAAAAAAAATATTATATCTCTACAAACAGAACCAAAAGCAGAGGAATAAAAGCAATAGAATGAAGAAACAAAGTAGCCACTCAACCATCAGCAGATTACGAATGTCCTTTGTCTCTTTTAAAGATACTTAATCTGTTCAGTGTACTGCTCAGGCTGCCCTGTGATAGGAAAAGAAACAGGTTTTATCCAGGACATGTGCACTCAAGCTTTACTGTGGTGGGGGCTGTTAAAACGAACTTGTAGGGGCGGCCAGGTAGCACAGCAAGTAAGAGCACCGGCTCCAGTGTTGGGATCACTTGGGGATTGAATCTGGGCTCAGACACTTAGCACCCACTCAGAAACACCTGACCCTGTAACCTTGAGCAAGTTACTTAACCCCAATTTCTTAGGGGTGGCCAGGTGGCTCAGCGAGTAAGAACACCAGCTTCAGTGTTGGGATGACCTGGGGATCAAATCCAGGCTCTGATACTTAGCACCACACCCAGAAACAACTGGCCGTGTAACCTTTAAAAAAAAAAAAAAAGAACTTGTATAGGCACTTCCATTTTACCACCAGAAGGTCTATACCCTATGATTTCTAAGATTAAAAAAGAAAACATGATAGGGAGAAGTTAGAAAATGTTTTATCTGCCTTGAGGAGGTATAAGTTGGCATAGTCTGATGATACCTTTCACACTTGCCCCGAGGTGAGAGAATAGTCAGGAGCTGGTGTTCCTAGTCTATGAGAATATCAGCAGCTAGGAAGGGCCAGCTGCCATACGTGAGTTATATGCCATACAGATAAATATGATATGCCAAGCAGACACAAAGTAGGGGTACAGGGAGAAGTTGAATCCAGTCCTGCTGGACTTCTAAGGTCAATTTAGTCAAGTTCCTTTTTAGAGTATGGTTCATTTTTTCAACCATACCTGAGGACTGAGGGTGCCAGGCAGAATGAAGATGGTAGGTTATACTCAGCAACTCTCTGAGTGATCTGGGATGTGAATGCTGGTCCACTGTCACTTTGCAGGGATTGAGGGAGCCCAAATTCTGGGAATGATCTTAAAAAGTGCCTTAGTCAATTCTGTGTTTTTTTCAGTGCAGGTACCTAGTTTGTAAACGTGTCTATTAGCACTAAAGAGAAGCTTAAACCTTTGCAGGTTGGCATGTGTATAAAATCTAGTTGCCCATCCTTGCCTGGGAAGGTCCCTCAATTTTGGACATTGGTAAGAGGAGGCTTACTTCTACTTTAGGGTTGGCTTGGGGACATATATAGCAAGCCTTGCAAGCCTGTCTAATTGTCTCCAGCATTTTAGGCTACCTTTCATGCCTTCTAAGAGGCAGGTGGTCACATGATCAAGATAGTACCAGGAGGGATCAGCTAGAGGGACAGAGATCACCCCAAGTAGATAGTGGGAACTAGTCACAGATCAGGCAAGATAATCACCATATTTCTGGGCATAGTCCTAAATCATCATCTTTTCCTCAATAGAACATGAAGTAGAAATAATAAGTTTGATGTCACCCCAGGTTAGGTCAAATTGTATGGAAACAGAGCAAAATCCTTCTGTAAATTTGGTGAGGTTCACCAAATAGCTGCCCAAATTTCTCTTTAATTTGGGCAAGGTAAGACATTGAAAAAGGTACATTAACTTGGGTGTTCCCCCTTCTGGGATCAGGGACTTAGAGGGAGCATCAGAACTAAGGAGGACTTGGGACTCAGGGTGCTAAAGAGGGAGGCCCCTGTCTGGTATTTGAAGGACTTAGTATTGGGAGGTCAGGACAGGGTATGAGGGGTCTGTGTAAAAAGGGGGCAAAGTGGGATAAAGTTTCAGAATAGGAGGTACAATAGGTTTAAGGATTTAATCCTGTGCATAATTAGATCATCTAAAATTTTAGGTTCAGGTTCTGTGCCTTGTCAAATTTGAGTTCAGGACCAAATTGAGGAGCATTTTTCAAGAATCATGGAGGTCAGAGTCTTGAGAAAGAGCCATAAAGGCTTGGAGATAGGGGACTTCTGTCCATTTACTGTCTCTCCAACTGTAGAATAGTATTATAATTAAGGAAGCTATTAACAGGGCATTTTTCCTGGTGCTCTAGGTTATATTGTGACCAGACAGTATTACAGAAATAGATTAGATGTTCTTTTAATATCTCTCTTCCTAAATTTTTCCCAGTGCCTTAAGAGGCAACAGAGGGGAGAATCCTTCGGAATAGAAATATTCTGTCCCATGTCCAAGATCCTGTGGCTACTCACTGCCTCATCAGTGTCCCAAAGAGGGGAAGAACAAGAGAAGAAGGCTAAATGGATCAGCAAGTTTTAGCACAATTTGATTCCCTCAAAGATATCACCCATTCAGTTGCCTGCTTCTTCTGTAGGAGTAGGGCAGTATGTTTTTATCACATATACAGAAGTCAATGGAGGTGGAGAATGGGAAGTGGATGTATTGAGAAGAGGCTGATGTTTTGTATTTGATGTTGATACATAAATAAATTTGGGAGTGAGGAAGAACCCAGAGTTGGAAGCCCTGGGTTCAAATCCCACCTGTGACACTAATATTTGTGGGTAAGTCACGTCCCCTCCCCTGGACTCTTTCTTTATCTGTAAAATTAGAGGGTTGGAATAATGTTCCTGTATCTACGATCCTATAATCTCAAATTTAAAAAAAATCTCCTTATTCAGCAATCCTTTGTCCCTCTCTTGCCCTTTTCTTTCTCTAACTGAGCTCAATCCAGTGGGTCTCTGAACTGGGACAGTCACTGGTTGTCAGCTTGAGATATATCCTGACTCCCCTGAGCCATCTAAATCTAGAGGGGAAAAGCCTGATTCTCCTTTGTTCAGCAGACAGAAACTTTAACTTTTCCCAAAGGATATTTATGAGGTAACTAAGGCAGAAACAAACACAAAGAAAACATAAAAACCCAGAAATAACGGGAAGTAATAGCATACAGATTACTTAGGTAATACGCAACTACAAATTGACTTGGCAGAAACAGAGCCCATTTTCCCAGTTCTTGTCTGGCTGAACTGAAAGGAAAAGGATTTTTGTTGACTTGGTTAAAATAACTTTTGAGAATCATATCACCCAAAGGGCCTGGGGGATGTTGACATTGGGAGCAATAACTGTCCCATCTTGTTCCCAAAATTCTGTGAAGGCGCAGTAGAGCTGGGGAAGCTAGAGAGGGGAAATCAAGGGAGGAGATGAGAGAAACACTGCTTAACATGATAATCCCTGTACCTTTGAATTTTCCTCACACTGGCAGTGGATTTCAGGAAAATGCTCATTTTGGACCTGTTTTAGCCAGGGGGAGGCTTACAGCTGAATGATTTTCTGTTTATTTGGATTACTCTCATGTAAACAATGAAAACACCTTTACTTTACTCTGCATTACAGAAGTTTCCAACTTATAAGTAAAGCCTGCCTATGGCAATTGGCTTTGGCCAGACAGACTCAGGAAAGGAAGAGGAAAATGGAATTTTACAATAGAGGCTGAGTTTCATGAGAGCCAGAGCAAAGGAGAAAGGTAAAGGTGGAAGAAAGCAGAAGTTTTGGTGCCCTCCTCAAAGCACCCCAGGGAAAGAAGCGGCAACAGGCAGATTCCTTCTGTATCATTCACCTCTTCACATATATTTATTATAAAGATGATTCTGGATTTATGCTTCTTTTCCTCTTTATTGTGATAGAGGACTGACCAATAGTAGCTTAGGTCTTGCCCCTGTTGGCTGGCCCATCCTTTACGGTCATTCCTCTGTAATTTTCATTTCTTACTCTAGAAACAAGAAAGCCATAATCTTATAGAATTTTAGGCCTAGAAGGGATACAACATGGTATAGTAAAATCGAACTTGTAGTCATAGGACATAGATTTCAATCCTGGCTTTGTCTTTTCCTACTTGTGATCTTGGGCACATTATTTAGCCCATCTTTGACTCAGTTTTTTTATCTATAAAAAAAGAGATTACATAAATTGCATCCCAGCTCTGTATCTACGACCTTAGAAGCCACCCAGTTGCGCTCTCATTTTGTGGATTAGTAAATTGAGAGGTAGTGAGGATAAATGACTTGCTCAAAGTCCTTGTGTTTCATGTGAAAATTCTTGACTATTGAAGGATTGTGGCAAAATGATTAGTATGTCCGCCTTGAATTTAGGATTGCCTGGTTTCAAGTCCTCCTGACCCTGACAGACCACATGATCCTGGGTTAGTCATCTAACTTTGTATACTAGAGAATATTATATATACTAGGAAGACTGGGGTACCTGTCCTTGACTGGCTACTACTGGAGAATCACTGCTAAATAAATATGTTCATTTTATTTATTTTTATTTTTTAGTTCACATTATTAATTTCCATATGATTTTCAGTTACAAATTTTCTCCCCATTTTTCCCCTACCTACCACCCCAAAACAGTGATCCCTCTGAATATTCCCTTCCCCAATCTGCTCTCTCCCATATCTTCCCCCATCTCCCCACTCCAACTTTCCAGTAGAGCACAGTGGATCCCTATGTAAAATAATAATCACACACACATATGTATATGTATATATATATATACATATATATATGTTAAACATTTGATTTTAAACCTTTGAATTCCAGATTCATTCCCTACCTCCCTTGTCACCCACCCTTACTGGGAAGATAAGCAATTCAATATAGGTTGTACATGTGTAGCTATGCAAAACCTTTCCATAGTGGATATATTGTGAAAGACTGACTGTATTTCCCTCCATCCTATCCTGCCCTCCACTTGTTCTATACTCTACTTTGGTCCTGTCCCTTTTCAAAAGTGGGTGCTTCCAACTTCCCTCTCCCCCAGCCTGCACTCACTTCCATCATCCCCCTCTCATCCCCTTCCCTCCTGCTCTCCTGTAGGGAGAGATACCCTGTTTAGTGTGTATGTCCTTCCCTCCCTAAGCTAAATTCAATGAGAATAAGGTTGACCCATTCCCTTTTGCCTTCCTGTTCTTCCCCTCCATTGAAACCATTTTTCCTTGCCTCTTCGATATGAGATAGTTTGCCCTATTCTGTCTCTCCCCATCTCCTCTCATGATATTCCTCTCTCACTTCTTACTTTCACCTTTTAAGTATCATCCCTTCCTATTCAACTGGTCCTGTGGCCTCTGTCTATGTATAGCTGTACACATATGTACACATACTCACATACATATTCATATTCCCATATACCCTCCTATATAGACATATATATATATGTATGTATACATAAAATATATATGTATATGTGTATACATAAATATATTTGTATATGTATATATATATTCCTATTCCCTTCAACTATTCTCATACAGAGAAAAGTTTCATAATTTCAATTATTGTATTTCCATGTAGGAATGTGAATAATTCCACTGTAATAAGTTCCTTATGATTTCTTTTCCCTTTTTACCTTCTCATGCTTCTTTTGCTTCTTATATCTGAATGTCAAATGTTCTATTCAACTCTGTTTTTTTCATCAAGAATGCTTCAAAGTCCTCTATTCCACTTAATGACCATATTTTCCCCTGAAACATGATACTCAGTTTTGCTGGGTAGGTGACTCTTGGTTTTAATCCCAGCTCCTTTGACCTCTGGAATATCATATTCCAAGCCATTTGATCCCACAGTGTAGAAGCTGCCAGATCATGTGTTATCCTGATTCTGTTTCCACAATATTCAAATTGTTTCTTCCTTGTTGCTTGTAATATTTTCTCCTTGATCTGGGAATTCTGGAACCTGACTGGAATATTCCTAGGAGTTTTCTTTTTGGGATCATTTTCAGGAGGTGATCGGTGAATTCTTTCAACCTCTATTTTGCCCTCTGTTTCTAAAACATCAGGGCAATTTTCCTTGAGAATTTCTTGAAGGATAATTTCTAGGTTCTTACTTTGATCATGGCTTTCAGGTAGGCTAATAATTTTTAAATTATCTCTCCTGGATCTATTTTCTAGGTCAGTGGTTTTTCCAGTGAGATATTTCACGCTGCCTTCCATTTTTTCATTTGTTTGGATCTGTTTAATAGTATCTTGATTTCTCATAAAGTCACTAGCTTCTATTTGCTCCAATCTAATTATGAAGGAATGATTCTCTTCAGTTAGCTTTTGAGATTCTTTTTCCATCTGGCAAATTTGGCTTTTTAAGGCACTCTTCTCAATAGATTTTTGAGCCTCTTTTGCCATTTGAGTTATTCTATTTTTTAAGGTGTTATTTTCTTCTGTCAGGTTGTTGACTCTCATTTTAAAATTTTCTTGCATCATTCTCATTTCTCTTCCCAATTTTTCCTACGCTTCTCTTATTTGCTTTTCAAAATCCTTCTTAAGCTCCTCTGTGGCCTGTAAGCAGCTTATTTTTTTCTTGGAAGCTTCTGGTAGAGGAGTTCTGACTTCGATGCTCCATGCCCCGATCCTTTTTGTCCCCAAAAAAGGAATCCAAAGTTGGACCACGATGTTTGCCTTGCTTCCCTCACTTGCTCATGTTGCCACTCAATTACTTGATTTTTGAGCTTTTTGCCACAGTGGAACTCTGCTACCAGAGGGAGGGGGGGAGGATTGTTGTCCCAAATCACTGAGGTTTTCTTAGCTGCTGGAGCTGTTAGTTGGCTACATTCTCAGAAGTCTCCACATATTCTGACACACTGTTCATGCACACCAGGACCTCTACCCCAGACAGTGATCCAGATCCAAGGATGTTAAAACAAGGGCGATTACCCCTCAGACTGGTTGCTTGGTCCCCCTACAATCAGGCCTGGAGCTCTGAAGCAGCCACATGGCAGTGGGTGCGCGTCTGCTATACCTCAGCCGCTGCTTGCCCGGGTGTGAGGGGGTCAAAGGCCGGATCTCTCCCAAACTTCCAGGTCCCAAAGTTCACATTGCACTAACCTCTCACTTTGTCCTTAGCATCTATGTGTTGATAATTCTGGAAATCACCAAAGCTGCTGGTGTTCTGAAGTCCCTCCAGGTGGTGGCTGGTTGTGGCCACCCTGAGGCTAAAACCTTGGGCTTGTTCAGGGCTTGGCTTGGCTCCCAGAGTTCTGTGCTGGCTGCTTCCTGTAAGCCTGCTGGGCTGTCTTCAGTGGGAGGTTAGCTTCTCTGTGTCATTTGGTGGGTTCTGTAGCTCTAAAGTTTGTTTAGAGACATTTTTTTATGTGAATTAGAGGAGGTGGGAGTGGTAGCCCCATGGAAGTCCTGTTTCTATTCCTATAAATTCATTAAAAAAAATTGTGTTCTTTTCTTTTTTATTAATTTTTTTCCCTCTCCCTTTTCCTTTCCTACCTATTGAGAGAGCAAGAAAAATGGAACCCATTATAATTATATATAGTCATGCAAAGCAAATTTCTTTACAAAAATTTAAGTAATCTAATGCTAGGGAAATTTCACAATGGTAAAATATTTTTAGGCAAATGGGAGTTGAGAACAAGCAGAACTCACCTGTAGCTGGCTATGTTTTAGGTTTCCTTTTAAATTTTCTATCCTCACCCATTGAACAAAGGCCCTCAATGGCACCTGCCTCAGTGATGTTCTTCAAAGCACTTGTGGCAGAGTAATTTATGGGTGAGCAAGTCATCTTGTCTCTTTGAGCCTAGGTTTCCTTATCTGTAAAATGGGACATATTAGCTCCTAATTGTCAGCATTGTCAAGTGGCAGCCAAAATATCTGCTATAATCTGATAAACATAATCAGGGGGAGCACAGCTTTCAGGATTGGGAGATGAGCATCTAACTGTACTTTGTATCCAGATCTCATCTTAAGTACTTTAGTACTCAATTCTAACCACTACAGTTTAAGAATATTGAGGTTAAAGTTTGCCAAGAGGAGATCAGTAAGGATGGTGAAGGGCTTTGATTTCATAACATAATGTGAACTGGTTGAAAGAACTAAGCATTTTAGACTGAATAAGTAAGCTTCAAGAAGGATATAATTATTGTTTTCAAGTATTTGAGTTATTGTCATGTGGAGGGGGTATTAGACTCATATGGTTTGGTCTAGATGACAGAACCAGTAGTCATGCATGGAAGACACAAGAAGCAATTTTAGTCTTATTGTTAGGAAAAAGTTGCCCACAATTAGAGCTATTGAAATTTGAATAGCTTTACTCAAGAGGTAATGGATTCCCCTTCCTTGGTGGTCTTCAAGTAGTAAATAGATGACAACTTGTTGGGTTGTTATAGCAGTGTTAATATGTTATAGTGATGTTATATATAGTATTTTATACTAGTGATTACTTCATTTATGGCTGCTGATGCCCCTTCCAATTCTTTAATTCTGTGATTCTGGAACAATTATAACCATAGTACTGACCCCACAAGGTTTTTGTGAGGTTCAAATATTCTTATGCATGTAAAATCCTTTGCAGACAAGAAAGTGTTATATAATTGTCAGTTATCTTGGCTATTAGAATAAGAAAATTTGATTTCTCATGCTGACGTATCTATGTAATGTTGAGCCATCATTTATTATTTCAGAGCCTCAGTTTCCTTGTTTATAAAATGAAAATAATTATAAAACCTCATAGGATTACTATAAGCAAAAAAATTTTAAAAATATAAAGTGCCATATAAATTCTGGCTATTTTATAATTATTACTATTAATAATACTAATACCTTTATCTATGTGCAAAAGTTCATATAGGTCTTGTCTCAAGTACCATTTCCAAAGCCAAAGAGAAAGCTTGACCAATCTCAACCTCATCTTCTGGTCTAGTCATATTCAGATACCAGGTCTTCAAACTTCAGTCTAGTTGAATATTTAAATGATTTAATGTAATGTTAATGGGATTTAAGATCTTCCCTGCCCATTAATAGTCCTCAGGTGGAGCCCATTAAGGGAAGCTTGATTGTAGGAAGACTTTCCACACCTTTTGCTAATTTCTAATTAGGCAATAAATCATGAGGGTTGTGATGGCTTCTGGCTCCACAAAGAGTATATATATATTCTGAGTTGTTATTTTGCTTTCAGGGCTCATTTATGAGAAGGATCTTGTGATTCCCAGGACAAGATTCTGAGTGGCCGCATGTTCAGAGCTCCCTGCCTGCTCATATGTAAAGGCTCTCTTCATCCAGCGATGTATGTAAAGTGTATAGTTGATTCAGGCAGTCAGAGCCCTGTCTGTTGGCCTTTTTTCTATGCTTGTATTTTCTCTGAAGTTCAGGGTGCTAACTTTCCCCCTGAAATAGTGAATGTAGTTAAAAAGATTGTTGATCCCTTAAACAGCTATCTTTCCTAGTAAAGCAGATCTAAGAACCATCCTAGATATGCCAGTGTGGTTGCCACTACACTTAACGCTCTCTGACTTGCTACCAAGACTGAGACCATCTAAATCATATCTAGTAGCCAATCATACTGGCTCCCTCTCTTCACTCATATGGAATTAACCTTTTCTAGTAACGAGAAATTAATCTTCAACTTTCCCAATCAGTCATATGATTAACTTGTCACCAAACTTCATCCCTTATCTCTCCATGCTGTAGGATTTTGACATGCCTCAGGGACCCTGACATTTCTGTTGATATCACCATTCCCATACTTGCCTATTTTCTCCTGGTCAAAAATTATCCCTAATATTCTTTCATGGAAATTTTGGTCAATATTTCTTTTCTTTAAAAGATGATATTTATGTCTTCTACCCTCTTCTTCTTTGAAGGAACCACTTAGCAAAATTCTACCTGAGACCAAAAGATGATAAAGAATCATATATTTAGTGTAGGAAGAGAAATAAGGTCATTTAGTTTAACCTTCTCATTTTGTGGAATAAGAAACTGTGGTCCTGAAATTTTGTGACTTGCCCAAGGTCACCTAAGTATTAAGTGGCAGGTCTGTGATTTGAAATCAGATCATCTGTTTCCAAATACAATTGCTATTCTAATTGTATCATGCTATATCACTAAGACTGTTAATTAAGTGGGATAATTGCATATTGTTATTGTTCAGTCATTTCAGTTGTGGCCAATTCCTTGTGACCAAATTTGGGTTTTCCTGGCAAAGATACTGGAGTGGTTTGCCATTTCCTTCTCTGGATTATTTTACAGATGAGGAACTGATATGAACAGGATTAAGTAACTTGACCAAGGTCACACAGATAGTAAGTATCTGAGACCAGATCTGAACTCAGGAAGAGGAGTCATCTTATTTCTAGGCCCAGTACTCTATCTGCTGTGCCATTGAGGTGCTGGATACCTTAGATTAAACTTAAAGAATAAGGAAAATATATGTAAATACTATGACTTTGCCTGTATGAAACAAAATATAATATAAATGATCAAATGTGTGTGTGTTGGGGAGAAAGGCATTATGAGTTCTTGGACACACTGATCTACTAAAAAGGAGAAAGGACATTTAGATCTTTATTTTTAAATTTATTTCTAATTTTTTTTCACTTAATATAATTTCATTTTCCCCAATTACATGTAAAGATAGTTTTCAACATTCATTTTTGTAAGATTTTGAGTTCTGAAATTTTCGCTTTCCCTCCCTCCTCCAGACCCCAACACCCCAACAGGAAGCAATATGATATGGGCTATACATGTACAGTCATGTTAAATCTCTCTCTCTCTCTCTCTCTCTCTCTCTCTCTCTCTCTCTCTCTCTCTCTCTCTCTCTCTCTCTCTCTCATGTGAAATGAGCTCCAGGGTGAAATTGATGGCTCATTAGCAGATGAAATGTTAATGATGATTATGAAAGGTTCTTCTGAAACAGGGCTTATTTGATGTAGATGAAGAAGGAATTACAAGGAATTGAAAATGACATAGATTTTTATCTTGTAAATCCTTATGCTTTCAAATCTTTGCACAAAAGGTGATATTTTGTGATAAGTGATAAGTGACACTTCTTTATGGGACCTTCTTCTCAATCACTTTCATTTGCTAAGTTTTAGCCAACCTCTACTGCTGCTTCCTGAACAGCTAAAATACAGATTTATAATAATCCTTATCTTCTCTCTAAAGAACATATTAACAAGAGAGCTCAGATAGTACAATTATTTAAAACCTTAAATAGTTACTGAGATTAAACCTAAGAAGATCCATTTGTTAAACTTACCTATTTGTTAAACAATCTTTTTTTTTTTTTAAAGCAATCGGGGTTAAGCAACTTGCTCAAGGTTACACGGCCAGTTATTTCTGGGTGTGGTGCTGAGTATCTGAGCCCGGGATTCGATCCAGGTCATCCCGACACTGGAGCCAGTGCTCTTACTTGCTGAGCCACCTGGCCACCCCTAAACAATCTTACTAAATGCCAAATTTTAAAACTGGTCTGTGTACACACACACACACACACACACACACACACACACACACACACATACACCTCTTCTCTTTCAAATGGACAATTCCCAAACTCCAAGAGTAGCAGGACCTCAGGCTCCAAAATGTTTTGACAATTCAAAGCTAAAAAGTGAAATCAGTTCTTTAGGATTTAATAATGAGCTGCTTGTGATAGCCTAATTGAAAGCATGTTTGAAATGAATAGGAGAGAGCTTGTAACAGTTCTCATTATGTATAAAAGACTCATTCATGCTGGAGCAAATGGGATTTGCAACTGCAGATTTTCTGAAAAAAAATCACATGATAACAGCAGGACTTCTAAACAGACGGCACCTTATAACTATAGTTCTAAAATTAAACCTGCATTTAATTTAATTAAATTTAATTTAAACTGCATTCATACTAAATTGAAAATGTACAGAGGCTGTTTTGTATATCAAATCCACATTCATATTATTGTTATTCTAAGAGTAAAATCTTATATGTAATTCTAGTCAGGTAATTAAGACTAATATATAGGTATTTGCAGTAACTATAGTGGATTTTTATTATTATTTTGCTTCTATTTCATAGTATAAAGAAACATCAGACTTAATAGTTGGAGGGTAGGGTAGGAAATTGATTGTTAAAAATCTTTATATGTGATAGCCTTTCAAAAATATTCCCATGAATTGTTAACTCAGTGGTAGTCAACAAGATGAGATAACTACCCCAAAGGTAACCTGATCTTGTTTCATTTAACAGATTATCCAGAAAATGGTAGGCAATAGTCCTACTGTGTTCTGAGATAGTTGTTTCATAACTTTCATTTTGTAGTCAGTTCTGGTGCTACATTTTTAGAAAAAAAAAACTTGAAATGAGGTTGACCAGAATAAAGAGGAGTCTTGGAATGATGCCATTGTGAGGAAAATATGATGAAGCTGAAGTTTTTTTACCCAGAGAAAAGACCATCTCAGGTGTATCATGTTTTATGTATCTCCAAAAAGCAGAATGCCTGCTAATGTTTCAACTCAAAATGAGGAAGTATTCAATCCTAACAGAGCTATGTGAAATTGGAATTAACTATCTCATAAAAATGGGGAGGTGCCCATCCTTGCAGGTGTACAAATAGTCCCTGGATAATCATTTTCCCCTGGAATTGTAGGAAGTATTTTCATGCGGGATAGGTGTTCATCTTGATGGTCATTGAAATGCCTTCTCTCTTCTATAATGTCACTACCCTTAGTGACATTTAAAATGTAAATATCATACTTGGTAAAGATAACCTACTAAAATATCAACAACTATTATTCACATATGTAAGTTTATAAGTTCCAATCAAAGGACAGAAATTTAAATGAATTAGAGATAGGATAGATATATTTTGATGTTAAAGAGGGAGGAATCTTCTGGAGAGCAGAAGTATATCCTAGAGTGGGTATTCTATTCAGCAAGAGAAGACTAAGTTCCATGGGGATTTGATGAGTGATAGAGAAAGGAATATCAGTGAAAGTCATAATAATAATACTGATAATAATAAAAAATATAAACTAATATGATAATGATGTTACATATACTTATTATGGTATTGTAACGAATGTGTTTATGCAATAAGTCTGTCAGTGTTCTAAATGATGGAGATGCAAAGAATGGTGAAAGACAGTCCCAGTGTTCAAGAAGCTAGTAGTCTAATGAAAGAATCAACATACAAATAACAATATACAAAGAAGATATGTACAGGAAAAAATTGAAACAACTAATAGAGAGGAGACACTAAAATTAATTAAATTTTAGTTAATTAATTATATTATATTAATTAATTATATAATATTAATTATATAATAAAATTAATTAAATTAAAAGTTAATTAAATAAAATTAATTAACTAAAATTAAACATCAGGAAAGGCTTCCCATAGAAGGTAAGAGTTTAGTTGGGACTTAAAGGAATCATGAAAAACTAGAAGCCAGACTTGAGTGATAGCATTATAGACAGGGAAATAAAATAGAAATACAAAATAGCCAATAATAGGTGAAGGGTGGGGATTATGAGTGCTATTGATAGAAGAAACAAATCACTGAAGATGATATACATTACAGCTAAGGATAAATATGGAGATATGTAATTATGTAAAGTATCCTGGAAGTCAAGTACAGTTTTAAACTTTAGTAGTTTAAAACTGCACTAAGATTGTGCATGTGTGTGTGTGTGTGTGTGTGTGTGTGTGTGTGTGTGGTCAAAATGAAGTCTTTTGACGAAGTTTAGTCCTCTTTATACTATACAATTTGGTTGCTTTGATCCAAGAAGTCAAATGGTGTAATATAAAGAGGGTTAAACTTAGTGTCAAATAGCCTCAGTTTGAATCCGAGTTCTGATGTGTACTAACTCTGTAACCACATGAGTAAGTAACTTAATTTCCTTGAGACCTAGTTTACTCTCCTAGAAAAGGAGAGTCTTGGGAGCCAAGATGGCAGAGTAAAAGCAGGAACTTGTGTGAGCTCCTGTTCCAAACACCTCCAAGGCCTGTAAAATATGACTCTAAACAAATTTAGAGTTACAGATCCCACAGAAGTGACAGAGAGAAAAAAAATCTCCCACTACAATATGGCGAGCAAACAGGAAGGGGCTATTGCACCAAGGGGGGAACTGAGTTCAGTCTTCCATGAGTTGTGCAGGCCCGGACTCAGCATGGCCCTGACCAGTGGCACAAACTGGCAGAGTTCAGGAGAGTGAATCACTGGCAGCTGTGGCAATTTCCAGACTTCTCAACACATAAACGCCAAAGTGAAAGCAAAAGATCAATAGGGAAATCTGTTGGATTCCCAATGATGGAAGAACATGATCTAGCGCCTGCTCCTGGAGCTAGAGGTGGTAGAGCTACGGTGGCTACAGCTTCTGCTGCATGGCTGCCTCCTAAGTTCCTGGCCTGTGGATTGTAGAGGGACCAAGTGACCATTCAGAGAGTAATTTGCTCTTGCTTTGACCTATTGGATCTGGGTTGCAGTCTTTGGTGGTGGTCCTGGGGTGAGGAACATCAGTGTGTCAGAGCTTGTGGTGGCTGTAGAGAGGGCACCCACCTAATAATTCTGAGAACATCTGTGACAACTGCCAAAACCACAGAAATTTGGGACACAGCTTTCTCCACTCTGGAAGCAGAGTTCTACCCAGCCAAAGAGCTCAAAAGTCTAGCAATTGGCTGGCAAGATGAGCAAACAGAGGAAGCACAATCAGAGTATAGAATCCTTTTTTGGGCACAAAGCAGATCAAAATATGGAACCAAAAAAGACAACAAAGTCAAAACTGTTGCATCAAAAGGTTCCAAGAAAAATATGAATCAGTTGTAGGCCATGGAGGAGCTCAAGAAGGATTTTGAAAAGCAAGTAAGAGAAGTAGAGGAAAAATTGGGAAGAGAAATGAGAATGATGCAAGAAAACCAAGAAAAGAGAGTCAACAGCCTAACTGAAGAAAGTAACACCTTAAAAAAATAGACTAACTAAAATGGCAAAACAAGTCCAAAAATCCAATAAGGAGAAGAATGCTTTAAAAAGACAAATTGGCCAGATGGAAAAGGAATTTCAAAAATTCACTGAAGAGAATAATTCCTTCAAAATTAGATTGGAGCAAATGGAAGCTAATGACTTTATGAGAAATCAACATACTTTAAAGCAAATACAAAGAAATGAAAAAAATAGAAGGCAATGTGCAATATCTCATTGGAAAAAACGCTGACCTAGAAAATAGATCCAGGAGAGTTAATTTAAAAATTATTGGACTACCTGAAAGTCATGATAAAAAAAAGAGCCTAGAAATCATTCTTCGACAAATTCTCAAGGAAAATTGCCTTGACATTCTAGAACCAGAGGGCAAAATAGAAATCAAAAGAATTTGATGATCACCTCTTGAAAAAGTTCCCCTAAAGAAAACTCCTAGGAATATCATAGCCAAATCCCAGATTTCCCAGGTCAAGGAGAAAATGTTACAAGCAATGAGGAAGAAACAACTTGAGTATTGTGGAAACACAATCAGGATAACACTAGATCTAGCAGCTTCTACACTAAGGGATTGAAGGGCTTGGAATATGATATTCCAGAGGTCAAAGGAGCTGGGATTAAAACCAAGAATCACCTACCCAGCAAAATGAAGCATAATGCCTCAGGGGAAAATATAGTCATTCAATGAAATAGAGAACTGTCAAGCATTCTTGATGAAAAAAAAAAACAGTTGAACAGAAAATTTGACATTCAAATACAAGAAGCAAGAGAAGCATGAGAAGTTAAACAGGAAAAAGAAATAAGGACCTTATTAAGTTGAATCACTTATATTCTTACATGGAAAAACAATAATTGTAACTCATGAGACTTTTTCTCAGTATGAGGATAGTTGAAGGGAATACACACACACACACACACACACACATATACCGTGTTTCCCCGATAATAAGACCTACCCAGAAAATAAGCCCTCCCCTTACTGTGTAAGATTCCTCTAAAATAAGCCCTCCCCCGAAAATAAGCCCTATTGAGATTGCTACTGTAGTGAAGGTGATCCCCTGCGCTACACACTACATTACGGTACCCTCTGTATGCACCGTGCCCCCCTCCCCAGTGAAACGCACGCCACACTCCAAGCTGCATCCAATCAGAGCTGCAGCAGTGAGCGCGTCATCCTGTTCTTCCCCAGTGATTTGCTTGCTGGCGCCATTGAGAGCAGTGCCGTGGAGGAGAGCTGAGGCAGGACAACATACGCCCTCCCCTGAAAATAAGCCCTCTGGTGTTTTTCTTTCCAAAAAAAATTAATAAGACAGTGTCTTATTATCGGGGAAACATGGTATGTATGTATAGGAGGGTGTATGTGTGTTTAGATATAGATGTGAGTGTGTGCATATGTATGTACATGTATACATAGACAGAGGGCACAAGATAAGTTGAATATGAAGGGATGATATCAAAAAAATCAAATTAAGAGGTGTATATTGGGAGAAGAAGAAAGGGAGAGATAGAATAGGGAAAATTATCTTATATAAAAGAGACAAGAGAAAACTGTTACAATGGAGGGGAAAAGCAGGAAGGCGAAAGGGAATGGGTCAACCTTATTCTCATTGGATTTGACTTAAGGAGGGAATAACATACAAACTCATTTGGATATCTTATCTTACAGGAAAACAGGGAGGAAGGTGACAAGAAGGGGGAAGATAGAAGGGCAGAGAGATTGGGGGAGAAGGAAACACTTTTCAAAAGGGACAAGGTCAAGGTAGAAAATAGAGAAAGTGGGGAATGGGATAGGATGGAGGGAAACATAGTCTTTCACAATACAACTACTGTGGAAATGTTTTGTGTAACTACACATATATAACCTATATACAATTGCTTGTCTCTCCAGTGGGGTTGGGTAAGGAGGGAAGAAAGGAAAGAATCTGGAATTTAAAGTTTTAAAAACATATATTTGAAAAAAAAATTTTTTTGGAGGAGTGAAGGTAAGGTAATTGGGGTTAAGTGACTTGCCCAACGTCACATGGCTAGTAAGTGATAAGTTTCTGAGGCAGGATTTGAACTCAGGTCCCCCTGACTTCAGGGCTGGTGCCACCTAGCCACCCCAAGAATTGTTTTTTTTATGCATCATGGAAATAAGATATACAAGTACTGGGGTATAGAAATGCATCTTGCCCTACTAGCAGTTTGTGGGTGGGGAGAGGGAGAGGATATAAGAGAGAACAAATTGGGGGAAGGGATATTCAGTAGGCTCACTATCTTGGGATGGGGGGTAGGAGAAATATGGGGAGAAAATCTGTAACTCAAAATCTTGTGGGAATGACTGTTGAAAACTAAAAATAAATAAATTGGAAAAAAGAAAATACTATCAGCTTCATAGATTTGCTTTCAGAAAGATAGTTCATTAATATAAAAGATATGTAAATTCTTTTAGGAATACATTATAGTAATTTATACTGTTATCTCTTGATAAAACCCCTTTATTAAGTTTTTGTTGTTCATTCAAAGGCAATAAGAAGCATCATTTCATGGAACACTGGAACATATCAACTTGAAGTACTCATAATGACCATAAACAAAAAAGGATTGTCATGAAGATAATTGTAGTTCATGTGCCAAAATCAATTGTGCAAATTAAATGAATATTTCATGGACCCAGCAACCCAAAGATCTATATCTATATATACATGTGTGTGTATATATATGTATATACACACACACATATATGTATATATGTATGCACACAAATACAACACACATACATACACATATATACACAAACAGATTTTCTATATATACCTATTTTACTCTCTATATAATTATTCAGGATCAGGAAACAAGAACCCATTGTCAAATAGTACATAGAAGAATTTTCTTCTATAGACATAGCCATAGACATAGACATAGTCACATAAGGAGAAAGTGAAATTGAGTATATCTTAACAGAAAGAAAATAACTTGTCATTAAGAAGAGTCACTTATAAATAAACTATATTTGCACACTAACTTTTAAATATGAAAATCAATAAGAAGAGATGATAATGTGAAACATATGCTATGCACTTAAAACAACTCTAATTTGACCTATTCAAATTGGGATTTCTTTTGAATAATGGGAAATGGATAAAAAATTGGTATCAAAATGGATCACAACTATTTTTCCAAGAGGTTTAACCAGTGTAAAGTAATCAGTGCAATGAGATGATTAATGATTAATGAATGAATGATTAAATACTATAATAAAGAAATTATAATACAAATATGAAAATAAATAAATTATAGTTAACATGAGTTGCATATAAATGTCAGATGTGAAAACCCCTGACCTCTCACAGTGAGATCTGATCTCCACTTTAGTTTCTTTCTTCCCAAACTGGGAAGAAATACTAATTTCAGGGTCTTTGAGATCAGTCAACTCCTCAGCAGTGAATATCACATAGCTAAACCCAACCCAAACCAAAACTAAATGCAAAACAACACAACAGCAGCCAGAAAGAATTTGAAGAGAATTTTAGAAAATTTAGATATGATAGAGCATTTATGAAAGAATAAAAACAAATATTCAAATTTCTCGGTCCTGCTTGGCACTTCTGCAAAAATTTGCCATGTATTAGGGCATAAAAACCCCACAAACAAATGAAGAAAGGCAAAAATATTAAACATCTTTTACCAAGCACTATAAAGTAAAATTACAATAAGTAAATGACCAATGAAGAAAAGAATAAAATTGTTTGGAAACTAAATAATCTAACGCTAAGTTTAAAATGTCCCCGAATAAATAAAGAATACATAATTACATTAAAAGTAATTACAATAGTGACAAAATATAGCAAAAATGAACAAAGCAACATATCTAATTAAACACCAAAATATAAATTCTGAAAGTCAAAGAATTAAGAAAAATTAAAAACCTACATGCTAGGAACATATATGCTATATATTCATAGTCTGTTATATATTTCACATGTGTTTAATCATCCTTTCTTTGGTAGATTATGTCATTGTCATAAGTATTATTAAAAAAACAAGTTCTTCCTTTATGATTTGTCATTTATAGCAAATAGAAAATAAATATACTGTCTCATAAACCAGATAAACAGTAAAAGATCTGTCTGTTTCTCTGTCTTCCTGTCTATCTTTCTATGTTGGATGTATCTATTCTTTATTATTTTTGTTTTTTTTTTAATTCTTTTTTTAAATGCTTTTTTAACTTCTGATTTACATCATTCATTTCTGCCAGATTTTGAGTTGCAAATTTTCTCCCATTTTTCCCCTACCCACCTCCCCAAAATAGCAGTCCCACAGGATATCCCCTCCTCCAATCTGCTCTCTCCCATATTTTCTCCCATACCTTTTTCGACTTTTCTAGTGGATCTCTATGCCCCAGTGCCTGTATGTCTTATTTCCCAATTACATGTAAAATATTATTAATAATAGTGTATATATACATATATATGTATATTTGAATATTTGATTTTAAAATTTTGAATTCCAGATTCATTCCATTCCTCCCTTGTCACCCACCCTTACTGGGAAGAACAGAAGTTCAGTATAGGTTGTACATGTGTGGCTAATGCAAAACAATTACACAGTAGACATATTGAAAAAGACTGACTATATTTCCCTCCCTCCTTTCCCACCTCCCACTTGTTCTATTCTCTACTTTGATCCCGTCCCTTTTCAAAAGTGGGTGCTTCCAACTTCCCTCCCCCCCCCAGCCTGTCATCTCTTCCATTATCACCCCTCTCATCCCATTCCACCCTACTCTCCTGGAGTTTGAGATACCCTATTTAGTGTATATTTTATTCCCTCCTCAAGCCAAATTCAATGCGAATAAGGTTGACCCATTCCCTTTTGCCTTCGTATTCTTCCTCTCCATTGTAACTATTTTTCCTTGCCTCTTTTGTATGAGATAGTTTACCCCATTCTGTCTCTCCCCATCACCTCTCATTATATTCCTCTCTCATCTTTTAATTCCACCTTTTAAATATCATCCCTTCCTGTTAAATTTGTCCTGTGCCCTCTATCTATGTATACCTGTAAACATATGTCCACACATTCACATGTGTATTCATATGCCCATATACCCACATATATAGACATATATATACATATGTGTATATATATATATTTCCTTCAACTACTGAGAAAAGTTTCATAAGTTACAATTATTGTTTTTTTGATGTAGGAATATTAATAGTTCAACTTTGATAAGTTCCTTATGATTTATTTTCCCTGTTTACCTTCTCATGCTTCTTTTGCTTCTTGTATCTGAATGTCAAATTATCTATTCAACTCTCGTTTTTTCATCAAGAATGTTTGAAAGTCCTCTATTCCACTGAATGACCATATTTTCCCCTGAAACATGATAATCATTTTTTCTGGGTAGGTCACTCTTTGTTTTAATCCCAGCTCCTTTGCCCTCCAGAATATCACATTCCAGGCCCTTCGATCCCTCAGTGTAGAAGCTGCCAGATCCTGGGTTATCCTGATTGTGTTTCCACAATATTCAAATTGTTTCTTCCTGGTTGCTTGTAATATTCTCTCCTTAATCTGGGAATTCCAGAACCTGGCTATAATATTCCTAGGAGTTTTCTTTTTGGGATCTTTTTCAGGAGGTGATAGGTGGATTCTTTCAACCTCTATTTTGTCCTCTGTTTCTAAAACATCAGGGCAGTTTTCCTTGATAACTTCCTGGATGATGATTTCTAGGTTCTTACTTTGATCATGCTTTTCAGGTAGTTCAATAATTTTTAAATTATCTCTCCTGGATCTATGTTCCAGGTCAGTGGTTTTTCTCATGAGATATTTCACATTGCCTTCTATTCTTTCATTTGTTTGGATCTGTTTAACAGCATCTTGATTTCTCATAAAATCATTAGCTTCCATTTGCTCCAGTCTAATTCTGAAGCAATGATTGTCCTCATTGAGCTTTTGAGATTCTTTTTTACATCTGGCAAATTTGGCTTTTTAAGGCATTCTTCTCCTCATTGCCTTTTTGAGCCTCTTTTGTCATTTGAGTTAGTCTACTTTTTAAGGTGTTATTTTCCTCAGTCAGGCTGTTGACTCTCATTTCTTAATTTTCTTGCTTTGTTCTCATTTCTCTTCCCAATTTTTCCTCCACTTCTCTTATCTGCTTCTTAAGGTCCTCTATGGCCTGTAACCAGCTCGTATTTTCCTTTGAAGTTTTTGGTGCAGGAGTTCTGACTTTACTGTCTTCCTCCTGTTCCATACTTTGCTCCTCTTTGTCCCCAAAATGGGAGTCTAATGTTGGAATCTTCTGTCTGCTTTGTTTGCTTTGCCTGGTCATGTCGCCCCTCAGACACTTGGACCCCTGGGCTTTTTGCCACAGTAGGACTCTGCCATCAGACAGGGGAGCTTTTGTCCCAAATGCTGAGGTTTTCTCAGCTGCTGGAGGTATTGAATGGGTGCCCTCTCTGAGGTCTCCACTCACTCTGGCAAGCTGGACACACAGCCCAGGCCTCTCCCCCCTAGACTGCAATCCATATCCAAGCAGGTTAAAGCAAGATTGAATACCCCTCAGACTGGTGCTTGTTCCCCCTGCACTTTGAAGGCCAGGAGCTGAAGCTGCCATGTGATGCTGGTTGGCTGTGCTGGTGTCTCAGGGCTTCTTTCCCCGAGGGGCAAAAGCCAAGCACTCCCACTTACTGGATCCCAAAGTCCAGAATGCATTGACCTCTCACTTTGTCCTTCGCTTCTATGTGTTGATAAATCTGGAAACAGCCACAGCTGCTGCTGATCTGGAGTCCCTCTGGCTGGCAGCTGGTCAGGCCTGCCCTGGGCCTAAAGCCTTGGCGTGGGGCTTGGCTTGGCTCCTAGAGCGCCATGCTGGTTGATTCATGCTGGTCTGCCGGGCTGTCCTCAGCGGGAAGTTAGCTTCTCTGTGTCATTTTTTGGTTTCTGCAGCTCCAAAGTTTGTTTAGAGTCCCCTTTTTACATGATTTGGGGAAGGTGGAAGTGGGAGCAGTGGGTAGGTCCTGCTTCTTCTCCGCCATCTTGACTCTGCCCCCATATCTGTTCTTTAAAGGCAATTTATATTCTATAAATTTACCTAGGAGATGGAAGAGCTGTTTCAGTCATCTGGTAAGAAGACCATTCAACTTCTTTCTGAAAGTATCTGAAGTGATAAAGAGTTGAGAGAAATTTAAATTGAATTATAAAGAGAAGTTTAAAAGAGCAACCCTGTTGCAAAGAACTTGAAGCAGTACCTAGTAGGGTAATCTGATTTTGCCTGGATCCTTCCTAAAGTTTCCTTGAACACGAAAATACAAAACAAGCCCAATTCTGAGTACATGGCCCATGACAGCAGGATATAATGCACTGAAATACTATATAATAGACTTTGACATTGTGAGTAATATTACTTTCCAAAATATTTGGATGCTGGGGTATGAATGACTCCCCTGATACTATTTTGGTCAGCAATTGGTTTCAAGTTTTCTATTTCAAGAATAGGAATATAGAAAGAAATTGTAAATTCATTTACACATCACTATCAAACAGTAACACAGAAGGAAGAATGATTAGAGTCAGAGAACTACTGATCAAAAAATATGTTCATGCTTAAAAATGAATAAACCAATTTGTAACAGCAGCACATTGATTGAGATTTGAGCCTCATTTCTTAGGTGTATTAAATGGTTAGCATCATGACTGAATTTATTGCATAGACTACAAGCCACCACAAAGACCAGCAGTTCAGCTAGGAATTTACTTTCTCACTTTTTTCTTTTTTTATTGCTTATTTTTAAAATTATTTATTTTATAGGTTATGGATTTGAGAAGGCATCTATATGCCATGTAGTTCATTCCTTTTTTTTTTTTAATGAGAAAACAACTTCAGAAAGGTCAGTGATTTTTCCTAGATGGACTGAGGACCTCTGGACATCTCAGAGACCCTTCTGAGAGGTCTACAAGGTTGTGTAGGAAGTTAGCTATCACAGTGTACAGAGTTTGGGCCTTAAGACAGGAAGACTCATCTTCTTGAGATCAAATCTGGTTTCAGAAACATACTCATTTTTAACCCTGCCTCAATTTTCTCACATGTAAAATGAACTGGAGAAGGAAATGGCAAGCCACTTCAGTATCTTTGCCAAGAATTCCCCAAATGGGGTCATGAAGAGTTGGACATGTGTCGCAGCAAGCACCCCAGCATCCCCAGGGTGGCTGTCAACACAGGTCCTTAGATCTGCTTTTCTAAAGGAAAGCAACTCAAAATGGGTTAACAAGCTTACTTTAATGAATCAAACATATCAGTTACCTTGTTCAGGTGAAAGTCAGCATCCCAAACTTCAGAATATACAGAGGTTACAACCATAAGTTACAAGAACATTTCAGCAGACAGGCTTCCAAGCTGTCCAGTCATTACATACATTCATACATAATCACAGTTACCAGAGAGGGAAGTATCAACATCTGGGTTTTCAAAGCCAGGAGGCTCTAAATGGCTGCCCAGAGTCTCATCTGGTCAAATCACACAACACTTCTCAAAGTGAGCCCCAAAGCAAAGTCTCACATCAGGGCTTATGTAGCCTTCTCCTGGCTCAGAGAATGTAACAACCCTCTTGATCCACTGCCCAATCACAAAGCACCAAAGTATGGGCGTTCCTGATAAACAAGCCTCCCACCACAGGATCCAAGTGCACTTAACCTAGTGGCAGGGAAAATCTTAAAAATTTACATCCGTATAACAAAATGACTGAGATGACTGAACAGCAAAAAGGTCTAAACTATTTTCACAATAATACTAAGACATTTCAGTCTCTAATATGCTAATTATTTGTAACTGTAATCCACACAAATTATTTGGAATAGGAGATCCTCAATAATTTTTAGGAGTGTATCAGTGTGGAGGTAGAACCAAGATGGTAGAATTAAACCAGCATTCTTGCTAAACTTTCCCAACACACTCCTCTATAATGATTTAAAAAAATGCATCTAATTGATTCTAAGTGGAAAAATCAACAAAGAGTCACATTGAGTAATTAGGGAAGCTTAGGAAGAGGTCTTTCAGATACTGGGGTGTAACAGTAATGGAATTTAAAGATCACCCTGTATTGGCTTGGTTTTTGGATTGATTGTGTTAAAACCCAGAGTCACTGAATCCCACTTGTTGGATGGACTTGTTGATATGAAAAGAGAGGGCTGAACTGGGAGGAGCTAGTGACATAAATTTAGAGAGACACAAGAAAAGAGAGAGGCAGAAGAACTTTTTGGAAGCAGCATCTTGGAGGAAGAGAGAGACAGAGAGAATTGCTGAGGGCCACTTTGAATTGCCCAGGACTTTTGAGAGCTGCCACCCAGAGCTGCCAAGGACTGAGGAGACATTGCTGTTACACTGGTACACTGTCTGTTTTGATGTTGTTTGGAACCTTGCTGTTGGTTCAGAGATGCTAGGACTGTTCTGCAGACAGAGAGTGAATTCTGTCCACTGGTGAAGGACAGTCCTGTTGTTGCAGAGGTCTTGGAACCTTGCTGTTGGTTCAGATATCCTAGGACTGTTCTGCAGAGAATGAATTAATGAAGACACTGGCTATGTATCTTGTGGCCTTCCTAAGCTTTGTCTCCCCAGGAACAAAGATTTCTGAGAACTTGCCTCGGGTCAAGATGAAGAAAAGACCTCTCTTTGGGTATTAGAAGCTGTGCTTAAGCTTGTTGTAACTCTGGGGTAGATTGAATTGTGATCCAAGGGTGGGGAACTTTTGACTTGTTTTGTGCTCTGTGATTGAACAAATGAATGTACTTTACTTAAGATTGGAAACTAATCTCCATTTGAGAAGAGGGGCTTTGTGATGGACTAAATGAATGTACAGCCTAGGAGTGGAGTAGTACTTACAAGATGGTCTTTGGGATTGACTAAATGAATTATAATGTCCAGGGGTGGGGTAGTACTTGATTGAATTACACTTGGCAAATGCTGTATTTTGAATGATGCTATATCTCTGTTCTTAATTTTTCACTGAATAAAATGGAGAGCACCTATGCTGGTATTTTGAACCTTGGGAAGTTGCCTTTGCTTGGCATTACATGGGGTGGAAACTGATTGGGAATGTAAGGGGGTAAAAGTAACTGTGGATCTCAGAGATGTTGGCAGCAGTGGCAGAAATGCTGAGAATGCCCAGTGTCCAGGGTTGGTAAGGAGACTGTACACCTGGTAATAAAGAGTTTCTAGGGGACCTCTGTACTTGCATTGGGTGTGGGATCAGGTACCATTTGGTAGCTCTGTTACCTAATTCTGGGTCATAGTGCTGGGGTGGAGAGGAAAAATTATGATTACAAGGAAACAAGGGCCTGGGTAAGGACCAGAGTATAGATCAAGAGGTCTAGACTTCTCCCTCAAAATATCTTATAGACCTCTTGACCTAATTGTGAAAGCAACAGAATATGAAAGACCAAAGCTGAGGCCAGTTACCCTCAAACTCCCAGAGGTGAGGAAGTTCCAACTTGAACATCAAGTTGAAAGTGAAAATAAATGAGTGGGTAAATGAGCAAACAACAACAAAAAGAACCTGACCATAAAAATCTATTATGGTAACAAGGAAACTCAAAAGAAGAAAATGCCTTGAAAATATCTTCAAGAAAAGCCTCAAAGAAAAATTCATTTGAACACAAATCCAGTAAGAATTCCTAGAAGAGCTAAAGAAATAAAAAGAGCAATTAAAAAAAACACAAGAGGGGCAGCAGAGTGAATACAGCACCAGCCCTGGAGTCAGGAGGACCTGAGTTCAAATCCGACCTTGGACACTTAATACAAAACTGTTAACTGTGTGACCTTGGACAGTCACTTAACCCCAAATGCCCTACCTTCTCCCATCCAAACCCCCCCCCCAAAAAAAAAACAACCGAACAAAAAAAATACAAGAACAGTAGAGGAAAAATTAGGAAAATAAATAAGAACAATGCAAGAAAATTATGAAAAGAGAATTAATGGTTTGACAGAAGAGACAGACACACCAAAATTACTGAAGAAAATAATTCCTTAAAAATAAGAAATGGCCAAATGGTAAAAGAAAAAAAAGGTACAGAACCTCACTGAAGAAATTTACTCCTTAAAAATTATACTTGAGGGGTGGCTAGGTGGCACAGTGAATAGAGCACTGTCCTTGGCCTCAGGAGGACCTGAGTTCAAATCTGGCCTCAGACACTTGACACACTTACTAGCTGCGTGACTTTGGGCAAGTCACTTAACCCCAATTGCCCTCCAAAAAAAAGGGAAATAAAATTAGATATGATTTATTGTAAGCTAATTAAATTTATGAGACATCAAAAAACCCCAATAAAACAGAGTTAAAAGACTGAAAAAAATAAAGATATGAAATATTTTATAGGAAAAACAACTGAACTGGAAAACAGATCAAGGAGAGAGAATTTAAAATTTATTAGACTACCAGAAAACCATTATTAAAAAAGTCAATAAATCACATTTCAAAAAAATAAAAATGCTGAGGAGGCCAGGTGGCTCAGTGAGTAAGAGCACCGGCTCCAGTGTCGGGATGACCTGGGGATCACATCCGGGCTCAGATACTTAGCACCACACCCAGAAATAAATGGCCGTGTAACCTTGAGCAAGTTAATCCCGATTTCTTAAAAAAAAAAATGCCTAGGGGCGGCCAGGTAGCACAGCGAGTAAGAGCACTGGCTCCAGTGTTGAGAAGACCTGGAGATCGAATCCCAGGCTCAGACACTTAGCACCCACCCAGAAACACCTGGCCGTGTAACCTTTAGCAAGTTACTTAACCCCAATTGCTTAGGGGCTGCCAGGTGGCTCAGCAAGTAAGAGCACTGGTTCCAGTGTCGGGATGACCTGGATCAAATCCGGGCTCAGATACTCAGCACCACACCCAGAAATAACTGACCGTGTAACCTTGAGCAAGTTAGTTAACCCCAATTGCTAAAAAAAAAATGCCTATCCTAGAACCAGAGGGCAAACTAGAAATTAAAAAAAAAATTCATCTGTCACAACCAGAGATAACAAGTATCAGGGGAAGTAAAATGGATAATTTGGATTATATGAAATTAAATAATTTTTGCATAAACAAAATTAATGCATCCAAAAAAAGAAAACTAAGAAACAAAAACATGGCAAGTTTCTTTGATAAAGGCCTCATTTCTCAAAAATATAGGGAATTCATGGCAGCTAAGTGGTGCAGTGAGTAAGAGTGCTGGCCCCAGAGTCAGGAATACCCAGGATTGGTTCTGGCCTCAGATACTTAACACCCACATATACACACAGAGTGGCTATGTAACCTTGGGTAAATTACTTAACCCCAATTGCTTTAAAGAAAAAAAATATATACATGAAATTCATCCAAATTTATAAAAAAATATGTAAGCCATTTCCCAATTGATAAATGTTCAAAGGATATGAACACCTGTTCTTCTAGAAGAAGAAATCAAAGCTATCATCAGCAATCAAAAAATTATCTAAAAAAATTATATATAATATTTATAATATATATTAAATTTATATATAATATATAAATATATTATATTAAATTTATATGTAATAATTTATTTATTTTATTTTAATTAATTAATTTTTTTAAGCAATTGGGTTTAAGTAACTTGCTCAAGGTTACATGGCCAGTTATTTCTGGGTGTGGTGCTAAGTATCTGAGCTCGTATTTGATCCCCATGTCATCCTGACACTGGAGCCTTGCTGAGCCACCTGGCTGCCCCTAAGCAATTGGGGTTAAGTAATTTGCTCAAGGTTACACGGCCAGGTGTTTCTGGGTGGGTGCTAAATGTCTGAGCCTGGATTCAATCCCCAGGTCATCCCGACACTGGAGCCGGTGCTCTTACTCGCTGTGCTACTTTATAATAATTTATAATATCTAAATTATTTAGATAGTATATGTAGGCATAGCTCCCATGAAAACTTGTACAACTTTATAGCTATCTGTAAGCTATAAATTATCTAAATCTCTACTGATTAGAGAAATGGAAAATAAAACAACTCTGAGGTACCACTTACACTCCCATCACTTTGACTAATATGACAGAAGAGAAAAATGATATGTGTTGGAATGGATGTGGGAAAACTCTTATAGTAATGAACTATTGCTGACATCAACTGGTTCAACCATTTTGGAGAATAATTTGGAATGGTGCCCAAAGGGCAATGAAACTTTGTATATCCTTTGACTCAGCAATACCATTATGAAGTGTGTCTCCCAAAGAGATCAAAGAAAAGGAAAAAGGATCTATTCATACAAAGATATTTATAGCAGCTATTTTCATAGTGGCAAAAATTACGTAATTGAAGGGTTGCCCATCAATTAAGGAATGACTAAACAAGTTGTTTTATGTGATTGCAATGGAATACTAAAATAATATAAGAAATGATGAGGAAAACCTGGGAAGACCTGATGTGAAGTAAAGTAAACAGAGCCAGGAGAACTTTGTACATAATAACAGCTTAGCTACTCTGATCAAGAAAATGATTTAACATTCTGGATAAAAGGACTCATCATAAAAATGCTGTCCACCTCCAGAGAGAGAATTGATGAATTCAGAGTGCAAGTTAAAGCATATTTTTTTTTAACCTTTCTTCGTCTTGCTTTTTTGTGTGTATTTTCTTTTGTAACATAGGGACATATGTTTTGCAAGATTTCACACATATGATCAATAACATATTGCTCTCCTTCTAAAGGGGTGGGAGAAAGGTGGAAGAGAAATTGGAGCTCAAAATTAAAAAAAAATGTTAAAAATTTTTACATGTAATTGGGAAATATTTAATGAAATAAATAAAATATATTTTAAAAAAGGATTTACAAATTCACCAGTCACTTGTCGAAAGAAATCTCCCAAAAAGAGTGCAAAGAGGCCTGGTAATTAAAAAAAAAATAGAGAAACTCTAAGAGAGACAAAGTGAACCATGGTCACACAAATATTAAGTAGCAGAACAGAGCATAGATTGCATGTGTTCTGCCCCTAAACCGACTACTTTTCTCTTGAGGATCTTATGTTCTAGATATCAGTATTCAATTTTCAATTTCAATTTTCAAAATTCAATCTCAATGTTGCTTATTTAGTTTTCAAATATTTGTTGACAGTGTTACTAGAAGATTGATTATTTCAGGGCTTCTTAAACTTTTCCTACTAGAGACCCATTTTCATGTTCTGAAGGGGTTATTGGCTTTGTGTGGCCTGAAGGCATGTGCAGTGAAAAGTGTGCATGCTTTGTGTTCAGAATCAAGGCTGCAGTGAAGTTGCGATGCAACAGGGGTAAGTGTTACCAGAAACACCTCGGATTCATTACACGTTTTTGATTTTTGCTCACTCAGAAATCTTGTACTGTTGCCAAATATTTTTTGACCTCATATGGGGTTGTGACCCATAGTTTAAGAAGTGCTTGATTAGTTGACAGGAAAATTTTAAATAGATATTTTGAATTATGAAATAATAATAATTAACCTGCTAGGATTGTATAGTTAGATACAACTACATAGTAAGTGAGTAAAAGAGTACACCAAAATTCTATGGAAAAGGAGAAAAATACCGTATTTGTTATAATATACACCAAGGCAACATTGTATCCAGGAAATTACCTTCAACACTTTACCTCTAAGTAATATGTTGCATTCTAGTGATGAAAAATATTTTCTGAATGTCTAGATCTGGTTGGGGAACCTGTGGCCTCAAGGACACATGTCACAAATGCAGCCTTTTGACTGAATCAAAACTTCACAGAACAAATCTCCTTAATGAAAGGATTTGTTATGTAAAATTTGGGAGTCAGTCAAAAGGTCACGTGTGTCCTCAAGACTCCAGATTCCCTACCTCTGGTCCAGATCATGCCAATGCCTTCCAAATCATGCCACCTAATCACAGCATTCAGATTTAAATTAAAGAACAATCTCACACCAGGTAAAAAGATAGCTATAAAATTATAAAAGTGTTCATGGGAGCGGTGCCTACACATACCATTGCCTAGTGAAAAACAGCTGTGTGTGTGTGTGTGTGTTTGTTTCATCTTCAGAACCATAACGAAAGTAGTGCAGTTAAGTCCTTGTCCCATGGTAATAAAATTGAACAGGTACAAATATTTAATCACCAAAATTATTTAGTGATATATAAGCCACTAAAGAAAATAATCCTCCTTGGTTTCAAAAATCAGCTTATTGTTTCTGCATGTTGTTCCCTATCTAAGGAAAACAAGAAGAATAAGGGAAAACAGACAGCTGCAGTACTATGTTGTTACCCTTCTTATGTTAGAAGGAAACAAGAAAGGCCTTTAGCATTGGGGTTCAACCCCCTACGGTGAACTTATGAGGATACATGGAGAATAATCATAGGATGAATAGGCATAGGTGGATTTAATCTGCAAAATTGGAGGGACTTTTAGAAGCAATGAGATCTTATATACACATGTGTCTAATATTCATATTAAATATTATTCATAACATGAAAAGTTTTTAAGATTTTATTTTAGGGAGATTTAATGACACTATCCTTGTTTTATGCTATTTGCCCTGGATGCTAAAATTGCTAGTTATTGTTCTAAAGACATAGTGTCACATTCATGGACACTTAAAATAGGTCTTGAAATGACACAAAAGATATCCAGCAGATATGGCAGCAGTTGTCCCAGACAGAGAGATTTGGGACAATGTTATGGTTTTCAAATCCACAGCCCCATTTATAGAAGGCTGTAACTGTGTCCAGCATTTAGAAGGGGGTATTGCTGAAATACTTTTGTCTCTTTACAGGACCAATTATTGGAATGTCACAATTCTGAGCTCACATGTGCCATGACAAATATCAGGCATATTTAATATTTTCAGGAAGGTTAGAACAGTTTTGAAGGCATCTAAGTAAAACAGATATTTTTTTCTTCTCTTCACAGTTTGAAAAAATCTGGGCAAAAAGGAAGTGTACAAAGATAAAGAAGTCAATAAGAGAACTTTCAAAATACTTATCAGAGACAAGATTTAAACTTGTCTTTCTGACTCTTAGGCCAGCATTGTGTGCTAGTGATGGGGTGTGTGGGATCTATGTCTGTAATACCAGTTTGTAAAATCAATTTGTAAAACCAGTCTGTAAAATCGCATTTCCCCCTCCCCAGCCTCAGAGCATTAACTCTGACCCTTCCCCCTGCCAGCACTCTTCCCAGCAACAACTCATGAACTGTTTATCTCTGCTTGGAGCAATAACAAGCTACACCTATGAATCCTTCACTAAAGCATCTATAAACATTTTAGCTTAGGCAAATGTTATGTCCCCTGAAATGGGAATGTAAATTTGTAAGATCTTCCCTGCCCCTAGGCTAAAGTGCACCTGGAGCCTGGGGTGGTAGGCTTGTTTTTCAGTAGATACTTCTTGATTGGCCAGTGAGTCAATAAGGTTGTTACATTCTCTGAGCCAGGAGAAGGCTATATAAGCCCTGATGTGTAGCTTTGTTTTGGGGCTCACTTTGAGAAGTGTTCTGTGATTTGATATGGATTATGGGAAGCCGTTGTCCAGAGCCCCCCGGCTTTGAAAAACCCAGATGTTGAAACCCAGATGCTGATTTGGTATGGATGTAATGGTTGGACAGTTTGGGAAGCTGTCTACTTGATCTGTTGTCTACTTGATACTTCTGCCTGTATACTTTGAAGTTCGGGGTGCTGACCTTTTTCCCCTGAACCAGGTAAACGATATATGTTTGACTGATTAAAGTAAGCTTGTTAACCCATTTTGAGTTGCTTTCCTTTAACAAAGCAGATCCAAGAACCTGTACGGGCAGCCACCTTGAGGATGCTTGGTGAGCTTGCTGCTACAACAACTCATGAACTGTTTATCTCTGCTTGGAGCAGTAACAAGCTACACCTATGAATCCTTCACTAAACCATCTATAAACATTTTAGCTTAGGCAAATGTTATGTCCCCTTAGTATAATGGCCAGCTGTCCCTATGAATCCTTCAATGCATTATCTATATGTTAACCCCTTAGCCAATTATACACATACTGAGTCTCCTTTAGCCTTGGTTCCTAACATCCATATTGTGAAACATGACACTGATGGGTAGAAGACTAGGTACTTCTCAGTCAGCCTTGACCACTAGCTGACTTAGTGATGGTTCAGGCCTAAAACCACACTTCTAGGTAGCCCCCCCCTTGGGATATTTCCCAGTGAATTATGGGCAAAATGCCTTCGCAGTTGACATTAAAAGTGTATGTCCCTTTAAGCACTGACCACTCCTTATCTCCTCCCTAATCCCACTGTTACTCACCTAGTTAGCATAACTGACATATGAGTAATTGCCTAGACTCCTTAAAAGCTATGCCTATGTTTTCTTTAAGTTTGCAGGTTCTCTAAGAACTCTTGCCCACTCTATAGCATAACAATAAACTTGCAGGTCCCCAAAGGACCCTTGCTCACTGTAAAGTATAACAATAAACCTTTGTAATTCTGATTCCAAGTCTCCTTGTGCCTACTGAATTCTTTTCCAGACTGAATCACAGGCATTCTGGTCTTTAATAAGGATCAGAGTTCCTGTATAACCTATTGCCATCCCCCATCACTAGCATGATGTAATGCCATGTACAGAAGCTTTCCAGAAGAATGTGACTGTGAACAGCTGTTAAGGTTCTGATTACACAGTACAGTGAACACTATTTATTCCATAACAAATCAAAGCAAAACTTTCACAGAAAATCAAGGTACAGCATTCACAATATTACAACTTCTCAAAGTACAATAGTCAAAGTCTTCCATTCATGGGGCAAAGTATCACAGAAAATCACAATATAATAAGATAACAATATAGTCTCAAAGTACAAAAGTCAAAGTCTTCCACTCATGGGGCAAAGTCTTACACAAAAATAGGTCACTCTTAAGTTAACTCAATCAGTCACTTATTCAGCAAAGTCTTCCACTCATGGGGCTAAGTCTTGATTAACTCAATCAGTCACTTATTCAGCAATCAATTACTAATTATCATACACAAATTCCTCCACCCCTTAGGTCACTGTAAACTACAATTCCATAATTACTTAGTACCCAAGGAGAGGTCTTTTCATCTTGACATGAGGCTGGTTCTCCGATTCCCAGTATCCCCTTCCATGGTCCCAGATTCTACCTGGATTCAACTGTCACCTGGGTTCACTGACAGACAGCTCCCAGTTCCTTGTCCAGCTCTCTGGGTAGGTCCTGCTCCACACTGAAGTTCATAGGGTCTGGTCCATGTCAAATTCTTCACAATTTCTGCTCCTGGGAATTCAAGGCTCAACCAAGCCACAAACAAAGTCTCAGCATCCTAGTCATGCTTCCTGAGTCACCTGGACTCCTGGCTCCTGGTTCCTGGTTCTGGGCTCTGGGCTCCTGGGCTCTTGTTTAGAAGAAGCTCCACCATGACACGTTCTCAAGAAATTCTGGCTCAGTTCTCTATTCTCTCTTCTATAGCTGCTCTGCCACCATATGCTGGTTCCAAGAAATTTTGACTGTGCCTCTCTGGGGCTTTTCCTTATATATACACACCATTAGCTTCCTGTTTCAGCCAACCCCTTCCTGTTACATCAGTAAGAGGAGACAGGAGTCCATACCTTTTGTTTTCCCAAAAGACATTTGATCAGTTACTAAGTGCTAAGTACTTCATACCTTTGCCAACACAAAGGGATCTTCAAATTCAAGTTACATTACCTTTACACATGCCTCATCTAATTCTCTTTCTCCTTTAGCATACTTTGTCATATGTACCTACCATTTTCAAGACATTATGTAAGGCATTAAGTCTTCCATTTCAAGACTTTAAGTAAGTTCTATGTGCCTAAAAAACAAACTAGAGATGAAAATACATCTGAGGGATAGAGGCAGTTATTTCTGCCTATTAAAGACGTCAGTATTCTATAAATTTAAGCACATTTGGACAAATCTTTACTCACTCTATCCTAGTTAAGCTTTAGCCATAGCCTTAAGCACTCAATAATTACTTATTGAATAAGTGCATGAATGAAAAGAAACAATGTGACAACAAATACAATCTTGTTTCACTTCAAAAAACAAAACAAAACAAAAACAGTGCTTAGGAAAAGAATAGGAAAATATATCAAATTAATATTTGCTAAAAACATTGTTTTTCTCCTTGTTTTCACAATAAAAATGAATAGGCTTGTAGTAGTCATGTTAAATATTTAACCCCTGAAGTGATAGGTATAAAAGATAATAGAAAGAAATGTTAGACACAATTAGATGACCTGATTTTAAAGGTTGGATCTGTTGAATGACTTTGAACAAATCACTTAACTCTTTCCAAGCCTTTTTCTTTATCTTTATAATACTTGTACTTACTTCCTCACAGGAATATGGAAGCATCATGTCTTGAATGCAGTCATAATATTAATAATAGCAGATATTTGTATAGTTTTTTAAAATTGGAAAAAAGTACTTTATATACAAAATTTCATTTGTTCCTCAAAACATTACCTGTCAAGTAGTTACAACAGGTAGTATTCTCATTTTACTAATGAAAAACCTGGATCTCAGAAGGGTCAAGCAACTTGTCCAGTAATAATTGTATAATTCCAAAACTATATAGACTATTTGGAAAAATTGGTGAAGAAGGAGTTCTACCAAATTCTTTATATGATACAAATATGGGACTGATACCTAAATCAGGAAGAGCCAAGAGAAAGAAATTATAGACCAATTTCCCTAATGAATATATATGAAAATTTTAAAATTATATATTAGCAAAAATATTACAGCAACTTATCATGAGAATAATACACTTTGTTGAGGTAGGATTTATTCCAGGAATGTAAGACTGGTTCAATATTAGTAAAACTATCAGCATATTGATCATATCAGCAACAAAACTAGTAAAAACCATATGATTATCTCAATAGATGCAAAAAAAACTTTTGACAAAATACAACACCCATTCCTATTAAAAACACTAGAAAGCATAGGAATAAATGTATCTTTCTTAAAATGATAAAGTAGCATCTACCTAGAACTATCAGCAAGTATTATATGTAATGGGGATAAGCTAGAAGCATTTCCAATAAGATCGGGAGTGAAACAAGGATGTCCATTATCACCCCTGTTATACAATTTGGTAATAGAAATGTTAGCTTTAGCAATAAGAGAACAAAAAGAACTACTAATTGTGTCAGTAGTCAGATCTGAAGCAGGTCTAACTCATCCTAAGATGAGTTCTGTCTTCTATGTCACACTACACATAGTAGTAGCTTAATAAATATTTGTCAGATTGAATTATGAGGATCAAATTAAATTATGCATGTAAAATGCTTTGTAACAGCACTATTAACTCTCTTCACCAATGTGGTATTGTAAAAGAATGTAATGATTGTTTTTTATCTCATTAGATTGGGGGGGTCGCAAAGGGGGTGATTTGGGAGAGTTTCTGGCACACAGGATATAGTGGGAGGAAAAAAAGCAGTCTTTTGACCTTTTCTGAAAATGAAGAAATATTTTTGAAAATAAAAAGAAATTACTACATTATAGATTCATGATGAAGAAGCCAATATCCCCAAAGAAATAAGAAAAATGCAGCCTAGTGAATTTATATTATTGAATTGAATTGCTTTTATCATTTTATACTCTAGACTGGAAACACCAAGTTCCTGAAGCTAGATTTGGGATAATGCATTTCTATTAGAACTGAAGGTAGAAATGGACATATCTGCTCTTTATTTTAATACTTACTATATTTGACTTACTGAAAAAAATCAATGATACATTTAGAAAATGCAATTGAACTAAAAAAATAAAGTTCATGAACTTCCTGGTAAAGCAGGATTAATAAAAATAAAGAGGAAGCACAGTTTCAAATTAATGGCTAATTTTCAGTTTTGCCATTGGATTAGTGAAGAACCAACATCATCTCTTAATGAGAATACTTTTTATTGATGTTTGATTTCTACACAGCCCCAGTGAGAGACAAAAGTATGAAATTTTACACTTTGGCTGACACCAATGATAACAACATAACAACATAACACAACTCTTATTCTCATTAAATCCTAAAAGTGAAAAGCCAACTTGTTTCTTGCCTGAAAAATCATTAGTTTAAAATTTTGAGTAGATGATACATTTATTTCTTGGCCTACTCATGCTGTCTTACTAGGTCAATTTAAAAAAAAAAACTTTAACCCTGTCCTCATTAATGTAGCTTGTCATGGGTCCTGTCAATAGATGTTCCCTGAACTGTATTTACCATAGAAAAAACAGAATGCTCAACATCAAAACTGAAACTTTATCACTGAGAATTTTTTTTCCCTCACCTCTGTTCATTGGTCCTATTAGGCAAGCATTGAAATTAGATTTAATTGAAAGTTAATTTCTTTCTGTCAGCTCCTATTTTGGTCCCTGAGCAACTAAAGACAGAAGGAAGTGACACATTTTCTTCTGTTTTAAATTTTTTTTCTTTACTTTGACCTTAACAAATATGAAATAAAATGATCATTATCACATACAAAGTAGAACAGAAAAAGGGGATTGCACATGAAACTACAAATCTCCAATATGCTCAATTTCCTTTTTCTTTTAAGTGATGATTTATTTAACATATAACTTGTAGAAATGTCCTTCTTGTTTGTGTTTCTGGTATTCCTTCTATTTTGTCAAGTACATGGAAAAAAATGGTTCAATGACATTTTATTTCTCTCCTAGTAACCATATTTTCTACTCCCTTTCCCAAACTCTGCAAATCAAGAAAAAAAAAAGAAAAACAAAATCATTGTAACTAAGAGCCAAACAAAACTAATTCCCATTTCTCATATTATGTATATTAAAAAATGTGTGTCTTGTCTTTTGAATCTGTCACCTGTCAGGATGTAGGGGACATGCTTCATCACCAGTTGTTTGGTCTCTTGGTTGATCTATGCATTGAACAAAGCTCTTTAGTCACTTAAAGTTATTTATTCTCATAATGTTGTCGTTTTGTAAATTTTTCTATTCACTTTACTGATAATAAGTTCAAATAAGATTTGTGAAACATTAGGTTACTAAGGCTGTTGTCTATGGGGCAGATAAATTTATAGTTGCCTAAAATTCATTTGATGAAGTAGAATTAAATTAGTTGATAAGAATAATTATGAAAAAGACCAAAAGATAATTTGGGGAATTAAACATTGGATTCAGAATTAAGAAGAGCAAGTGTTATCAATTTGACCTATCACATTGGCATTTATTCATTTACTGAACAAGCATTTATTATTTACTCCATACAATGTACCATGCTAGGTGCTAGTAATACAAATGTGTATGCACACACAAATGTGTGTGTTCTTCTCTCTAGAGAGTTACATTTTTTTTTTTGCTTTTTGGAGGCAATTGGGATTAAGTGACTTGCCCAAGGTCACATGGCTAGTTTTTGTGTTGTGTCTTAGGTCAGATTTGAACTCAGGTCCTCCTGGCTCCAGAGCCGATGCTCTATTCAATGCACCACTTAGCCACCCCAAATCATACTTTTTTGTGTGTTTTGGAGGGCAATTGAGGTTAAATAACTTGCCTGAGGTTACATGGCTATTTTACTTGTGTGTGTGTGTGTGTGTGTGTGTGTGTGTGTGTGTGTGTTGTGTCTGAGGCCAGATCTGAACTCAGGTCCTCCTGATTCTGGGGCCAGCACTTTACTCACTATGCCACCTAGCTACCCCAAGACTTACATTCTAATAGTATGGAATGTGAGATACACAAATATCCTAAACACTTGGACTGCCACTAGCCACCTGTGTAATCTAGGGCAAATACCCTCAGTTTCCTAATCAACAAAATGATGAGATTGGAGCAAAGGACCTCTAAGTTCTCCATGCAGCTCCAAATCTCTGGTATTATTATTATTATTATTATTATTATTATTATTATTATTATTATCATTATTATTTTAAATGAGCAATGTAGAAAACTGCCTTGAGAAATTTGAAGAGAATAACCCTCCCCTCCCCACACCCAAAATATATAGGAAAGTTTTTTAAAGAAAATAGTCCCTATAGTACCTTCCTTACAGGAAGAGGCTGGATAAGACATAATCTATAACAAGCTTAGTAGGCATGTATGATTTTGGGCAAATCACCTCACTTATCCCATATCTGTTTCCTTATCTGGAAAATAAGGATTAAATGACCTCTCAGCTCCCTTACAGCTCTGTGACCCTTAAGCAAAAATATAGAGAAGGAAGAGAGCAAGTGAGGATGGGTAACAGAGACTCATTCAGTTTGATAGGAATATAAGATATAATTTATATAATGTATTACTTTAGAGAAGCCAGTAGAAATGGAAAACTCATTCAAGAAATTGAGGGGATGTCCATCAGTTGGGGAATGACTGAACAAGTTGTATGTGATTATGATGGAGTAATATTGTGCTATAAGAAATGATGAACAAGAATATTAAAAAAAAACCTTGGATATACTTAACATGAAATGATGTAAAGTGATAGAGTAGAACCAGGAGAACATTGGATATAGTAATAGCAATATTGTATGATGATCAACAGTGAATAAGTAAGGTATTCTTAGCAATACAATAATCTAAGACAGTTCTGAAGGACTTATGCAGAGAAAAAAAACTGATATAGAGTCTGAATGCAGATCAAATCATACTTTTTCTTTCTTTTATTTTGTTCTGTGTTTTCTTTCACAACATGACTAACATATTAATATATTTTGCATGTCTCTACATGTATAACTAATATCAATTTGCTTATCTTCTATGATGAATGCCAGTATGTAGTGGCTTTTTGCTCTTAGAACTAAGATGGGCCTTTCAAAATCAGTCATTAGATAGGCATCCTGAAGACTAATTATGAAAATTAGATGGAAACCAGTAATTCAGATATATGACATTTAATAAGATTAGTAAATCTTTTAGGAAGACCAGCCTTATCATATATAATGCTATCAAATAGGCATCTGTATGAAACACCTTTATCCACTCACAGGGACAATAATGAATCCTGTAGGGACATCATTTCAACTAGTTCTTGGGGTGAAGGTTGGTGAAGCCATCTATATATGTCACTATGTGGCACCTGAAGAGTATGAGGCCAGTTTCTTCCAAATTCTCATGCATAGAAAATGCCCAGAAGTGTTTGGACTAGATAATTTCTAACAGACCTTCAATCTCTAATATTCTAAGACTCTAAAAGTATAAGTTTAATTACAAGTACACCTGATAGCAAGATCACATTTATATTTTATTCCATGGGTACTGCAGAAAATCACAACAGTTCTATAGCTAGGGACCAGAAATTAGGGCCCAATTTATAATCCTTCTTGTTTAGTATATTGTAGATTAAAATAAAATTCTCTTGGCATAGCTTTCATTTAATTTTAATCTTGTTGTCATGAAACACATTGTTGTGCTATTAATCTTTAAAAGTACTGTGAAGTACTATTTTAGATGACTTAAAATTTTCTTGAAACTGCCTAAAAATGAAATGGCTTAACTAACTTAGACCATTTCTTGTAAAGATTTATCTGATTTAAAATTTTGTTGCAGAGTTTCAGACTGTCACATTTTTGAGCTGCTGATGTGGAAGGGGACAAAAATGAGTGTAAGGAAAACAGAAAGACTTTAAAATTTTGCTTTGTGATTCCTGACTCTTTAATGAAGTAATAATCATTGTGTGACACGAAGAAACCATTGTTGAATCCAAGTAGCCAGGTATGCCCATACTGAGGAACCTCTCTTCTTGGGAGGTGAGCACATGGTCCATACTGGCTTCAGACCAGAGAGGGATGGCTTATAACAAGAGGAGGATAGGCTGCTATGTGAGTATTACTCAGTACAATGGACAATATCATTGAGGACACCAAAATAGATGAGCTTTCTGAGGAAATGAAGGTAGAAAACTGAAAGCTGAGATTTAAGAAGGAGAAGGGTTTGAGATAGTCAGAATCTGCAAAACTCTAGAAAGATGGAGTTTCATACTCTGGATTCTAGATTAGCAAATTCACCTCCAATATGATTGAACCACTAAAAGTACAGCTCATTAGGCTATATCTCTTGCCTAAAAAGGTGGTTATAATTTAAATTCAAAGAAATACATTTTCATGTACATTTACTATGCAATTTCTCTTATGTTTTCATACCACTTACCTAATTAAAAAAAATACTGACTCAAGCCATTAACAAATTTAAAGTTCAGAATACATTTACCAGTGCAATAGTGAAAAAAATAGCATAACCAACATCAGCAGAAATGTCAGGGATATTAATGTTTTTTTTTTACAACCTTTTATATTTTCTTAACCAGTTTTAATTGATAGTCTAGGAAACTAGGCAGAGTATTTGTGGTCAGAAACAGCATTTGGAGAAGTCCAGATATCCCTGTGCACCTGTGGTAGACATTAAACTGTTTAGAACAATCCAAAGTGACATTTTTCAAAATATTTCCCAGAAAAACTCTGCAAACTGCTCAAAAAATTCTACATTGACTATGAATAGTGCCAAACACAGAACTATATGATTTTGATGAGAGAGTCTTCTAGGCAAAATATTACATTGTCTCTAAAATTGAAGGCTTAGGAGGAGGGGAATGAGAAGGTGTGCTAAATGACCTTTGAAAATTGCTTGTAGGGGGCAGCTAGGTGGTGCAGTGAATAGAGCACCAGCCCTGGAGTCAGGAGGACCTGAGTTCAAATCCGGCCTCAGATACTTGACAAACTTACTAGCCATGTGACTTCGGGCAAGTCACTTAACTCCAACTGCCCTCCAAAAAGCAAAATAAAAAAAAAAGAAAATTGCTTCCAACTTTAAATTTATAGCCCTAATTTATTCTCCTTCCTGAATAGCATCATTTACTGAGCAGAGTACTGAGAGCTTAACAAGTTCCGTGGAAAACTGATACCCAGTCTCTGTCCTCTTCAATCAATCGGTAAGCATTAATTAAGTGCTTATTATGTGCCAGGTAATATTTTAAGCACTGAAAATGCAAAGACAAAAATGAAACTTTGAACACTATAAAAAGTTTGAGGAAACAAAGTATATATGTATAAGTTTAATAGCTTAAAACTTAATAGCATTATCTAAAGTCATATGAATAAATGCCCTAATAAATCACATTAATTAAAGATATTAAAATTAAAGCAATTCTGAGTCAACACCCCACACTTAGTAGATGGGCTAATATGACAAAAAATGAGAGTGACAAATGTTGGAGGCATTGTGGGAAAACTGAGACATTAATACACTATTGGTGAAGTTGTATGTTGATTCAACCATTCTGTAGAGAAATTTGGAACTATGCCCAAAGGGCTATAGTATCATGCATACCCTTTGACCCATCAATAGTACTACTAGGTCTATATCCCAAAGAGTTAAAAACCAAAAATATGTACAAAAATATTTATAGCAACTATTTTAATGGTGATACAAAGGTAAATTGAGGGGATGTCCAATTGGGGAATGATTGAACAAGTTTTATGTGATTGTGATGGAGTAATATTGTGCTATGAGAAATTATTAACAAGAATATTAAAAAAAATCTTAGATATACCTCACATGAACTGATGCAAAGTGATAAAGTAGGACCAGGAAACATTGTATATAGTAAAAGCAATATTGTATGATGATTAACAGTGAATAACAAAGGAATTCTCAGCAATACAATAATCTCAGACAGTTCTGAAGGACTTATGATGAAAAATGCTCTTCATCTCCAGAAAAAAACAAAAACAAAAACTGATAGAGTCTGAATTCAGATCAAATCATACTTTTTCTTTACTTTTTTCTTTCTTTTTTTTGTTCTCTCTTTTCTTTCACAGCATGACTAACTTGTTAATATGTTGTGTAAGACTGTATATGTATAACTAATATCAAATTGCTTGTCTTTTCAATGAAGATGGGAAGGGGAAGGAGGAAAAGAATTTGGAATTCAAAATTTAAAAACGAATGTTAAAGTATTTTATATGTAACTGGGAAAAATATTTAATTAAAAACTACACAACTTTAATAAAGTAAAACTGCACTAAGGCTTTTGGGACAAATTGTATAAGTACTTATATACATTCATGTATGAGCATATACAAAATGAAAAAAAAAATCCAATATAGTTTTGGAAGAGAATGGGACATTTAGGTGGTACAGTGGGTAGAATTCAGGTCCTGGAGTCAGGGAGACCTGAGTTCAAATTCAGCCTTAGATATTTACTACCTGTGTGACCCTGGGCAAGTACCCTAATCCTGTTTGACTCTATTTTTTCATCTGCAAAAGAAACTGGAAAAGGAAATGGGATACCACTCTAGTATCTTTGCAAAGAAAAATCCCAAATGAGGTTTTGAAGAGTTGGACAGAACTGAAATGACTGAACAGCAATGACGTCAAAGAATGTACTAGCAGGCTGGGGTATAAGGTAAAAGGTTTGACATACTAGGTAGAATTCAAGGTGAGCCTTCGAAGAAGCCAGGGATTTAAAGAAGTTAAGATGAGAAGTGAGTGAACTCCAATGATGGACTGGCATGTAAAGGCATGGAGATGAAAGACAGAATCCTGCACATGTATGCAATAGCAAGTGTAACAATATGACCTAATGTTAGAGGGTGAGGAGGGAAAAAAAGCATAAGGAGCCTGGAATGATAGGAAAGGATTAGATTGTACAGCTTTAAATGTCAAAAACAAAGGAGTTGATATTTGATCCTAGAGGAAATTGGAAGTCATTGGACTTTATTGAGGAAGGTTGAGGTGATATTTTTATTAGACCTAATCTTTTGAAAAATTACCTTCTCATGGAGCTACAGAAAGACTGTGGAAGAAGAGTTCACTTAATTATAGGGAGGAGGATGTATTGTGAAGAGAGAGATAGAGGCATCAGTTTCTTTCCACTATGAGTCAATTTCATGTTATATTTGGTCCTGGACTTGGATTTAGGAGATCTGTAATCAGGAGCTTGACACTGACTTAGAAATTCACTCAACATCTCTGAGCCTCCATACCTTCATCTGTAAAAAAAGGAACAATACAAATACTCCATACCTGACAGGGTTTTTGTAATGAGAATGCTTTGCAGAAGACTATGTGGTAGGCAAGATAAAAGTTACTTTCTGCAAATTAGTCACTTCCTGAAAGCCCTTCAAATCTTCCATTGAGCTTCAACCTCCTCCACCAGTCAAAACCTTGAAATTGTTACCAAATGTAGAAGAAATAGAACTAAGTCAAAGTGGAAAAAAAAGATACAGTCTCTGAAAAAGTAAAATCCTTGTGAAAGAACATTATCAAACTTGAATACTAAGGAAATAAAAGAGATATAAAAATAAAATACATCAACAATGATTTTTTAAATGAGTTGTTATGTAATGCTCTATACATTCAAGTTCTTACTAGTATTATTATCATGGTATCTATACATTTTTTTTAATCAGTCTTCAAAATAATGTATAATCTGGTCACAGATTTAAAGCTAGAAGGGACATTAGAGGTCATTTATTGCAAATTATTCTTTTTGCAGATTTGAAAACTAGGGTGTATATATATATGACTTGCTGAAGGAAACCCAAATTTTAAGTGTCATAGAAAGAATTTGAACTCAGATAATTTGTGTACAGACCTGTGGCTCTTTCCATGATAGTACTATGGTGGTAAGTTGTTCCATGTAAATATCTTCAATTTCACAATCAGTGAAGATATTTTGACTGATTTAAAAAACCCTGATTATTGCAATCGCTCCTCATTTAACTAAATTGTCCCCTTTCTGTTGGTGTTGTGTGAACCTAGTTAGAAATTGACAGTCAGAAGCACAGTATTATGCTGCGTGGAGAAAAGAAGTAAAATAAAATACTGAAATTTCCAGTGAATTTCTCAAGAGACTAGTAAAGATTATATGGACTTTGAGTCCATACACCAAGATTTAGTGGGGAAAGTAATGAAATTTCCCCTTAGGAAAGAACTAGTTTGGATCTGCTTCTGGTATTTACTAGTTGTTTATTAATTAACAATTTTCTTATTTGTAAAATGGGGATCAATATATTTTAGTAAGTACATCAGAGGCATGTTGTGGAAAATGAACAAATTTGTATCTGTAAGTGCTTTATAAACTTTAAAATGCTATGAAATATTAGTCATAATTATTAGGAATGTCTTAGGAAAATCAAGAATGATAGGGTACGGACTGAAGCTGAGACTTTTTCTCTTTAACCCCAAAGAATTTGAGTCCCATTTGACCATAGCCCAGGGAAAGCCTTCACCTTAAATTCTCCCTGAATTATCCCAATTGATCTGGTTTTTCATACCTAAATCTGTTATGCTTAATCTATCCTAGCCCTCCATGGTCAGTTACCTCTGAATTGCAGCCATTTGTTTTCCACCCTGGATCCCATCAAAATCCCATTCTCTTTCTTCCTGGAGACTGACCTCTAGTAACACCAATTCCATTAATATCCTCCTTAGACTTCTCAAGACCTTCCTTAAACACTTCCTCTAGTCACCCCAGAGTACTTGGCCACCCCTACATCCCTCCCACAGTTTTTCTGTATATAAGATCTGTCTTGCTTTCAAGAAAATGCTCAGATTCATTCTGACCCACTGGCATTGGAGTCACAAATGCTCAGTTTCCTTAAGAGTCTAGATAATGGTGAGATTTCTTAAGAGTCTGACCAATATGGTGGATATTTAATAAACTTTGTTTTTCTTTAACTGAAAGGAGACTTGGGTAGAAATTATTTGGGCAGAACCCAATGTGTCAGTATTTTGGGGTCCTGAGGACCCCTAAATCCCAGCATTTTGGTTCCCAATGACCCCACAAAATATCTCCCTGGAAAAATTGCTCTTCCCACTAGTGACCTGGGATGGGACTATCAAAAGAGTGAAGATAGGGAAAAGAGAGATCATATATTAATCTGCCTATTAGAAGGCCTAAGAAATGCATTTTGAAAGCAAATAAATTAAAAAAAAAGGAAATTACTCAGGGAGAAAAGGAAAACCTTGCGCTTTTCTAAGACCCATTAGTAGAAGCCATTAAGAAATATAAGAATTTAGATCCTGACTCTATAGAGGGGACAGCAATCCTTAGCATGTAGATTATTAATCACTCTGCCCCAGATATTAGGAGGAAACTGCAGAAATTGGCCATGGAACCCCAGACACCTCAGGCCCAATTGCTGGAGTTCGCCTTTGGAGTCTAACAAACAGTGACCTAGTTGTAGCAGAGAGAATGAAGAGAACAAGTTAGAGAATATGCTCAATTCTTGATTGTTGCCATGGCCAGGAAAAAATTTGAGGGTGCTTCTGGCAACTCAGGCAGTGGGGAAAACTGCTTTCAATGCCACAAGAATGGCTACTGGTCCAAGGAGTGCTCCTCCAGGCGACCCTCCCCCAGGAAGTAAAACCTGTGGGACCATGCCCATGTAATGAGAAGGGACATTGGAGGAAGGATTGTCTCCAAGTTTGTAGAAGTGGTGTAGTCACAGCCCAGTACCCTGTCCTTCAGTCTTCTCAAGACTTAGAATGATGGGGGAGCCTGGGGCTTGGCAGTGCTCCCACTTTCTCCATCTCTCAGAATGAGCCCTGTGCAAAATTCAAGGCTGAAGGTTACCCACTTTATCATGGCTACATTTCTTGGTTTTAACCATTACACTGGTCCTACCCTCTCCTCGACCTGTTGGTTCAGGGGCATTGCAGGGGAAATTAAAGGATGTCTCCATACATACACCCTCCCCTGCCTACTTGAGGATCTCTTGTTTGAACATACCTTCCTTATGCTCTCCTCTTGTCCTCCCCCTCGTTGGGAAGGGTTCTAATGGTGAAATTGGGGGGCCAATTTTCTCTAGTTCATCCTCTAATATCCTTTTTCCCTCTGTTCACCAAACCTCCTTGTGTTTCCCTGGAATTATGGGAGATAGTTGAGTTGATTGTTTGGGACCAGGGAATTCCTGGCTGAGGTATTCATTCCACTACAGCTATTGTTTGCCTCCAAGAACCTAAAGTGTACCCTCATTGTGGTCAATATCCAATTAAGACCAAGGTCTGGGAGGAACTCAAGGCCCTAACTCCTGAGTAAACATTTTTACTTACCAGAAATGTGGTTTCTATGTTCTACATGCTCATGGAGCAATTTGGAAAGAAAGGGGATATCAACAGCAAAAAACAAACAAACAAACAAAAAAAAACAACCCTCCCCTATCAAACATACTCTTTCATGTTTTGGCCTTACCATAATTATCTTTAATTCTTTCCAGGGAAATTCTCTTTTATCCCTGGGAAATTGTCCTTTCTCTACTCCTTTTGTGCCTGTTTGGTCCTTTTTTGCTTAACTTCCTTGCCAGGTTTGTCTCCTCCAGGGTCTGAGCTATCATCTTCCAGATGACTATTCAGGCTATGTACCAACAACCACCTGAATCCAAGGTCTTCAGTCCTCTGTACCTGGCATCATCCAGGTTCCAAATTTGACCCCTTGAACAAAGTCTGTCCCCTTTAACAGGACCCAGATAGGCAGGGAAAGCTTCATGCCCTTGCCAGCAGGAAGCAGTTTTAGAAACCAAGACCTTCACCCTTTGCCCCAAAAGAATTTGGGCCCCATCTGTTCTAGGGGGAATGATAGTATACAGGCTTAAGCTGATACCTTTTCCCTTTACCCCCAAAGAAAGTGAGTCCCACTTGTCTATAGACCCAGGGAAACACCACCTTGGATTGTCTCTGAATTTTACCCCTTGATCTGGCTTTTCATGTTCAAATCTATTACCCTCAACGTAGCCTAGCCCTCCATTGTCTGTTACCTCTGGACTGCCTCCAGCTGCTTCCCACCCTTGGTCCCATAAAAATCCTATTCTCTTCCTTACTGGAGTCTGACCTCTAGTCATCCCAGTCCCTTCAAGATTCTCCTTAGACTCCTTCTCAAGACTCTCGCTAATTCCCTCCTCTAGTCACACCAGACTACTTAGTCACCCCTAGATCCCTCCCACAGTCTTTCAGGTATATAAGATCCATCTTGCCTCCATGAAGGTCCTCAGATTCAATTTGGCCCACTGGTATTAGTGTCACAAATGTTCAGATTCCTTAAAAGTCTAGCCAATTTGGCAGATTGCAAAGCTAAGCACAAGCAGCTTTCTAGAGGACTGCTGCTATAAACAGCTTTCAAGATTATGATTACAGAGTATAGTGAACTCTCTTTTTATTCAGTAACAAATCAGAGTAAAACATTCACAGAAAATAAAAATACAGCATTCACCATGTCACAACTTAACAACTTAACACTGAAATGGCCATGTAGTTTTTACCAAAGTGATCCCATATTTTTAAACAAAATACATTCATTTAGTAAGTCCTTAATTTAGTAAATCCTTAATTCAATCATCAAAGTACAAAGTTAAAGTGCTCTACCCATGGGGTGCAAACAAGTTACAATACAATATCATCAGTCACCACTCAGTATTTTCTTAAGGGGTAGTGGAAAGTACAAAGGCCATCCACCTCTAGGTCACAAGTAAGTTAAAATTTCATTAGTCAGCATTAAATACTCAAGGAGAGGTCTTTTCATCTTGACTCGAGGCAGGCTCTCAGCTTCCATGATTCCTCTTCCATGGCCCCAGCTCCTGCCCAAATCTAAGCAACTACCACCTGAGTTCAAAGACAGACAGCTCCCTGTTCCTTGTCCAGCTCTCTGTACAGTTCCCGCTCCACATAGAAGCTCACAGTATCCAGTCCACCTCAAGTCCTTCACAGTTTCTGTTCCTGAGAAAACTTAACAGAGACACAACAATATCTACACACATCAAGCTTAGCAGAATTACAATGATATTCACACACATGGTCAGCACTATCATCTCAATTCACTTTCTGCCTGTGAAATCAACACAAACCCAAAACAGACAGAGAAAGTACCCACACCACAGTCAAGCTTCCTCTGGCAGCTCTGGCTGGCCCTCCGAAGTCCTTGGCAGCTCAGCTGGCCCTTGGAAGTCTTCAGCAGCTCTGGTTGGTTCTCAGAAGCAATCAGAAGGAGTTTGGCTGGCTTTCAGAAGAAGCTCTTCTGCCCCAAGTTCTGTTCTCAAAATCACTTTCTGCAGCTCTGTTCTCAAAATCACAATCACTCTCTCCAGCCTCCATGTGGCTTGCTCCAAGAAATTCTGCCTTAGTTCTCAATTCTCATTTTTCTTCTCAGTTCTTTTCAATTCTCAGTTCAGTCTTTAGTGCAGCAGTAGCAACCCAGACTCCAGATGCTTACTGAGAGAAATTCTCTCTGTCTCTGTCTCTCTGTCTCTGTCTGTCTGTGTGTCTGTCTGTCTCTCTTTCCCTGGCAGCAGCTGCTCTGCCTCCACTGTGCTTGCCCCAAGAAGTTCTGACTCCCCCAGCTGGGGTTTTTCCCATATATAAATATAAATACAGTATTAGCTCCTCCCTGTTCAGACCCTTCCTGTTACATCAGCAATAGGGGTTCATACCTTTTGTTTCTTAAGAGAGGCTTGATATAATTAATTTGAAACTAAATACTAAGTATCTGTTAGCTTGCCAATACAAAGGGATTCTTCAAATTTCATTACTATTACACAGATCTTTAATAAACTTCATTTTTCTTTGACCAAAAGGAGACTAGGGCAGAATTCATTCAGGAAGAACCTAGTGTGTCAGTATTTTGGGGTTCCAAGTACTTCAAAACCCCAACAAGGAGATGTCCTAGAACATTTATGCTCAGACTTTTCATCCAGGAAAAGAACAGGCTTTTTGATTATTTCTCTTCCTAATAATATTGATAATACCTATTGACATATCACTTTAATGTTTGCAAGGCACTTTATAGATACTATCTTATTCAAACTTTACAACAATCCTGTGATATATGTGCTATTATTATTCAGATTTTAAAGGTGAGTAAAATGATATATGGAGACTTTAAGTGACTTACCCAGGGTCAAAAAGCTAAGTATTTGAGGCTATATTTAAACTCAGAGCACTAGGAACTGATGATTATTTAATGTAATTTTTGGAACTTAATAAAGGCCAGAGCCTGAATTAATGAACCAGAAGAGCCTAGACATAACATCTTCTTTGTTCTTTGAAGTAAACTTAGACAATACCTCTTCTTATGTCAATAAGATCACCAGATTGGACTCCCTTAAGTGTATTTTCCCTCTGTTTATAACCATTAAGGATGAGACCCTTAATCCAAGACACTATCTTGCACAATGGGACCTTTTCTTTTCTTAATATTTTTATTTTATGGACACATAATATGTTATGGCATGTTAACAGTAAAGAAAACACAGATATCCTGGGTTGTAATTTCAACTGATACTTTGTCAAATCTCTTATTTTATTGTATTTAACACCTCTTTAATTAAGAATTTTTTTTCTCATAGTATGGTTAAACATAAATGGAGATCATAAATTTGAGTGACACAGTCATGTTGAGTTGGGATTTGTTCTAAAATATATTTCAGCCTGGTCATTCTTTTATCAGTCAGTCAGAACTGAAATTTAGGCTCCCTGTATTTATAGGTTGGCTAGCTTCAGTCTAGCTTTAAAGGAAAAAATAATATGAATTTACATATCAATTAACCTGTTTGCCTCCTTTAACCAAACTTTCAAGTCGACAGCATGGAGTCAGCAAAACCTAAGTTCAAATTTGACCTCTGATGCTTCCTAGCTGTGTGACCCTGGGAAGTCCATTTAACCATTGTCTTCTCTGTGTTCTCATCTGTAAAATGAGCGTAATAACAACACCTACTTTACATGGATATTTTGAGGATCAAATGAGATAATACATGTGAAGCACTTTGAAAACTTCAAAGTACTATATAAATATTAGCTATTACTATTTTTATCAATCACATGAACCTGACAACAACAAATATTTCCTTAGACCACTTCTTAAGGTGGCTATTACTTTTAGCTTTGACAAAGTCTGTAGAAAATGATTTTTTTGGAGCTCCTCTGATGACAAAATTAGATCAGATTTGTAAAGCATTTTGCAAACCTTAAAGTACCATGTAAATGCTATTATTATTATTGATATTGTTGTTATTGTTATTAGCACTAATTTGAGAATTAAAAAAATAGTTCCCCTAAACTACTTTTTAGGTGTTTATTTCTTTTCCAAGGTAAACTTTATGAAAAAATGGACTTCTTTTGTGATTAAAAACAAAACAAAATGGACTTATTTGTATTTCATGTTCTTTTTTAAACAGTGAGTTCTGACTTTTGTTAAACTATCCACTAAAGTTAAGGGAATGTTAATGTTCCAGAACTTCTCTTTTCTTTGTACTTTTCTCTCCTCCTTCACCCAATTCCATTAAAATAAAAATGTCTCATAGTGTTTGAAGGCTTACCTATAGCTTATTCAAGCTTTATCTCAGTCATTGTTTTTTAGAACCCTAAGATATTCTAACTGCTTAGCAGCATTTCTCTGTATGGTACTAATGGTAGTGCTATATAAAGCAATAATTTAAAAAATATAGATATTAAGTGAGCTATTTTGAAATAAACTATTTATTCCTTTAGCTCAGAAGTTACTTGTACCCAAGTAAATTTATCTAAGGCATTTTTAATTCTCTGAAATGGTAGTTATCAGTCTTTTAAAATTTATCTTTTTTGTTTTCACTTCTATTGGAAACACAGTACATAATTCAAGAGAATTGTGGTCTAAGACTTTTCTAGATCACAAAGACCCTATTATATTCCCAAATCTTCAAGCATTAAATGAGTTTACCTGCATGACCTTCAGAAAACCAGGGCTAGACCACAACATTTGTAAAATGTAGTGAATTTAGTTGCTGTAATAGCAAGGTTGCTTCATAATGAATTATATACCCTCTCATATATGTACATTAATTATATACTGTAGGGTGTAAATGGAATAGTGAACTTGAATTCACGAATACTAGGTTCAAATCTTAGCTCTTTTACTTACTAGTTATGTGACACTGGCCACAATAAATGCCTTTGTTTCACCTTGAGGGTGGTAAAAAAAAAAAGTAACTAGGACTTGGATATTAGTTGGTTTGTGGAAAGGAGGTTATAATAAATTCCTATTTCTCTATACTTGGAAAAACTAAAAATAAGAGAACTGGAAAATGAAATGAGACTATGTTCTGAGTGGGACAGAGAGATTCCAAAAAATTAACAATAAATAGATTAACAATAAATAGATATGCCAAGTTTTCAGAAGCACATAACCTTAGTTTCTTAGATAATAAAAGTGTTGTGAATTTAGTTAATGGAGGGAATTTCTATGTAGGAAGTCATTCACACTGAAGAGATCATACACTCAAGCTAGGAGGTAGCTCACAGGCTATCTATTTCAAACTCCTCATTTCGCAGAAGAGGAAAATGAAGTGTAGAGAGTAAATAATACCTCAAGTTCTTATAGGTAGGATTTAAACTCATTTTCTTTGACTTCAAACCCAACACACTATCTACAAGATAGTAATTTAGATATTAAATAAAGAATGAAAAATTCAAATACAAATGAATTTGTATGCAATAGTTTTTGTTTCGTTTTGTTTGGATTAGCTTACTGCTACCCTGGAATAGAACTGCAGGTAGGTGAATTCATTTGTATTATAGAATTTTGAAGGACATGTCTTACAATGGAAAGGATGTTAAACTCAGAGATATTACATCTTGTAGTGGCAAAGAACTGGAAACCAAAGTAGTGCCTATCAGTTAGAGAAGGACTGAAATCATGGTACTTATATGTAATGGGATACTATCATATTGTAAAAAAAAAGTTGAAAAATCTAGGAAGACTTGTATGAAGTGATGCAGAGTGAACAGAAGCAGAACAATTTAAATAATAACAGCAACATTGTAAAGATGAAAAACTTTGAAAGACTAGAGAGCATTCTGATGAATAGAAAGACCAACTATCATGTCACAGGATCTATGATTAAAGTATCTTATCTATTTCTTGAAAAAGAGATGATGGAAAAAAGATTTGGAAGGAGCTACATTCTCTGAAGTGGCTAATGCAGGAATTTGTTGAGCTTGAATATTCATATTTGTTATGAGTTTTGTTTTTCTTCACTTTTTAACCAATTAGGGGTAGAAATATAAATATTTATTAATTTAAATCAAATTTTGAAAAAAAAATTCAAACAATTCCACCAATTTAGTATTTTAAACCTAAATTTGAAGTCATGGGAGATGAGCTTGAATTCTTTGCCTCTATGGCGTTGGGTAAATCCCCTCTTTGAGTCTCAGTTTTTATATCCACAACAAAATGAGTTGGTTTGACTAGATGATCTGCAAAGACCATTCAGACTCTAGATCTAGGATACTATGAACCCATGAACAATGGGGCCAGAAGTTTTAGAGGGCCTTCATTGCTGAATATTCAAAGATAAGGCATGGGATACATGCATGACACATGGAATATCTTCAAGGTATGCGGTATCTCTTAATATATCTCCTGCTACAAAGCTGGTCTTAACCATAAATTTAGCCTGACTTTGGGCCTGATACCCAGTCATATACTAATTTAAAGTAAGTGACAGTCCAGAACTGCTCATTGGCTTCACCCCTCGCTCCTCAGCATTAGGAATAACAAGCCACCAAAGCTGATACCACTATCACCTCTTTTATTCTGCATAGGTCTTCAAGGTATCCTGAAAGGTAGAGGAACTCAACCAGCTATTTTCTCTCAATTCTACGCCCCAGGAATCCCACCTACTATTAATTACTAATGAAGAACTGGGAACATAATGAAGAACTGGGAACAAAAAAATGAAATTTCAGGCACATGAAAATTCATGAACCTTTAAAATAATTGTGAATTTTTCATTATCTGTAAAGAACATTGTGATGTTCAGAAGTACACAGGCATTCTTGTACTGATAGTTAATTTATAAAAATGATAATAAGGCATTTTCAGGGCAATAAATCCATGACAATTAACTTTAGGTGGAAGATCCACTGACTATTCTACTCTATAACAGAAAATGAGAGATTTACCAAATGTGAATCTGGTTTGTTTGGTAGACTTTTCTTCTCTTTAAGGACACAGAAGACCAGTTCTTTAGAAGTTTCAAAGATCATAGTTTTAAAGCTTACAGGGACTTCAAAGGACATTTGGTTCAATATCCTCAGTCCACAGATGAGTAAATTGAGGTCTAGAGAGGTTAAGTGAGTTGCTGAAAGTCTCATAGGTAGTTAGTAACAGAGATGGGATGTGGACTTTGGTCCTTTGACTACAAATTATGTTGTTTTCCCCAGTGTTGCTGTAGTCTCCTACTGATGAGACATTCTTTTTTTTTTTAAAGCAATTGGGGTTAAGTAACTTGCCCAAGGTTACATGGCCAGTTATTTTGTGTGGATGTTAAGTATCTGAGGCCAGAACTGATTCCCAGGTCCTCCTGATGCCAGAGCCGGCGCTCTTACTCACTGCGCCAACTGCGCCCCCTGACATCCTTTCTTTAAAAATTCTGAATTTAAGAAAAACTGAACAAAATTAGTATTTGCATATGCATAATTGAACAGAAAAAAAGAGGGGCAACAAGACCTGAGAATTAAGGGCTTTATTGCATGTAGCATACTTTTCTTTTTTCATTATATAAAGTCAGCTGGTAGGTTTCAACACTGTCTTCCCTCCCTCCCTTCTGCCTTTTCTTTCCCTTCCCTTTCTTCCTCTTTCCTTTCCTTCTTTGCTGCTCTGTCCCTTGCCCTCTCAGCTCCATGACTCCCTTGTCCCATGAGAGAAAAATAAAGATAAAACCCTTGTAACAATTATGCATAATCAAGTAAAACAAATCCTCCTCTTCACTATATTCAGAAATATGCAACTTATTCTGAATTTGAGCAATCATTTCTTGTTCAAGAAGTGAGTATCATGCATCATCTTTAGTCTTCAAGAATAATTTGACACTTCATTCCTCAAAGTTCTCAAGTATTTACAATTTGTTCCTCCCACTTCCCCACCCTTTATAGTGTTATTGTTGTGTAACTGTTGTGGTTCTGCTCACTTCATTCTTTATCAGGTCAGTCTTACTGAGGTTCTCTGAAAATATCTGTTTCATTCAAGCATTCTCCTTTGTGTCTTTGAATATTCTCACATCTGTTTTAATCTGTTCCTTTCTATTTCCCTCACATGTCAGAGGAAATTATATGTTTGGTAATATAAAAAGTTATCTAATTAGAACTCCACTCATTCTCCATATATGACAAGAAATAATTTGCTTTTGCTATTTTTAAAGTGTACTAAGTTAGAATGTTTAGATCATGCTCTCCTAAAGTCCTCAAGTTTGTTGTTATCTCTTCCCTTTTAATCTTTCTCTACTTTCCAGAAAAGTTTTATTTATTGAAATCAGGAAAAGCATGATTCATTCTGATGACAATTTGCCAAATGTTTAGTTACCCGATTTACTTATCATTTTTCCTCTTATGACGGCCTTAAGAAATGCTACATATCATTGCCTTGTCCCAAGGGAAAGCAGGTGATTTATGCATAATAACCCTCAGTTACATCTTGCTAACAGATTAATATCACTTGTAAATGATAATTGGGGATCAGATGGAGAAATGTCAGATAACAGATTAACAATTTGTAAAACAAAGCAAACTCCTAATTTGATTCTGATAAAATAATATAATTCTACTTTAGGAGCAGTAATTTCATATGATGTTCAGTCTACTCTTCTTAGATGAAGTAGGGTGAAGCAAACTTTCTGTTAGAGATGATTGGGTATTATGATACATTACCTGCTTTCAAAAAATATACAGGGAAACCAACCCATTTCTCTAGATTAATCTGACTTGTTTAGTGTTCTCCCTCTCTTTGTATTCAGATAAGGTGTTCAGTACTAACTTTATTCTTTTTTATGTTCTCTGAATGTTTTCTTTTTTTAAAGCATTTTCTATAAACTTTAAATAATGACAGTTTTGTAAAGTTCTGAATTTTTCAAATGCTTTGAATTTTAATTTGGTGCTTTACACTTTCTGAGAGCAAGATACATGGGTTATAAAAAAAATCTCATGGATATGAATATGTAGGTTTCAGTCACATCAGGCAATGTTTTAATCAAATTAAAATGTTAATGCCTGGCATTTGTATGGCATCTATCACCAGGGAGTTTCAACCATTTTATTGCCAGTTAACAATTATTGGTCCCATCTTTTAGCTAAGGAAAGAGAGACGGGGAAATACAAACATTATTTTCTTCAGTTTACATAGTGAATGACGAATTGAAAAAAAAAAACACAACTTCTAGTCCCATGTGTCCATGTTATTGGTTGGTATATGAGCCTTCACTGGATACTAAAACTTTCATAAGATACTTTTAAATTAAACTCTTAAAAAATCCTTTGGGAGGTTCATATTTGAAACAGCATCTAGTAGGAAATAATTTTTCATTCATCCTTCAGGCATCCATGTGGTACCATTTTTATCCTTGCTCCATGCATAGCAACACTAACTTTTCTTAGAATTCAAATGTTCTGTGCTTTTCACCCTCATTTACATAGAATTAGTGTCTTCATATGTTGTGACCCAATTTAGATGTCAGTGAGTGTGTGTGATTCTTTGTGATCTTAATAATTGGCCTTCTGAAATATATAGGTAACAACTAAGAAATTGTAATTTTTTTCCCATGGATTTGAGATATTTTTTTTAAAAGAGGCAAATAGAGAAATCTATTCATTGACTTATTTAATTACAGGCAACTTAGAGAAAGAGCTAAATAAATGCAAACCACTGTCTGTAATGGCATACTCTTCTCATTAATTTAAAAATATTAACAATTATAGTTTATTTAAACTCAGACTTGAGCAAAATTAACTTCCCTGAATTTACATTGATTCCTCTGAGATCTGAAAGTGTTTCCTAAAATTCCAGTTACATTATGTCAAAAGCTTTCTCAATCAGCTTTCTTTGAGCTTCTATTTTCTCTTGAATATATGACACATTTAATTGCTTATTTATAAATAAGAGAGATGGTCTTACACTTTTAAAAGTGCCATATAACCTAGAATGGTAATTTCTGCATTTAGACAAAATATAGAATTACACAAATATATAACTCAATGAATTTTAAAAGAAAATTTTAAAGTCTACCAGCATCTTTTTGTTTATAATGTCAGAATTATTCATTCATATTAAGTATTTGAAAATAATTTAATATAAAATGGGAATAAAAAGATAATGATTATGATAGTGATGAAGATGACTAATCCTATGGAAAAAAAATTCATGAGTAGGATACTTTGAGAGTAAAGACATAATTTATGGAAGGAATATAAATGGACATTTGAAGCATTTACTATATTTAATACAATACACATATAGCATCTGTATGCATGACGATGCTTGCTATGGCTACACTGGTAAAAAATTTTGCATAAGATAGTTTATACATATATCTCAATACCCTTGAGCCAAATTCTGCACCATAGACAAAAAGAACTATAACAAAATCTCCTATTTGGTTGTGTATAAGTTTTTATTTCATTTTGAAAATACTGGGAATACAAAGAGACTGTTCAGGGAAATGATATGGCACAGTGGATGGAGTGCTTGGCCTGAGTTCAAATCTGACCTCAGACATTAGCTTACTGGGCAAGTCACTTAACTGTGTTTCCCCCAATTTCCTCATATGTAAAATGAAAGGGAAATGGCAAAACCACTCAAATAACTTTGTAAAAAAAAAAGCAAATGAAGTCATGGAGAGTTGTTCAAAACTGAAATGACTAGATAATAACAACAACAGCAGCAGCAACAAAAACAACAGCAAAAAGCATTTATTAATCACTTTGCTATTAAGCACTTGTTCTATTGTCAGAATTTAGCTCTTCTGCTAAATGACCAAGGCCACATAGAAAATAGAAACAGATGCTGATTTCAAGTGACTTACATTCCAATGCAGTAAAAACATGTATACAGAGGTACATATTAAATCCATATTAAGTAGATGGAAGGTAGGAAAAAACCTTCTGTAAAAAGTGACATTTGAGCTCGAAGTAAGCCAGGGACTCCAGGATATATACAAGAAGGTAGAAAAAGATTCCAGACATGGGAGACTGCCAGTACAAAAGCATGAAGATGGTTCTCTCTCTCTCTCTCTCTCTCTCTCTCTCTCTCTCTCTCTCTCTCTCTCTCTTTCTTTGTATGTATGTATATGAGTATACACACACAACACACACACATCATATGCATGCATATATGTATGTATATGTAAGAGACAGGCTGACTTGAGGGAGGGAGACCAATTATAAAACTATTGGAATAATTCAGGCAAGAAGTGATTGAGGGTCTGATCTAGGAAGTAGTGGTTGTGTGAGTAGAGAGAGCATTTGAGAGATGTGGAGAAAGAAATGACAAGATTTGACAACTTACAATATATGAGGTAAATAAAAATGAAGGACTCCAAGTTTGTGATGAGTGAATGTGTGGTGCTACCACTGACAGAAATAGAGAAGTTGAGAATAAAGGTGGTATTGGGGAGAAGATAATGAGTTTTGTTTTGGACATAACTCATAAGACGTGCCTTTAAGAATTTTACAAGCTAGAAGGGGAGATAACATATTTAGACTACTAAATAGAAAGATCAATATATTTTTATGAATATATCTATAGATAGAATGATTAAAAAAACATAGATCAAAGCAAATGCTTAGAAAATACACAAAGTGTCATGTGAGAACTGAAAAAAAGATGGGTCATTTCTGGTTTTGGCAGATTCCCCAAATATACTAGTCCTGAGGGAGTAGAATTATATTTGTGTCCCACCTATAATACATTTTAGGATATTGTGATTTATTATCAAGTTAGTTTCCTTAAATGAATCAATCTATTTTATGCTCCATGTATAGACATAGCCTTTGTCTAATTGGGTTTATGATTCTTTTGTTTTACTTCCCTAGGAATTTATTGTGGATGGTGTGTTCATTGTTTTGGAACGAATCCCATACTGTTTTTTTTTTTCACCAGACCTATGAAAATCAAGAATATCCTTTGAACAAGTAACACCAGTACTAACCCTATCCTAAAGGGGAAAAAAGAGGAAAATGCCACATATGGACAAATGTACACATATACAATAATATTGCTATCTGTGCTTTTTGAGTGGCAAAAATTTGGAAACTAAGGGGGTCTTCATCAAATGGGAAATGTTTAACAAATTAGGTGATATGTATATAAAGGAATATTATTGTTATAAAAATAATCAAATACATGGAGAGGTATAGATATTTCTCCCTATATCTATCTATCTATCTATCTATCTATCTATCTATCTATCTATCTATCTATCTATCTATCTATCTTTCTATCGTCTATCTATCTATCCGTCTATCTATCTATCCATCTATCCATCTAAAGGTAGAGACAGACAGACAAAAAACTTGCTTTTATATACTTGTTTATATGTTGTCTCCCCCATTAAACTGTGATTTCCTTGAGAGTAGGGACTGTCCTTTACCTTTCTTTGTATCCTCAGCTTGGCATTTAGTAAGCCCTAAATATGACTACAAACTGTAGTGAAATTTTATCAGAGGCAGAAAAATCAGTGTAAGGAAGAGGGAACATGATTTCCCATCATCTACCCATATCTTAGTTGATATAGTCACACTGATGACATTTTGATTTGTAAACAGCATGCATCCTGGTCCTTTCCCTTTCCATAAATAAGTAGATATTTTGCTTGTTCATAATAAGAATGGAAGCATGTTTGCACTCAGGATGATTTGAGCTGTAATTTTTATTAAAAACAAATAAACAAACCACTTAATAGTTGGACAATGCTGAGTGCATCACAGAAGAGACTCAGTTTCCTCATTTATAAAATTGGAATAATAATAATTGTAACTCTTACTCAAGTACTATATAGATGTCAGTTACCATCATTATCTTTAATTTCTAACTCTTTTAATGTAGAAGGATTCATCTAGATGTATTCCAATATGTTATTCCCCTCCCCCACAAAAAGTACTTGATTGTCCATGTTGCTATCATGGGGGGTGGGGAGCAAGAAATATTGAGTGTTTCATTCCTTTGTTTTTGATATGAAGTGTTCTTATCACCAAGATGTCCCAATATACATTTCAGGATATCTATGAACTTGAATGGGAAAAAGAACCTTTGTTCAAACATCTTTTCATCATATCTGACTCTTCATGACCTCATTTGGAGTTTTCTTGGTTAAGATACTACAGTAGTTTGCCATTTCCTTTTTTCAGCTCATTTTACAAAAGTACCTTTATTTCATTTTTAATCTCATGTATTTTACTTTATATCTAAAACAATAGGCTTTACTAGACTGTCAGAGGCCACCCCTCCTGCCTCTGCTCTGTCTGTCTGTCTGTCTGTCTGTCTGTCTGTCTCTCTCTCACACACACACACACACACACACACACACACACACACACACCTTGGTCTAATGTCATATTCTTTGTGTGAAATTCTTATTTCTAGTTTGTGCAAAAGGAAGAAGAGAACTCAGAAAATTAGCTTAAGCATATTAATAGTAATTGGGAAGTTATGTCTTCTGCCAAAGCCCTGCTCAAGACCTACATCTCAGCATTAAGATGACTGACTACAAGTACTTGCTATGATGGATTCTTTAAAACTACAAAGGAATTGAAAGTGAGCTTGGCAATTTTTAAATTGTGTAATAATTCTAATTCTTATAATCTTACAGTGGAAATAATTTCATTGAGATAAAAGCTCATCTCTAAAGGCTGGACCAGTAGGTAATTATATATGTAAAGTATATGCCTATGTCTATATCTGCATGTGCATATATGTATAATTGTATGTGTATATGTATGCACAACTACTTATGTATATGTATACACAACAACAGCAACAACATGTGAAGACTATCTACAAGGACGATCTTGGGATTTGTGTTGGTGGAGGGAATATTATCCTATTGGGTGAAATCTTAGGTCCTTAAAGTTATGAAAGCGGAGTCTGACTTAAGCAATTACCCTTTGGAATAGATGACTAAACATAAACAGGGAATGGGGAATTAATTCTATGAGGCTAAATAAAAGGCACACAATACTAATTTGATGAGTTTTTTTTTCCTTTTTATCCCACTAAGTTCAGATATATTAGAGTCTACTTCTCAGTGTAATTCAAGTGTCAGTCAGTTAAATTGTTATCCCATCCTAAAATTGAGGATTTATTTGAAAGTAGGAATGGTTAGCAGGAAAACAAAAGTTGCAAAGATTCATGTTTTATTATAGTTAGCAAAACCCTTTCTATAAAGTACCTTATCTGTACCTTTATCAGTAAAGGCCCAAGATTAATTTTCCTCTTCATTTATAATTCTAATTATGTTATACAACAACAAAATGATAGATTTGTAAACTGTGAGTGGAACAGTTATTAATTATTACAGTGATGGGGCATCTGGGTGGTGCAGTGGGTAGAGTGTTAGGCCTGGAGCCAGGAGGACTCTTTTTCCTGAATTCAAATCTGACCTCCGACACTAGCTGTGAGAACTTGGGCAAGCCATTTAAGTCTTTTCCCTTTAGTTTCCTCATCTGTAAAATGAGCTGGAAAAGGAAATGGCAACCCATTCCAGTATTTTCCCAAATGAAGTCATGAAAAGGTGGAAAAATTTTAAAAACAACTAAACAACAACAACTATTCTCGGCTAACGCATGTCATTTCCTGTTGTCTATTTTCAGTTGATGATCCTTTTTCTGGAGTGTTGTTCTTCTGTTTTGTTTTGTTTTGCTTTTGCTCTTGTAAATCAAGACCAGAAACTCCTCACTTGGGCCACGTGGATAACACTTCCTCTATCTTTGCCAAGTTCCTCTAAGAACTCTTGGCATTCCACCACTGCCATAGATGCTACAGTCTCTTTGGACTAAGAGATTATCGCCAGTGGGGCTGAGAGGGTGATGGAGGATAGATCTCTGGGATAAAGAAACTCCTTTAAAAAGGAAGTATGTAAATAGATGTCCTTTAAATTTCTTGGCAAACATAAATCTATAATACTATAAATAATCTTCTCAGGTCACATGGGCTTGCAAAGAACTTCATTCCCAGTAATTTCTGAGAGGATATCTCCCCATTCTCCCCAGGATCTGTTTTTCTTCCAAGATCTTTCTCCAAGAAAGGCAAAAGAGGAAATGAAGTCTAAAAAGATGTTCAGTACCCTATTTTTTGGCAAGTACAAAGAAACAGTTTCTACCCCAGTCACCAAATAGTCTGCCCTACAATAATTACATCCAGCCAATTCATTTTGGAAGCAGCCCTCTGTAGGACTAATTGCCATAGATAGAACATTATAAGCAGTTCAAATGAATTGAAGTCAAGTTCTGCCATAGATTGTTCCTAGGCATATGACCCTAAGCAAGACACTTAACCTTTCTCAGACTCAGTTTGCTCATCTATAAAATAGGGACAATCAATGTATCTATTTCACAGGGTTGTTTTGAGGGTCAAATGAGATAACATAGGCATTTACTGTGTAATAGTTCATTTGTATATATTTGTTTGCTTGTTGTCTCTCCCATTGGATTGTAAGGTCCTTGAGGGCAGAGATTGTCTCTTGTCTCTTTTTGTAATCCCAGTACTTTGCTTAATGCCTGGCAAATATAGGACATAAATAAATGTTTATTGATTATTATTGACAAAGGTTTTTGGGAACTCTAGAATTCTATAACAATGGTAGCTATTATTATAATTTTATGATGAAAATTTTCCTCTAGGAGACACCAAGGGGTGTGACCATACCCTTTATAGGGAAATGCAAGCAAAAGTTTCATCCAGAGGCTCACCTTCCAATAAGCACCAGGATCAGGGAATTATGTGTGTGTGAGTGTGTGTTTGTGTGTGTGTCTGTCTATCTATCTATCTATCTATCTATCTATCTATCTATCTATCTATCTATCTATCTATCTGTCAGTCTGTCTGTCTGTATGTCTAATCTATCTATCTATCTATCTATCTATCTATCTATCTATCTATCTATCTATCTATCTATCTATCTATCTATCTGATATCAGGAATAATAATTCAATAAGACCAGGGAATACCCTTATTAACACCTTATTTGTATGAAACCATTACAAATCTCAAAATTTGGCTCTGTTAAGAAGCCTATCCGAGCTTTATCTTTAATTCTGGGTATCAGACAATTCCATATCATTTCATCTAATAAATCCTTCCCCAGAACTTTATGGAAACAAATTATGCAGCTTCTTTAACCAGCAATTCTCTTAACCTTTAACCCTAATCCTCAATCTGCTAATTCCATTAGTAGGACTAATAACAATGGGGGAAAATGTGTCTTCAGTAATAATAGAAATTCATCAGGTGGCACAGGAATAATATGGGGGTGGTCCGGTATAGGTGCCCAGACTAATTATGAGCATAACTTACTCCTGTCTAGGGACCTTTATTTTTGTTTGCTTTCTAATAGAAAGAATAATATATTTATCAGTCTACTGAATCCCCAAGAACAGATTGGCTGACCTATAACTCTTTAAAATGACTCCATTTTGAATGGTCATCAAAGCTTTAGCCTCCCTGGTGTCATTAAGAATCAAGTTACAAAGACAACCTTTTTTTTTGTTTGTTTTTATTTTTAAATATCAGGATCTTATTATTGTCATTAGAAAACCAGTTGTATTGAATATGAAGGCCAAGTAGGGGATCAATGAACCTTCAATAAATCAGTCTTTTATTGTCACAGCATGTATGCTGAGCTATCCCTACTCCACATCATTTCATCCTGAAAATTGCAGAAATTTGGAAGGACCATAGTTCCTGAGGCATAGAGTAACAACCCCTAACATAAATATCACCAACAACATTTGTTTGCCCATTTTGCCCATTGCAATGCACACTCAAGAGATTGCTTGGTCTTTAGGAGAATCTAGCACATGGTGTTCAAAGTCAAATCACTTTTATCAGTGTCAATTTTTTATGTCCAAGGAATAGGATTTTCCAAATAGCTTAAAATATGAGTATTGACCTGGTCCAAAAGCAATTTGAATAGTATTGCAATAAGTTGAAGTTGTTATACATTTTCCCTCATATAATAAAGCCATTCAGAAATAAATAATACAGTGTCTTAGAAATCTACAATAGAAGAAACACAATTTTAGCGTTATTGCTTGCCACACAATAGGCAGGACTATTAAAGATTATTAACTTTCAAAAGCATATTGTAAGTTAGAGTAATAAAAATATTGACTAACTTGTTTTATGTTCTCCAAGATGCAGACTGCATTTTTAAAAAAAGTCAATCCTAAACAACAAATCTTTTTTTTTAAAGCATATTACTTGAATTTATTATTTTTAATGATACTACTGAACCATATTTTTCTCTCTTTAGCCAGCTTTTCGTTCAAATGGTATTTTTCTTGGCTCATCAAATATGAAACTGCAAACAAGCACAAAACATATTCTAAAGAGGATTTTTTTTAATTTTGACATATACCACATATATTAGCAAATCTATACTTGCACTGTAACTAATTGTATTATTTAAAATATATGAAGCCAACCAGTAAACTGGTTGAAAAAACATCTTTATGATGTTAGTTCTTCTTTGAACAATTTATCTGACTTTTCTATTGTAACACTAGATGAGTTCATGTGCATACTTTGGGTATACTTCTGTTCATTCATGTGTCTATATGCTGGGCTTATTTTGTGCTTATTAGGGTAGGCCTAATGCCAGCACATTGTCCCTCTTCAGTATTTTGATTTAATAAGACATGTCTAAGTCATGGAACAGTTAACAAAAGGTTTACATCGCCCTACCAAAGCAAATTATGCAAGGAAGGATACCATGTCATTTCCAGTCCCTCTTGTCTCCATTTGGAAGTGGGTATGGTCAGTTGCAGGGCAGGGTACAGTAGGTGACTTACTTGATTTTAGAAATCCACCAAGTTGGAGAGTACCCAACTTCACAAGGGTGGGATTCATAATTGCCTTAGGTGACTAAGAATCTACATTAAAGGAGGAAGGGGCCAATCAAGTGCCAGGGATATATTTGTTAATAATAACAGCTGGTAGCATGGTGGATAGAATTCTGTTCCCAGAGTCAGGAAATCCTGATTTAAATCCAGTCTCAGATATTTACTAACTGTGTGACCCTGGGAAAGTTGCTTAAGTACTATTTGCCTTAGTTTCCTCACTTGTAAAATGGAGATAGTGATAGTACCTGTCTTGAAAGGTTTTTTATGGTTGAAATGAGAGAGTTCTGAAAAGCCCTTAGTATAGTGTCTGACACATAGTAGGTGCTATAGAAATTCTTATTTCCTCCCTTTTTAGGGAAAACAAATCCATATGGAAGTGAAATCAAGAACCCTGGTCCTATGACAGGGTTCAGCTAACATGTCACAAAATGTACCTTCAGAAATTGCACAAAATACAGAGATTTCTGAAAAACCTCTTACCCTGGATCTTTTATAGTGGTTTAGTCATGAATCTTTATAATAAATTATAGATACATTTTTAATAGGGTTTTCTTTTCTTTTTTTGGAGGGCAATTTGGGTTAAGTGACTTGCCCAAGGTCACACAGCTAGTTTTTGCGTTAAATGTCTGAGGCCAGATTTGAACTCAGGTCCTCCTGACTCCAGGACTGGTTCTCTATTCACTGCACCACCTAGCCATCCCTAGATACATTCTTATGGTTTATCTCCTTACTAGTCTACAGGCCCATGAGCAGCAGGAACTATGTTTTATCTAAACTGTGTAGTCTTCCCAATTCCAACAGTATTTTGTGCAATCTAGGTATTTAATAAATATTTGTGGAATGAATGAATATAAAGTACCTCCCTAGAAAAGATTGGATTAGCAAGATCAAAGACAGTTGCATGTCTGACACATCATTATAATAATTGTGGGCAAAAGAAACTATTTTTATTTGAATAGTAGGTATGTAGAGTCTCATGTTAATTAGCTGAATCTGTGATATTTTCCCCTTAATTTAAACTCTAAGAGGGATACAAATTAGATGAATTTAAAGGAAGATTTTGAAAGAAAGTGCTGAGACAGCTGATGTGTTTTCTGATTTCACAGGGAGAGTTTCCTGGCAGTAGAGAGAGTGAAGGATTATTTGAAGTCCTTTCATAGAAATGTCAACTCTGGTAACCAAGGATCAAAGAGTCACAGAGGTTTTGCAACTACTGTTAACTCCAAAAATACCAAAGAGCTCACACAAGTTAAAAGCAAAAAGCTTTCTTTATTCCATTGGAGGAGAGACACATGTGTTAGAGCCTCCTCTAGTAGGAGAGCCCAGGCAGTAAGACTAACTCTTGATGTATATATTTGTGGCTAGATAAAGAATCAAACAGTAGTGAGACAAAACAGTAAGAGTGAGAAAAGGTTATCTAGTGACAAAAAGTTCATTCATAGCACGGCATCATATCTTCTGAAATCGTTATTGATCATCACATTGATCAGAGTTCATAAGTCTTTTTAGGTTTGTCTTTATAATACTGTTTTTGTTGTATAAATTGTTACCTTGCTTCTGCCTACTTCATTTTGCATTAGTTCACAGAAATTTTCCCACGTCTTTGAAATCATCCATTTCATCATTTCTAATGGTGCTTTTATAATCCATGAGAAACCTCTACTATACATATCATTTCCTTTGAAATCTGCAGAAACACATTAGTTTCCAAGTTATCCTTATTTGTCTCACTCTGAACCTGTATTTCTCTTCTGTTCATTCTTTTGAACGCTTCCAACATCAAATATACAATTCTCTATTTTTTTTTAAGCAATTGGGGTTAAATAACTTGCTCAAGGTTACACGGCCATTTATTTCTGGGTGTGGTGCTAAGTAATGGAGTCCGGATTCGATCCCAGGTCATCCCAACACTGGGGCCAGTGCTCTTACTCGCTGAGCCACCTGGCCGCCCCTAAGCAATTGGAATTAACTTGCTCAAGGTTACACGGCCAGGTGTTTCTGGGTGGGTGCTAAGTGTCTGAGCCCAGATTCGATCCTCAGGTCATCCCGACACTGGGGCCAGTGCTCTTACTCGCTGTGCTACCTGGCTGCCCCTCTGTTTTTTTCTTAAAGCTCTTCATTACTTCCTACCTTTTGTAGCAGCAAGCACCCCAAGCATCCTCAGGGTTTGCTGCCAACACAGGTTCTTAGATCTGCTTTGATAAAGGAAAGCAACTCAAAATGGGTTAACAAGCTTACTTCAATCAGTCAGACATATATCCTTTACCTCGTTCAGGAGAAAAAGGTCAGCACCCCGAACTTCAAAGTATACAGGCAGAATTATCAAGACAGAAACAGATCAAGTAGACAGCTTTCCAAACTGTCCAACCATTACATCCATACCAAACAACATCTGGGTTTCAACATCTGGGTTTGTCAAAGCCGGGGGGGGGGGGGTTCTGGACAACGGCTTCCCAGAATCCAGATCAAATCACAGAACACTTCTCAAAGTGAGCCCCCAAAACAAAGCTACACATCAGGGCATCAGGGCTTATATAGTCTTCTCCTGGCTCAGAGAATGTAACAATCTTATTGACTCACTGGTCAATCAAGAAGTATCTACTGAAAAACAAGCCTCCCACCCCAGGCTCCAGGTGCACTTTAGCCTAGGGTCAGGGAAGATCTTTAAAATTTACATTCCCATTACACCTTTCCATTCTTCTAACACCTTACTTCCTCCCCACATCTTCTGATATATTGACATTGCCCTCCTTGCCGTTACTCAAAAGACAGTCTTTGTCCCAACTCAAGGCATTTTCATTGCTTCTCTGCCTGGAACTCTTTCCCTCTTCAGATCTGCCTTCAGGTTTTTCTGGCTTCCTTCAAGTCTCACTTAAAAATACTATCTTCTACAAAAATGGTTTCCCAGTCCTTGGTAATGTTAGTACTGAGTATCTGAGAATACCTCTATTTTATCCTATGTGTATCTTATTTTTACATGGTTGCTTATGTTCCTTTAGAATAAGGACAATTATTGTTTTTCTTTGTATCCTAAGTGTTTAGCACAATGCCTATGTGGTAGACATGATGTTTGTTGACTTTGATATCCTTTTCTCTTTTCCTTATTTTTTCAGGGCATTAGTCAGTCAGCCAGTCAGTATTTATTAAGCATCTATCCCCTATGTACTACCACTATCTCTGTTCCTGTCAAAGAATGCCTCTCATGTCTCATGTAACAAATAAGCATGGGCAAAAAAAAAAATTCCATGAACTGGATATGTCCAAAATGTATGCTTCATTCTGTACCTCTAGTCTATTGCTTCTCTGTCAGGAAAAGTAACACATATCCTCAGGTGCTGATTGTGATGACAATATATTTTCAAGTGATTGAAAATGAGTGTAAATACCAGGATTATTTCATGCCCGCATAGATATGTTCCCTATTATCAATCTTTGATTCCGTCACCTACAACTTCATTCCTATATGTTTTGGGAAAAAAATTAAAAAAAGAAAGTAATATCAAAAGAAAATTGCTTGAGTATTTATAAAGGATGCTGAAGCACAATTCCTACTTATGTCCTTTCAGAAAGGAAAATTAACAAAATTGAAATATATTTCATCTGGTCTCCCTGATCAAAAGTCTGGGTGTCCAATTTTCCCCTTCCCCTTTCAAAAGAAAATGAGAAAAACTGACAAATAATAAGATACTCTTCCTTAGAGATCAGAAAAACTGGTTTTGAATACTGACTTTTGCTGCTCCCTATCTGTATCAGTTTGGCTAAGTCATTCCCAGGTTTGGTTCTTCATTTGTAACATGACCTTTAAAGTTCTTTATTGTCTAAAGACTATGATAGGTTGATCTTGAAACAGATGCAAATCTTTCTGCATCCTAATTTATTCCTTACCCTTGTCCTATCACCCTTTCCTCACCTACCTTCTTCAGTGGAAGAAATCTTAGAGCTGATGCAACTAGTGTCAGATGTCATAAGTCAATAGTCAAAAAGTGAATCATGACTCACTTTAAAAATCTTGATTTGCCCAGTGAGGGTTTATAGGTTTGTTAAGATCTATGCTTAATAAACACAAGTGGAACCTGCAGATATTAGGTAAATTTTATAACAAAATTTCATAATGAAACAGAAAAACTGAGATATTGATGGGTCAAAAGTGAATGAAATTTCAGTGGATATGCTGGCCAGACTGATCAAGTTAATATGATGTCTAATTCTCACTTCAATTTCTGCTTTTTAGACATCACCACACTATAATTATTGTTAAGGAAAATAGCTCTGCCAACTGAATTATTGGACATTTTGTTCAATGAAAGCATTCCAAATGTGTAGCCTTTCTGCAGAGATGTCCTCACTTATATTTAAAATGAATTGATTTTATTACCAATACTTCAACCAAATTGTTAAAAGAATAACATTAATTCACTATTAGGAGCTATCATTTGTCATCTGGCAGAAAGAAGAAAGAGTCACTTGAATTTAAGAGCATATTTTAAACATATTATTTTGGACAGTAGTAATTACTTTTCACTACTAAGTAAGGAGATTCCTGATTAAAAAGCTACTTAATGGGCTCATGTGCAGTTTTAAAAACTAGTGGAGATTATTTTAAAATAAATCAACTTTATAGTCATATCACCTGATTAAAAAAGACAAGAAGAGTCTAATTGTAGTGACTAATTCAGAAACTTCAAAGCAATTTGCTACATTTGTTTTATTCATATACAAGAATGTATTTCAGCACAGGTAGCTGAGCACCATATAACCAGATTTGGGTCTAAACTGGTTCACAACTTTCAAATTAAAATAAGATTATTGGAAAATAACACTTATCCCCATGCAGACAGACAGAAGGACAGTATTGTAATCAGACTGTAAGGTTATGGGATTTAAAGATCTTCCATGCCCCATTGGACTTGCTGATGTAGCAGGAAGGGGTGGGGCAAGAGGAAGTGAAAGCCAAGCTAGAGTAACTGCAATGACTGGAAGCATGGCAGTAGCAGCACTGGTGGAGGCGGAGGTATGAACTCCTTTTTTAAGCCAGCCAAAATTTCTGCTAAGGACTCCTGCTGAGGACTGCCAGGGACAGGAATTGTAGAGGGCCAGAGCTGCTGGGAGAAAGCTGCATGGATGCTGAGGAGTTGCCCAAAGTGAGGAGAGGAGGATCTTTGCCTGAAGTAGCCTGTTCTGTTATGAAGGCTTGATAATGTGGGTATTTACTACATTAACAATGTGTGCCAACTTCATAACTATGATGGCTTTGACTTTCTGCTTTTGGAACTCAGTTTTCTGGTATTTGAATAAATGTTCTACCTTTATTCCCCATGTAGAGATCCTGATATATTTTGTGATTAATAACCATATCAGCATATTTGTAGTTACCTCAGGCATTGTGAATATTGCATTATTGATACACAGACAGGTAGGTGACCAATGGATAGAACACTAAATCTAGTCAGGAAGACCTAAACACAAATCTTGAATGAGACAATTTCCAGATATGTGACCCTGAGCAAATATATTTCTGCCTTCATCTTCTTACTTCCCAAAGGGGGCTAATAATAACACGATTGTTGAGAGCATCAAATGGGGTTATACACACACACACACACACACACATACACATACATATCTGTATATGTATGTACATATAATCACCTTTTTATATACAAGGAGATACATGTTATCATTCAAGAAACAGGCAATAAATATCTAATACACCATCCTGTTTGTAGGAGTAGAAGAAGGATGAACCCATAATATATCATCTCTGCCCTAAAGGAGTGAATGACCTGTAGTGATAGCCATGCCAGTGACATACTGAAGCTATCCGAATAGGACTGGAAGGTGCCAACTACAAAATTTTCTGCGAAAGCATTTAACACCTCAGAAATTAGCAATGTCAGGACTTGATTTGTTGTTATTGTTTGTCTTTGTTTTTAAAGGAGGTCAATGGCATCAAGAAGGTGATGTCTTGACTTGCAAATGAACTGGATTTAGTTAAGGCAGGGCTGTGTAAAGTCTCCACCCTCACTCTCTCCTCCAGAGCCATCTGTGTCCACTGGCAAGATGACTAGTAGTGGCCCTGGATACAATGGGAGATCTTGGCTGTTTTAAGCTACAATCTTTTTCTCATCTCAGTTTGTCTCAGGCAACAACCAATCAGTGACTAAGGCTAGTTAAGAAATAAAGTAAAAATGGCCTCTTTTGCCTACTTAAAAAATCAATATTTATTGCTTTGTTGACTGTTTAGACTTAAGAAAATGATAGGGAAAAAAAAAAGAAATATAGCAAAAATTTTGAAGCATATAGTGCATTGCTTTTTTTTTTTTACCCCAAGAAGCTGATTATTCAACATTTGCTAGCACATGCCTGGCTATGCTCCATTTCAATGCAATTTCTGAACTTAATCTATTTAGCTTAAAAATAAAACCAAATGGAGGGGAGGAACCAAGATGGCAGCATAGAAGCAGGCAAATTCCCTTCACTCCCTCCATAACCACCTCAAATACCTATAAAAATAACTCTAAACAAATTTTAGGGCTAGAGAACCCACAAAGTGACAGAAAGAACCAAACCTCCTGCTGAAGACAGCCAAGCAGGCAGACAGAAAGGGTCCATTGCAGCACGATGGGAGGAGAGTCCAGGCCCATCTGAGCTCGAGGTTTTAGCCCCACAAGCTGAAGCTAGACAGATTTCAGGAGAATGGATTACTAGCACCTGTGGCAGTTTCCAGATTTATCAACCCATAAATGACAAAGACAAAGTGAGAGGTCAGTGGACTTTGGGAAAAGGGGTTCTGGGAGTGTGGTCTGGTCTCTGGCCCTAGAGGGAGAAGTGGCTAAAGTACAGCGGATGTGTAGCAGGCACTGCATGGCTGCTTCAGAGCTCCTGGCCTACAGATTGTAGGGGGATGTAGCAGCAAGCACCCCAAGTGTCCTCAGGGTCGCTGCCACCACAGGTTCTTGGATCTGCTTTGATAAAGGAAAGCAACTCAAAATGGGTTAACAAGCTTACTTTAATCAGTCAGACATATATCGTTTACCTTGTTCAGGGGAAAAAAAGTTAGCACCCCGAACTTCAAAGTATACAGGCAGAATTATCAAGACAGAAACAGAACAAGTAGACAGCTTTCCAAACTGTCCAGCCATTACATCCATACCCAATCAACATCTGGGTTTTTCAAAGCCGGGGGGGGGGGTCCCTCTGGACAACAGCTTCCCAGAATCCAGATCAAATCACAGAACACTTCTCAAAGTGAGCCCCCAAAACAAAGCTACACATCAGGGCTTATATAGCCTTCTCCTGGCTCAGAGAATGTAACAACCTTTTGGACCCACTGGCCAATCAAAAAGTATCTACTGAAAAACAAGCCTCCCACCCCAGGCTCCAGGTGCACTTTACCCTAGGGGCAGGGAAGATCTTTAAAATTTACATTTCCATTACAGGTGGAGGTCTTGGGGTGGATGACCAGGTGCCAGAGCCAGTGGACCCTTCAGA